>NC_134520.1:26738696-27044074 GCF_027942865.1 Odontesthes bonariensis | reverse complement strand
CATGGATGTGGCAACAGAATGGGAGGTGGATGAAAAGGTGACATGCTGCCTGACCGACAATGCGGCCAACGTTACGAGGGCCATACAGATACCCGGATGGACGCACCTTCCGTGCCTGGCCCATACAATAAACCTTGTGGTTCGCGATGCTCTCAAGACCACTAATTCCATAACTGAGAAGGTGAAGGCCGCAGTCGAGTATTTCCACCGCAGCACAGTGGGTGCGCAAAAACTGAGGGAAACCCAATCCCAAATCAACCTCGAGGAACGGAGGCCAAAGCAGGATTGCGTCACGAGATGGAATTCGACATACTATATGCTGAAGAGCGTCCTGGAGAGTAAAGATGCCATCATCTCCACACTGGCCATCACCTGCGCACCCGTAGACCACCTGTCCCCAGAGGAATGGACTGCTGTGAAAGAGATGTGCGCAATATTGCAGCCCTTTGAAGAGGTGACCGTCGAGCTAAGTGCAGAAAGGTATGCATCTCACCAGTAGATTTCTGTAGGCTACTATGCATGTACTTGATAAAACCGTATATTATAAATATGACAGATATTTGTAACAATGTTAGTATAGGCTATCATTGTTTCAGCTTTAAAATTGTAACTTTAAAGTGATAGTAAACTGATTAAGATTTATTTATTCATTCATTCATGTATTCATTTATTTATTTTTCTCAGGTATTTGACTGCCTCTAAGGTCATAGTCCTGGCCAGGGGACTCCGAAGAGCCACATCTGATTTCCGACGAAGCACAACAACGAAAGCAGCACAAGATATGCTACAGTGTCTGTCCGACAGCATGTCAGCCCGATTTCACAGAATCGAAGCCCATTCCATACTATCTGATGCTGCTGCACTGGACCCACGATTCAAACGAATGGCCTTCCCAGATGGCAGAGCGGCAGATGAAGCCTTTCAGAGGGTGTCAACCGCAGCTGCAAGAGTCAGCAGACCAGCCACCAGCAGCAACCAGCTGAACCAGCTGAAGAAGGAGCGGAAGGAGCAGGAGGTGGTGCTGCATCAATTGTTTGGAGCTATTTCCAAGAAGAAGTAAGGATGGAAACAACTACTCTCTTTTTACCTCTAAATCTAGTCTCAGTCTAATAATATCATAAATGCATTTCATTTGTACAGGTAGGCTACATACTGCCCATATTGCACATAGCCTATGCAAATCTACTGACACTTCTATTTAGTAACAAAAGTGCCTTTTATTGCTATGTGTGTAATGACAAAAGTTGAATCTAATGTAATATAATATGGTATCCATTGTCATGTCTTCCATCACCCCTATGAGCAGGTGGCTGGAACAGTAGGAGCCAGGAACCCCACTGCAGATGCCATAATGGGGGTGCGAGCCTACCTGGAGGAGCCTCTCCTACCAAGACACGAAGACCCCCTGAAGTGGTGGAAAAGCCGAGCCCCTGTATACCCAAGGCTAAGCAAGTTGATGGCCAAGAAGCTTTGTGTGGTGGCGACATCAGTTCCCTCTGAGAGAATATTCTCCAAGACTGGACAACTGATCTCTGAAAGAAGAAGTCGCCTCAAGCCTAAAAATGTCCAAGCACTCGTCTTCCTTAACGCAAATTTGCCAAGGGTCAAGCCAGAGAAGAAGACAACGTAAGAAAAGTTTTTCACTCTCTCCAGATCTGTGCAACTCTCTGCACCTTTTTTTATTGTATTCTGTAGTTTTATATATTGTTAGGCCTTCTGAAAATGCCCAATATTTTACAGTTATTGTTTCTATCGTGGGTTAGCCTACTGTGACATTTTTGCACTCTGCAGCTGACTATTGTATTCTGTTTGTTCGAATTTTATCTACTGTTATCTACTGTTATTTATCTACTGATATTTTACACGGTTTATGTTTCTATTGTGTGATACTGTGACATTTTTGCACTTACTGCTGCTGACTTAGTTTTTGTGTTTTTGTTCTTTGCATTCGCCACAGTTAAATATCTTCTATCAAAGTGTGCATTAAATCACATTGTATGTTCTATTTTTGCACTAAAAACTATTCTGAAGAAACATTCAGTGCAGCTGGCTTTGTTTATTTATGAGAGTTTAACTATTCCATGAAAAACAAGTTGGGGTAGCATTACACACTTAAACATCCGTGTACAAGGTAAATCCACAGCATTGATGTCTAGACAGAGGGATGTTGTACCACCTAGTGGAATATTTAGCCTACAATGAATTCAGACCAAAATTCTTTTCAACATAGGCCTACACATGGGGTTATAATCAGTATTTCCAAATAAGTCAGACTCAGATAGGGCCTAATGGTTGATAATGGCTGTGATATCAGATTTAGAGGGAATAGAAAAAAAAACGTGCAACACACAAAAAAATGTGTTGGTCCTAATGACGTTCATTCATTTTTGTGTTCCTCAGTATGGGTTTCCCTGGTTATTTACAATGCGTGCATCGCCATTTACTGGCTACTGGCGCCTCCCAGTGGAAGTCAAGGGAAACTTGGCTTTCTCAGAATTCTATAAAATGGCAATAACAAACGAACCATATTCATTGATCAAATACTGCAACTTAACATCCAAGATTCTACATAGTGTGTTTTCAAGCATGCTACATTTGATTTCAAATGGAGATGGCGTGTTAAAATGACAGTTCTTCTAATATGTATGATTTCTGCAGCATTCCCAAATGTGTGCAGGACTTTGCGTTTGTGGAGTAACCAGAGATGGTCAAATAGGACTAAGAAAATCTTTGGAGTAACCATGGGTACGAGCGGACTTGGACTTGGACTCGGACTCGGCAGCAACAACAGCAATGCTCGAGGTGTTAGAAAATAAGGCATCTCAGTGTGGTTCAAAACGGTCAGATGGAATGAACTCTTATTTGGAAAGGAGCAAAGCCCAAAGATCCGTCGGACTAAATCCCCAAGCCAACGTCTTTGTTCCTCATGAAAATGTTCTTGCCGTACCTGATCCTGCACCAGTAGTAAGGCCAAGACAAAGATCTGCTGCGCAAATGAATGCAAAGCTGCCACAAGTAACTCGTACTGCTCGCCTCGGACATCAAATGGGAAACAGTTTAAACTCACAAACTCAAACTGGAAACAACAAAATTGATATGGTGAACATTATGCAAAAACAAAATGAAATCACTGCATTGTTAGTTCAGCAAAATGTTGTCATTTATTTATTTGAAAATGGAGTGGAGATGAAGACGAATAATGCCAGCGACTGTTTGCACTTCCTTGAACAGTACACCAGGGGGCATCCAAGGGATCTTGTGCATAGCTGCCTACATCTTCCCACAGATCAAGACTATCAAAGAGCCAAGAGCCGTCTTGCACAGCACTTTGGAGATGAGCATAAAATTGCATCTGCTTACATGGAAAAAATAATGAACTGGACACCAGTAAAAAGTGAGGATGTAAAAGGATTGCAATCACTCTCTTTATTTCTCAGAGGATGTTCAAACTTAATGGAACAAGTGATGTACATGAGTGAACTGGACATACCTTCTAACATGCGGAGCAGAATCCTGAAACTTCCCTACAAATTAAGAGAGAAATGGAGGAATGCGGCATGTGATCTGCTGGAAAGAAGAGGACATAGAGCCCTGTTCATTGATCTTGTGAATTTTATTGAGAAACAAGACCTCAGAGATAAATGACAGCTAGCAAGAGAGTGAGAGATGGGGTGGCAGTGTTTCAGGAGAAAGGGTTGGTAGTTTGATCCCCACCAAGTGTCCTTGGGCACGGCACCCAAACTCTGGTGTTGATGTTGTGTTTGTCAGACAACGCTTCGGGGGCCGAGTGGAAATATTGCCGGATGTAAAAGAGGACGTATGGTTTCTAAAACTTGTGTTCTGTTCTAAGGTGGAATCATCATAGTGCGTAACAGTGTGGTGCTCACCTGGTAGTTATGGCTTTGACTGAGTGGTTGCTGCATGTCAGAGAGAAAGAGGGGGACGCACTGAACTCACCTTTGGAATTTTTTCAGGCAAAAGATAGCACTGTGAGCGAGTGTGTTGTGGAGTGTTACAAACCGGTTTATCTGCAGGACATGGCTTTGTAATTCATTTGGAAACTAGATATAATAGTAAGCATTCTCTTCACTGCTACCTGTGTCATGTCACAGTCATATAAGTACAGGAAGGTGGAACTATCTTACAGGCTAAGTTTCAGGAGGGGGTCCCTCCTTCTGATCCAGGCCTGATTCAAATCAAAGTACTTTATTAATCCTGCGAGGGGAAGTTAAAGGATTCCCCCCCGCAGGATTAATAAAGTGTCCACCTCTGATGTTCCTCCTTTGTGTGAACACATGTCACGCTGGCCTGAGCCTCTGTGGCTTCCTGCGGATGACAAAGAAACAACAACTCTGACACACCAACGGAGGACAAAGTGGAACACCTGAGCTACCGCAGGTAACGTATTGTGCAAAACAGGTGAGTGCATGATTCCGTCTGACTAATGAATGAAATCTACAGAAATGAATGTGTGCTAGCTAACACATGTTGAGTACTTGTGCAGTTTTTCCTTCCTTTTCCTGTTGTGTTTTACCGAGGTGATCATAGATGAGAGAAGACTCCAGCGCAGGTCCGAAGGAGAGAGACTGTGGACCCGACATTGCCGTTATGCACCCAGGGTTTCCGTGACGACGAGGAGCTCCCAGCCGGATGAGAGAAGCTGATGTTAAAAAAAAAAGCAATAAAGGAGGACTTGGGGTAGGTCCTTTTTAGTGTCACAAAGTTGTGATCAGTTAAAAGGCCCATTATATACTGCAGTTAGATGATATTAGCTGATATTATAGAAAAAAGTAAAGAAACAAGCTGCTATTTTAAAAACAAAAGATGACAAATTGTCACAAAGTTATGCTTAAGCTTAAATCAGGACTTTCTTTCTGTCTTCCTTGTAGGACCTCACAGTGGACATGGACCAGTCCCAGGAAGCTCCAGCTGCACAGCCGTCCCCTGAACACACTCCAGCACCAAATCTGCTCCCAGACAGCGGACTGTTGATCGGCCCCAGCTGAAACGATGAAAAGCATCCCACACCGAGCCGTACAGATGAAGCCGTCTCCGTGTGTGAAGCTCCTCACAGACACACGGAGAAGAAGATCTGCTCACCTACACCTGCAGAAATAACAGTCGAGACGAGACGCAGATAATTGGGACTGAAAGACAACCAGTGGGACAGTGTTGTTCTTTAAAGACATTATTCGTAAATGATGTATTTAAAACAAAATGTTTGCATTTACATTTTACATGCTGCTTTGGTGCTGGAAGCAATAAAAATGAACAGTTTTTACACTTACCCTCTCCTCTGCTGAATGAAACACGAAACAATAACTTTGCCTCAGAGAACGACCGTCTTCTGATGCAACACTCTTAAAAGCAGACCCTACAAAGCTTTCTGCAGTCTGTGTCAGACACATAAGGAATGTTTTACTCATCTGAATTCTAAATGATCAGCTATAACATTTGATTTAGTCTTTCTTTGACTAATAGCCACAGATATGACAGAACAAACATGGGAGGCAGTTTACAGCAGCTGTTGGTAGAATGCCTTTAAAGCCCAGAAGAAGCTTTTTTTCTACTCATGTCTACTAAAGTGCATCAAATTAAATTGTATTATCCAAGAGTCTGTAATTCAACAGGTTTTTCTTCAAGTTTCCTTAACAATGACATGACATCACAGCTCTTTCAGCTGCACCGTGGAAATATTTCAGGGTTTTTTCCAGAGGGCTGGCTCAGTCTAATGAATTTATCTGGAAACATGCATAGTACTGAGGAGGATGTTGTTTAAAACTCCTCTCTATTTATGACAACATCAACCAGCCATCTTCATTTCTGGATATTTGTTGTAAAAATAATAATTAAAATATATATATATATATCTGAAAGGGTTTTAAAGGTTCTCCTGATTTACCTGGATGTCTATGCTCATTGTCCCAGTGCAGAAGCAACTGAATAATAGTGGTACCCTCTAAAACATAATGGCATGGGTCTCTGCAAGTTAGATATATGGCCTGAAAAATGCGCCTCTCATCACTGCCGAAGCTGCCACGAGCTTTTAGTAATTTAAGACAAAGTTGCTCATTATTTTACACATCATTTCTGCTACCACTGTAGACACATCTGAAACTTCCAACAGAATACTGAATTTGTTGGAATTTTTGTCGTGTTTTATTCTGTTACTGAACGTAAAATTGCAAGATTTTCTACGATAAATGAATAGCAAAGGGTTTCCCTCAACTCAGTACACAATGCTAAATATCCATCCATTATCTATACACCGCTGAATCCGTCGATCGGGTCGCGGGTGGGCTGGAGCCTATCCCAGCGGTCAATGGGCGAGAGGCGGGGTACACCCTGGACAGGCCGCCAGTCCATCGCAGGGCCACATAGAGACATACGAGACAAACAACCATGCATGCTCACACTCACTCCTAAGGACAATTTAGAGATGCCAATCAACCTAACATGCATGATTTTTTGGACAGTGGGAGGAAGCCGGAGTACCCGGAGAGAACCCACGCATACACGGGGAGAACATGCAAACTCCACACAGAAAGGCCCCAGCTGGGTGTTGAACCTGGAACCTTCTTGCTGTGAGGCGACGGAGCTAACCACCACACCACCGTGCAGCCCACAATGCAAAATATAAAAAGTTAAAATATCGCCTAATATGCGATGATTATGTGTGAATTATGAGCGAAGCGCTGTTTTATGATGGAGGGAGGGACGGTGATTGGTCAAAAGTAAGCCCAAAGTAAGCCCACAGAGGGAAACATGATTGGCTAATGTGGGCTTACTTTGGCCAAATTGACGGGACACAGTAACATGAGAGCAAGCGCTCTACCATCTGAGCTAATCCCCCGTGTGAACATAGCAAACCATCGTCATCAGCTATGTACTGCAGCCTTTCTAGGCCTATATGTCTGGCAAATTCCACACACCTGCGTAAATCTGCGGTGGAAGTGGAGTTACAGGGAAAGACAACGCATAAAAGGACGTCTTGTTTTACCTGGTGAGTACTATTAGAGTGGATGATTGATGACATAGTAGATCTAGATACAGTACATAGCTGATGACGATGGTATACAAATGTGATGAGGGGCGCTGGCCCTGGCCCTTTAAATCTTAGGTAGGTCTCTCAATAGCTTGTCACGGGACATGACGGTCTCCGGTAGCTCCATCACATCTATTGTTCTCTCAAAACCACATTGACGCGGCAAACGCTGAGAGAAGCACTTGTACACTTTAGCTGCGCCGGCGGTGAGGAAATCCTACTTCAGTTACACGGGTACCGTCGCAGGTTTCCATCGATTATTCATTTGGGGATACTGTGAAAACAGACGAGAACCACGCGTTAGAGCAACGTTTGCACAAGTTAAATCAGTGTAGTGGAGAACAAAGGAGAACGTCACCTTAGACCAGCGGTTCTGAGGGACTGAACTTTGCAGAGGTTGCCATTTCCTTACGCTGACCCGGATGGAAAGCAAAGGCAAACTGCACGGAAACAAGACGGTTAATGCAACCACTGTTTTTAATATACTATTTTTAGGTTAATTTCCCAAGAACCTAGAACGTGAACACCAGGCTCGCTAGTCTGTCGTACTTGTGAAACCCCCTCCTTTCTAACCTTGTGTTTATGTTTATCTTCTCTTTATTTCTGTTTTTGTTACATTTATTTTGCTCAGTGCTGTGGCTGGGTAGCTTGGGGAAGTAGGTTTAGTAGTTGCACCCCTCAGGTGTGCTGTGTACTTGCTTGCTGTGTGAATAGCCCGAGTTGGCTCTTGTTGTGTAGTGTACGGCCCTTGAGTTGGCTACTACTAGTGTGTAGTGTACGGCCTTTGATGTGCCCCCTATTGGTGTGCAGTAAAATAGTATTTATTAGTGGGGTTAGGTGTACTACTGGGCATATTCCTCTGGGGGTCACAGCCACAGCCTGTGTTTCAACCATTAATACTTTTGGAAGCATGTGGTTTATTTTATTCATTTGATTAATTGTTAATAAAATACAGTAACTCTCCATTTCTCTCCTTTTTGAAACAGAAATTTAATAAAACAAATTATATTTTATTTTGCACATCAGTCTCCTCCCTTTTGTTAATTCTATCATTGAATATCCCTACCTGTGTAGTAGCCTTGGTGGGGTTACACAAAGTTACAGTTTCTTTGCCAAATACATAAGAAAATGATAACGCGATTGACAGTATGGGATGAGGCTATGGACGTGAGTTTCAGTAAGATGTAAATCGCACGGACCATAACATTAGCCCGATAGCAATAATAACTTGGTAGTACCCGAGGCAAAGTTACGTGTTTTCACAAGCATAGGATGAGGTTTTAGTCAGATGTCAATCGCGGGAATAAAGGACCATAATATTAGCGCGATAGCAGTAATAACTTAGTAACTGAGGCAAAGTTATGTGTTACCGAAATGTGGCTGTCTACATCGACATGAATTAAATGCACAAGTCGTTTTCACAGTAGGTGTTATATTGGATCCGAGTTACTGATGTTATGACAGTAGCTGCTAATTTTCTAACTAGCTACAGGTTAGCATAAGGCTAGACTAACTTCAAACTTAATTCATTTCTTAAGCGGTGTCAGGAGTTTTTGAGAGAATGGCATATATTAATGCTATTATGACTTTATTTTTTGATGTAATTGTTAACAAAAGTCAGAGAAAAAATGACATTTACCTCACACAACACGGAGAAATCTGTCGCTTTCCAGTCCTTCCTTCTGACCTTAATCTCCCATCATTTCCTCCGTTTTTTGTCACGGGGGAAACGGTGTAGTTGTTTCCCCTGACCCGGTCTTACACTACAGCCATGTGCACTGCAGCTTGGCATTATATTGGCATAACAACTAATAATAATTTAATAATGTAGTTGAAGTGTTCTTATATAGCTCACTGTGATTATCGCTTTATGAACTAGGAATATAGAGGAGCCAACATGGCGTCCACGAAACACGTGACCAGCTCAGAACCAATCAGCATAGCGGGAATGCAACAAGGACTCATGGGAGAGAAAATTTACCCCCAAAATGGGCTACAGATCTTTTTAATGCACTTGTAATGACATTGTGATGACACCTGTGCACCTTACTCACCTCCCTTTTCCCTGCTGTGTATCGATAGAGCGGTGTTGACCGCGGTACCGTCACTGTGAACGAGAGAGGGTGAGAGGACTATAAATAGCGCTCGCAGCCATTGACCATACATGTGATCGGAGCTAGCTGTCTGTAGCACCTCGCAGATAGGCATCTCTGTGAATCTGACATGGAAATTCCCCTGCTAATGTTCACAAAGCACACAAAAAAAAAAAAGAAAACATACATGTAGGGTTATCCTAGTCAGTGCAAACTTGGATGTCTATCTTAGCTCTGATCACCATTTTAATTTTATTCACTGGAAAATGCTCACGTCTTTTTAAGCCTTTTTCTTATTTATTAATAAATAACAAGAGAACATACTTTATCATCCAAGTATCTTTCTTAATATCTTTTAATTACTGCTACGACTTAGCGTTGGCGAGCTAAACTTAGCTAGCTAAGGAACCATAACGTTAGCCTGTTCAGGCCATGGTTAAGGCCATTGTGGGCGCTTTCCCACCATAGTCCTGTGATGGGCACAGCTCAATTCTGGGTGGATTTCTGCATGCCCGAGACTCGTGGTGTGAGCAGTATCGGAGCGGAACTGGAGCGCATTTCATCAAAACTGGCTCCATGCTCCAACTATATTTTGCAGCTCCGCTCCGTTCACATGCTCTGATCAGCACACCATGCAGCCGTGCAGCCACAGTGAAGTACGCAACAGACCATAACATTAGCGCGATAGCAGTAATAACTTAGTAACTGAGGCAAAGTTATGTGTTACCGAAATGTGGCTGTCTACATCGACATGAATTAAATGCACAAGTCGTTTTCACAGTAGGTGTTATATTGCATCCGAGTTAGTGTTGTTATGACAGTAGCTGCTAATTTTCTAACTAGCTACAGGTTAGCATAAGGCTTGACTAACTTCAAACTTAATTCATTTCAGTGAATGTGAGCGCGTCTCCGTGTCCGTTTGTCTCCGTGTAGCCCTGTGATGGACTGGCGATCTGTTCCCTGCCTATGGACAGCCGGGATAGGCTCCAGCCCCCCCACAGTACAAGTTGTTGCCTGATACCTTTAGATCGCATTTACTTGTTGCAGCCATAAGGTGACAGAATATCACTACAAGTGAGAACAACAATATTCAGTGTTTTTTGTGCTTGCTTTTTCTCTTATATTCGCTTCCTTTTTTTCTATGATTTTTTAATAATGATCATCCTCACTAAATAAAATACAAATTATTATTATTAAGCAGTAATACTATATAAGTGTTGAAAGGTTGAAAAAAAATACAAAAATCACAACTAAACAGAATTGGGTCACTGTCCAAAAAGTTATTTGTGGAGCTTGGTCTTAATGCATTTTAAACTTGTGATAAAAAAAAAAAACTAAAAACTTTTTGGTTAAATGTCACATAACCAGTAACAATCCACGAATATTAATAAAGAAACAACACATGCTCACAATAAATACTTTATTATCACAATGGAAAAAAATAGACACAAGATATCTTTATAGAACAATTTCTTTTAATCATGTGATGTATATTTACAATAGTTTTCATCATTAAAATAAACAAGACTTGTCTTTTATCTACAGGAAACAGCATCTCTCATTTACAAGGACCAGACAAAAATAGATATCCCATTTTACACATACACAACTGTCATGATTATGCTTGGCTGTGGTGTTTGTTTGGTTTCTGGGTCTTAGGTGGGGTTGAGCAGGTTTTCCAGGAAGCCTAGGGAGGAGTCTGGTTCAGCTCCTGCACCTGCTTTCCATCTACGCTCATCAACATGCCTTCATAAGGATCTGCAGGAGCAACCACTCTTGGCTGGATTGTTCTAACTGCGACAGTGGCTGACTTCTGCCCCTTTTTTCCACAAGTAAAAACCTCAATGTACATAAGTCGTTCCCTTGTGCTCCTAGTGTCTGCTGCTCTGTTCAGTGCATTGTGGATTTCCATGCTAAAGGATTTAGCTCTCCATCGGGGATTCCGAGACACTTACCTGCTCGCCCCACCGTTGACTCAGTACCTTCTTCACCACAGCCAGCACCCTCCCCTCTGTTCTGGAAAGCCTCTTTAATCCAGTAAGGAAAAACACAAATTGCACAAATGACCCTGTCTCCGGCTCACGCTAACGATCTCCCTCTCCTCTCAGAGTTACCTGTTCACCTGGATCCACTCATGGGCTCATCGCTGCACCAACCTTTTAATAAACCTCGCCTTTACTCAAATCTCCCTGAACCCAATCTGCTCATAAGTCCGATTTGTGAGTCAACCCGGCTTTCATGGTGACAACAACAAAGTTACAAATACATTACAGCACAAAATACAAAAAGGTTTCCTTGAGTAAGTGGGTGCATGAGTCCACGCAGACATTCACGCACAAGCTGCCCATGAATGCAGTGAATTAAGTGTCTTTAAATGAAAGGCATTAAAGAGACATCCAAGTTTGATCTCCATCTCAGAGTCAAACATGCTTTGAAGAAGTCCAAATTATTGGCTTTATCCATCACTTTCTGTGCATAACTCTATTCTCTTTGAAGCGCTTTCATCTTTTACTTAAACGCAACAGAAATAATTCAGTTGGAGGACAAAAAAAGACTTTTCAAGCCTCGTAGTTGGAGCAAATGATCTATAGTGGAGACGGAGTTCTTTCAATCCAAACATCTACATGTAAGGGGACCAATTATTAAATTGGCCGATTATTTTAACCGGAGGATATCTGATACTACCACATGTCAACCTTCTCTGTGTCAGGGTGCCAGGTAGCTCAGCTATATATAAGCTGGAGGCTGTAGGTTGTCAAAGTTTGAACTGAGACTGAGGCAGTTTGCTGAATGTCATCCGCTGTTCTTTTTCTGCCCAAATTCCTGATAAACTTTCAAGTAAAGGCTACCAGTGCCCTTTTGATTGTTCTTGAATACCAAGATGCTCCTTGTACCACCTCTTTGCTGATTTGCATGAGTTATGATTTTTCTCAGAAAATGTAACTGTAACACTAATTACACAAAACAGCAGTTTGGCACAGTGGAATGAGGGATTTAAAGACCAGTAAAGAAAGAAGATCCACTTTGTTAAATACGTAAACATGATGTAGTTCACAATGTAGAGTGTTCAATGATGCAGGTTTATGTCAGAGATGGGGTTTGCTGTTTTACGTTTGAGCTGTGAGTATCCCTGTGGGTGGAGCAGTTCTGTACTGAGGCAGGTACAGCGGGGATAAGCCACAAGTTGAATCCAACAGCAGCTCGCTGGACAGCTCACTTAAGCCCTCTGGGCTGACAAGAAGATGTGACTCCACAGAACAGTCCTCTCTGTTCAAAACAGCATTTTTAAGAAGCTCACTTTTTGCACAATGATCACTCTGCTCCTCTTCCTCTCCCTCCTCATTTTCTGCTGGATATTCCATTGCTGGGTAATACAAATCTTTCTCTTGCTTCACATCTCCTTTAACTTCTTCCTCTGATGTTTCAGAAATGTCCTCCGCAGAGTTGTAGGAGCAGGAGCGCCTTGACTTGTCTATCTCCACACTATAACAACTGTCTGGCCCCCTCACTCCACTGGAGAAAGATACAGAAATGTCCAAGTTGTTGGCAGACAAATTTCCTTCATCATTGGAGTAACCACCACTATCATCCTTGTAATGGAGATGAATGGGCTGTTGGTCCTGCTTTGGATCAGAGAGAAGCACTTTGGAATATGTGACTGAAGACTGGGTAGAAGTGTCAGTGCCACTTTGATGCAGGTCCACTATGGGATCAACTGGTTGTATTTCATTTATATTCGGGGTTGAGGTAATTAATGCATCCAGATTAATGGCTATGGAGGGAGTTTTACTGAGGAGTCTTCCACTTTCCATCAGGTCCTCCGTCTGAGTTTTATCAACGATGATGATTTTGGAAATCTTCTCAGAGGGCAGCAGCAGTGGCAAAGCTTGCAGACCTTTCAAAGGTTGGAAAGAGTGCTCAAAGGTGTCCACCTGGAAAGACAACAACTGCATTTCAGTAACGACAGTACATCAGAATTACTGACACTTATATTTGGCATTTATGGCTGGAGTTCTGGAACAAGCTGAACCAGCATGCCACAGACTGTCCCTGATGTTACAAAGATTTTGGTAAAGCCTAGTATATTACTGTCTCTAACTTTTATTTAATATTAACAAGAGAAATGAATC
Organism: Odontesthes bonariensis; assembly: GCF_027942865.1. Taxonomy (NCBI): domain Eukaryota; kingdom Metazoa; phylum Chordata; class Actinopteri; order Atheriniformes; family Atherinopsidae; genus Odontesthes; species Odontesthes bonariensis. Next base: position 27,030,806 of record NC_134520.1, on the reverse strand, counting down.
GCATGTTTTCTGTAACTATGTGGAAATAACTACCTCATACAGTGCTGTTGTGATGTAAATGTGCTTCAATAAACTTGATTATGCTGTGTCTTCAAAGTAGGTGATAAAAAAAAAACATTGAAAAACAACATGTAATAAAATGCTTAACCTACTGTATCTACAACAGTGCTCCATGATAAAAACAAGTCTGTTATAAAACAGAACATTGGTCAAAGGCATGTGTTGGTGCATAGAAGAAAACAGCTTAAAAATTTGAGAAGTGTGTTTATTGTTTCATGTTTCCTGGTAAAATGTTATGAGGTTGGTCGGCTTAGCTTGGGGTAAAGACTGAACAATCTAATTAAATCAATTTATTTAAATCCAATAATATATATATTTTTTTTAAATCTGGGTTTTTTTGTAGGATAAAGCTTTTGGAAAAAGACAAAATATGTCAAGAGCTGCGGCAACAAGCTGCCGTTAATGTGGCACCATAATGAATTAGTGACCTTTTAGAGTAGCTGAAGGCAGATTAATTGACCAGGATCAGATTCAGTCGGGCTATCTACACATTCTATAGATTTCCATCTCATCCAATAGCAAGCATTGAGTTTCATATTAAGATGTTTTACCTTTTTGAAGTTAAGACCTTCAGCCCATGAGCATTTCTTTGGATTGGGAACATTCTTCAACACTAACTTTTTCATTCTGGAAATTAAACATAGCACACATTCAGGATGAACACTCAATCGAAGCACTCTTCTCTCCTTCCTTTCTGTTGCATGATTCCTCCCCCTCCTATCGACTAGTATCAATTCTAATTACACCCTCATGAGCTGTTAAATGTCACAGTTCTAATTTTTCATGATCAGTGTCACTGTGTCCCGAATTATACTGCAACCTAGTGATTAACCCCATTTATCATTTCTTACAGGTGTTTGCATGCGAGGCTAATTGTTTTCAAATTGGATCCCTTCAATTTACACCAGAAACAAAGGTATACATGGATCAAAACCTGCAAAAATCTGCATGTTAAAACACAAGCAGTCATTTTTCAGACATAATAGGCTCTTACTTTTTTTGCATGATAACCAGGCTGAAAAATAGGACCCCACAAAGTATAAAGATGAACAATGGTATAATGTAGGCTTCAGGGTCTCGTCTGGTTGCTGTAACGAGGAGAGAGTACACATTAGACATCTAATGATACAATGAAAGTGCTGGCGTTTAGTGTTGCGTGTGATATTAATGGAAATCTGAACAGAAAGCACACCTGAAGTGGACATCGGCTCTCCTTCCCCATCAGCAAACACGGGATACAAGTAGAAGACAAAATCCTCATAGCCATAAAAATCTCCTGAAATTATCATCAAAATGTCTCAAGGTCATTTTGGCTGATACCACTTACTATAAACAGTGAAAAGGGAAAAGAAAATAATCACAAAGACAGCGCAGAAAATGTTTTACCTTGTAAATAGACAGGGCGATCAGTGTAGGGCAGTCTGACCCACTTTTGTTCACTCAGGCCAGGGTCCTCAGGGCCCTGCTGCCTTTGTGAGGACCACTGGACCACCATGAACAGAGGGATAGAGCTGCTGTCCAACAAGCTCCATGACAGAGACACACAGGTGCTGTTTATAGCCAACACATGGAACCAATGCATACAGGGTCCTGCAGTGCAGAAAAGAAACAATACTGTCGGGTAAATCTCATGGTTCCAGTTGGCGCACACATGACAAGTTAAGGGGAAACCGATCTGGTGATATTTTATTACATACAATTTATCCAGGCTTCTTCTCCATTTGCTTTCAGCCTGTCAGCATCTAAAACTAAACAACTGATAAACATATAACTTTGTATATAACGTATTTTATTCATTGATACCTACAGATAAATCTGCATGTGCAGGGCTGGAAATTTCAAATCAACATCTATAGCACCTTTTAAGTGTCTGAATTGTACATCTTTTGTGGGGTCAAATGAAACTACAAGATCTTTAAGGCAGTAAGGATATTGGCAGTTTAGGGCTTTGATTCAGATACGAACACTAGGGTATCCTAAAATATATTCTAAATTAGAGATTAATTCAATCTTGCTACTAAAATGGAATTACAATAGTTCAGACTTGATGTGATGAGGACATGGACCAGTTTTTTAGCATCACTTTGGGATTGGACACTTCTGATTTCGGTAATTTTCTGCAAATCAAAGTGGCTGATGGAGAGACTTGTTCAATATGTAAATCAAAAACAAATTTTGGACAAAAAAAAGAAACTCCCAAGGTTTAGAACAACGGCACTCAACGCCAAAATAATACTATTTAGATAACAGCATAGCTAAATATTAAAAAAAGATTTCAGCCAACATTAATAACCCAGTTTCATCCAAATTCATGACTGATTGTGTCAAAGGCCGCACTGAGATAAAAAAAAAAAAGAACCAGCAAAGTCCTCTGTTGGAAGCAATAAAGAAGTAATTTGTCATTTTAGCTACTGTAATTTCAGTGCAATGTGCTCCAATTCCAGACTGAAACTCTTCATACAAACTATTTTTCTGCAAGGATAGATATCAACATGTAATCTGCTACATGATCATGATTGAGAGTGGGCTTTTTTATATCAATGGTTTAACATAGCCAATTATCAAAGATAGATTTATCTGACCAAGTACAGACAAAAAAAAATTATCTCAAACATACACTTCAGTGGCCATTTTTCCCACATATTATTCTGCAATGTGTTGTAAAGCAAGGAAGAATAAAAGTTTGTGGCCAATTAACAAAAACAAGTCAAGTACACGTTTGTTTCCCAAAAAGCAAATATTCATATTTGAGCATAATTCTGACGCCGCAACATAGAACCTACAGCTCCAGACCACAGTGGTGAGGGCAGATTTCCATGTATTTCATACAAAAACATGTCAACCTTCCTTTGTGATTGATCAAACCTTCTGTACGATTCCTCACTCACGTTTAGGTTGTTTCTCCAGCGTCATGTTTATGTTGTTAATGGAGCTGCCAATGCTATTGAAGGCCTCCACGGTCACAGTCTGGAAGTCCTGATCCCACTCAAAGCTGTAGGAGGACACCAGATCGGTCTTTATCTTCATCACAGATCCATTCAAGGCCTGGCGCAGGATTATAAATCCATCCACACAGTAGGAGTCACCAGATACTCCGAAATCCTAGGAAAAAAAGCATTGCTATCTTCAAAGCTCACCAACTTTAGACGGCTGGGCAATGCCATTTTGAGCTGAATATAAACAAAAATTTAAAGCACAACATGGAGGGATAAGATATATCAAGTTCGGCTACACAGATACTAGTTAATCAGTTCATTTTCTATTCAAATTTAAGAAAAGTCAACCTGAGTCCTGGTTTGGTGTAAAGAATGACCAGCAACAAGTAAACAGCTGCAATGTGACAACAGGGAAACTGAATGAAGAAAAGTAAAGCTGTTTGTAATCATAACTGGCAAGCTTACTAATCAGATTGCAACTACTCTGCGGTTGCCATTCAAATGAAATGAATAGTGATTGCTGTTAACTTAATCTGGATCAAATGACAAAGATTTTTGCAATTACCAATAATTTCCTCCAAAATACATGTGAAAATAGAGACCAGGCTGAAAAATCCAAGCACCGTCTTTAATAATATGCCATAAAATGTTTCTTTGTGTACCTCAAATAGCAGAATGACATTAGACTTTCTTCTGTCTGGGTCATCTTGACGGATTCTCCAGAAATCAGGACCACGTTCAGGAGCTGAGGAGACCAATCATTGAACATTAAATAGATTTTTGCCCTCCGTTTATACCCTTAAGATAAGATTATGGTATTTATGTGTACCTTTTTCCGCTAGAGCAGATATGTAAAGTTGTGATGTGACTTTTTACATTCAAATGAAACTGCATCTGTCAAAGTGAATGCTTTTTGAAGTTTAGATTGGGAATGAAATGTCCTTACCTTTGCTGTTAAGAGGTGTGGACTTTACAAATTTACTCCAATCACTCCAGTAGCCTTTCCCACTGATGTGCTTGCAGCGTACTTGAACCATGTACTCCTGGCATATGTCTGGTATCACAACTTCTCCCCAAGGATCCCGCACTGAACTCTGGACCTGCAGATACAACGTTTTTAGAGATCATTTTGAAAAATGACAAATATCACAAATAGAAGTAAGATTGGCATGGGGACAATACATCTTTAGCACTTTTAAATAGATGACTGGTATGATTTGGATCAAAGCCAAAATGTTTTGCGATATTCCATTGCCCACTATGCACATTTTATGAAATTTTGCTGGTTAGTTTGTGTAAGCTTGCAGACAAGCAACAGCATTCTTATGCCTCTACTTCGGCAGGGAGACAAAAAAAAAGTATAATCTGAAGTCTATTGTAATTAAAGCTATCTGAAGCTCAGTCATTATGTTTGTTCCTTTTGTTCAGCTTCAACAGGAACATTGAAAATGGAATTGAGCAATTCTTGATCCCTATAGTGTAATTACATACCTAAAAAAAAAAGAAAAACATTTTGGAAAGATCAGTTTGAGTCGTGTTCAAATGAGCAACAATAAATGAGCGTTCCGTTTTGCAATTACAAAATATTTCATTTCAAATCTATACTGGGTGGAGAATAATTCATTCTGGAGAGCGGCAAGCAGTCCATACTGCCACATGGCCAAAATTTCAGTAAAAGCCTTTGATGGTTAATCATTGTGACAAACTCACCTTCCACTCATCTCTCTCATTGGATGACAAGCAGTACCGAAACTCACACTGGACGCCCTGGACCGGCAGAGGTGGATGCTTCCAAGTTACCGTCATGACTCCACTGCTCTTGCTCAGCGCCCTAACGTTCGTAGGTGTGTGAGGTTTCACTGTATTGGGGTGCAAGGAAAAGCATAGGGTTTCAGGTTTGAGTATCTACAATATGTAGGACAGTATCACAGTTGCTGTAGAACATCCAATGAACATGTTTGGAGCTAATATAAAAGAAAATATTTCTCAATTCAGTCATAAAGTCAAATGACTTGTCTCTTTTACTGCAAATACTTAACGTGGAAAATTGATCTTAACTAACAGAAGGAGATCGATATTTCTCAAATAGCCAAAATTTTTAAATGCACCCAAGGGACCCAGTGCATATGAACTAATAATGACTTCTGCAATACTTCTAAAGATGTGCTCCCCACATCACGCTCACCATGATCTAAAGGTGACAGGAAGAGAGGTTTGGATGTGATGAGACCCAATGCAGATGGCATCTCCAACCACAGTTTGTAGCAGGCTAGATTCAGAGGCTGGATGGTGCAGGTTTTCTGAGTGGATCTGACCTCCATGCAAGGAGGTCCCATCACCCCAACATTCTCACCAGCTCTCTCCCTTTCCTTCATTTCCTTGCATGGCATGACAGCCCACCTGCCAAGAATAAATAACAAAAAACAAGACAAGTCATGTTATTCTTGGTCTTATGTCTTCTCCCCACCAGTGGGATTAAAACCGCTGTAGATGAGACATAGCATCAGATGCCCACAAGCAAAAATTAAAAGATAGTTCTCATTTATTTCAACTTAAGTCTCACTTTAGCACCAAAATGTTAGTGTGCTTCTTCAGGAGTGATTCTAGGATGACTGCTTAGCAACAGAAACTCCTTACTTCTTTGCTTCTTAAATTTGTAACACAATTGTTAACCAGCTGGAGTGACAAAGCTGGAACTGTTATGTGTGTGCAAGTGCATCACAGTAAAATGTGGTCCTGGACAGATGAATTGTAGGAAAATAGACTAAACAGACTATCACAAAGCACCTCTTTAGTACGCTGTCCATCTGTCTTTGTTGGTGGGCAGATTTTGCCAAAACAATAGCATCAAAATGGTGAAAGCTACAGTAAGACACGATAAATTGTCTCTTTTTAGCTGCCATTAGCCTAAAAAATAACAAACCCAAAGACATATGAAGCGTATAACACATTTCCATTTACTACTAAGTGGAGACTTTCAGGCACAGTCTAAATAACAGCAACAAACCCTTTCGTTTACCGATTTAGAATAATTTATCAAGGGTTAAGGGTTAAAACATTTCCTCTTATGTCCAGACAGCAGAATGTAGGTCAAATTCATATATTCTTTCTTGTTGTTTTTCTTGAGGTCAGACACGCTGATAACAGTGACATAAAGTTAAGTGCTAAATGAAAATGTCCTGGTATCACCTCAGGAAGCACAGGATTGCACAGGATTTGTAGTATTTCCAGGATGTGTCCGGTGCTCCGTGTTCAGGCATTTCCATGTTTTCAGCACATTAAGTCCTTAATGTTTGCAAAGGGTTTCATAAACAATACTGCATGCCTACACATAAAAAAACACTTCACTACAGAGAAAGTTGAAAATGCTGCTTTACTTGGATTGAAATTTGAGTTTAATCCTCTCTTTGTTGCTCCACTTGCAAACCATAGCATCGATGTCCCCACTGGTTGTGCACTTTATATCAATGAAAGCCCCTGAAAAACAGAGCGAAAAGTAGTTACAATTAGCAGTGATGAAACAAACTTCACCAAAGGTTGCCTCGGATGATTTTGGCTCCCATTGTTGAGTTGTGACATGTTCCCACCTTATTTCCTTTTTTTGTTTGCTTGCAGAGAGAATTGGCTTCCAGCCACTGAAAATAAACTATGCATTCCTTTCTTCTAAATGTGTTTTATGCCTTGTATTTCGTGTTGTACAGCACTTTGTTTCAGCCACGGCTGTGTTAAAAGGCTTTATAGATAAAGTTAAGTTGAGTTGAGTAAATTGTAGCTGTATTAGTCATTAACTGAATGCTATTCAGTTTTGATTTTATTTGTGCAACAAAACTCACCTTCCACATAGATCTTGCTGTAAGGATAAGGAAAGGTCAACTCCGGTGCGCATGTCAGCAGGTCGTATATTCCAGTCTCTGGAGCACGCACTGTAATCTTGCTGACCTGTTATAGGTAAAATAGTAAATAATATATATATATTTACAAGAGCTGCTTTTTAAAAAAAATAATTAAATCAAAGGAAAGTCATTGAGCTTACTGGTTATCAGAAAAACACATTATTTTTTCTTACCCATTGGTTGACTGGGTAGTACTGACTGTGATTAAGTGGCTGGTGGAGGTTGAGCGTCCACATGGCCATGCTGGCGTTGCTGCTGTGGTCGTTGAACACACAATACACTGTTACATATTCCCCTGGTAGTGCCACAGCTGTTTCAGGGATGTAGCTCACAGCTGCACACAGAAAATAAATATACAAATGTTTCTTTCTGTAAGGACCAGCATATCTCCTCCTCATTTTGGTTTCCAGCAATCAAGACATGTTTTGAAAAGAAGCTGGATAAATGTCAGAAGAAATATAAGAGATGTAAAGTAAGACCTGACTCATTATATTTCACCTAGTTTCCATTTAGATTTTCACCAAAAAAAAAAAACTAGAAACCTCAATGGAATAAAAAAAAGTGTTTTCTTTGTCAGATGGTGTGGAATATCATGCAGTCAACTATCATCTGAAGAGAGCTCACTGTTCTGCTAATACTGGCAGAACAGAAACATGTGCGAGTACTTCTGTGTAAAGGGTGCGGTGTGTTATTCTTGTTTTGTTGTACTACACCAAAACTTTTCTGACAGCTAGAACTTCACACCCCCAAAGTCCATCCATCCATCCATCCATTATCTTCCGCTGGTCCAGGGATCGGGTCGCGGGGGCAGCAGCTTGAGCAGAGAGACCCAGACGTCCCTGTCCCCGGCCACTTCCTCCAGCTCCTCTGGGGGGACCCCGAGGCGTTCCCAGGCCAGCCGAGAGACATAGTCTCTCCAACGTGTCCTGGGTCTTCCCCGGGGTCTCCTCCCAGTGGGACGGGCCCGGAACACCTCACCGGGGAGGCGTCCAGGAGGCATTCTCACAAGATGCCCGAGCCACCTCATCTGACTCCTCTCGATGCGGAGGAGCAGCGGTTCTACTCCGAGCCCCTCCCGGATGACCGAGCTTCTCACCCTGTCTCTAAGGGAGAGCCCAGCCACCCTGCGGAGGAAACTCATTTCGGCCGCTTGTATTCGCGATCTCGTTCTTTCGGTCACTACCCACAGCTCGTGACCATAGGTGAGGGTAGGAACATAGATCGACCGGTAAATCGAGAGCTTCGCCTTCTGGCTCAGCTCCTTCTTCACCACGACGGGCCGGTGCAGAGCCCGCATCACTGCAGACGCCGCACCGATCCGTCTGTCAATCTCCTGCTCCATTCGTCCCTCACTCGTGAACAAGACCCCGAGATACTTGAACTCCTCCACTTGGGGAAGGATCTCATTCCCGACCCGGAGAGAGCATTCCACCCTTTTCCGGCCGAAGACCATGGTCTCAGATTTGGAGGTGCTGATGGTCATCCCAGCCGCTTCACACTCGGCTGCGAACCGCTCCAGTGAGAGCTGAAGGTCACGGCCCGACGACGCCAACAGAACCAAATCGTCCGCAAAAAGCAGAGACCCGATTCTGAGGTCGCCAAACCGGACCCCCTCAACGCCCTGGCTGCGCCTAGAAATTTTGTCCATAAAAATTATGAACAGAATCGGTGACAAAGGGCAGCCCTGACGGAGTCCAACCCTCACAGGAAACATGTCCGACTTACTGCCGGCAATGCGGACCAAACTCTGACACCGGTCATACAGAGACCGAACAGCCCATATCAAGGAGTCCGGCACTCCATACTCCCGGAGCACCCCCCACAAGAGTCCCCGAGGGACACGGTCGAACGCCTTCTCCAAGTCCACAAAACACATGTAGACCGGTCGGGCGAACTCCCATGCTCCCTCCAGGATCCTGTGGAGGGTATAGAGCTGGTCCACTGTTCCACAGCCAGGACGAAAACCACACTGCACCTCCTGAATCCGAGATTCGACTATCCGGCGGATCCTCCTCTCCAGTACCCCCGAAAAGACCTTACCAGGGAGGCTGAGGAGTGTGATCCCCCTATAGTTGGAACACACCCTCCGGTCCCCCTTTTTAAAGAGGGGGACCACCACCCCGATCTGCCAGTCCAGAGGCACTGCCCCCGATGTCCACGCGATGCTGCAGAGGCGTGTCAACCAAGACAGCCCCACAACATCCAGAGCCTTGAGGAACTCAGGACGGACCTCATCCACTCCCGGGGCCTTGCCACCGAGGAGTTTTTTGACCACCTCGGCAACCTCAGCCCCAGAAATGGGAGGTCCCACGTCCGAGCTCCCCAACTCTGCTTCCTCATCGGAAGGCGTGTCGGTAGGATTGAGGAGGCCCTCGAAGTATTCCCCCCACCGACTCACGACGTCCCTAGTTGAAGTCAGCAGAGCCCCGCCCTCACCATACACGGTGTTGACGGTGCACCGCTTCCCCCCCCTGAGCCGCCGAATGGTGGACCAGAATCTCCTCGAGGCCGTCCGGAAATCGTTCTCCATGGCCTCCCCGAACTCCTCCCAAGCCCGAGTTTTTGCCTCAGCAACCGCCGAGGCTGCGTTCCGCTTGGCCTGCCGGTACCCATCAGCTGCTTCCAGAGTCCCACTGGCCAAAAAGGCCCGATAGGACTCCTTCTTCAGCTTGACGGCCTCCCTCACCACTGGGGTCCACCAGCGGGTTCGGGGATTGCCGCCACGACAGGCACCGACCACCTTGCGGCCACAGCTCCGGTCGGCCGCCTCAACAATGGAGGCACGGAACATGGCCCATTCGGGCTCAATGTCCCCCACCTCCCCCGGGACATGGTTGAAGCTCTGCCGGAGGTGGGAGTTGAAACTCCTCCTTACAGGGGATTCCGCCAGCCGTTCCCAGCAGACCCTCACAATACGTTTGGGCCTGCCAGGTCTGACCGGCTTCCTCCCCCACCAGCGGAGCCAACTCACCACCAGGTGGTGATCAGTTGACAGCTCCGCCCCTCTCTTCACCCGAGTGTCCAGGACATACGGCCGCAAGTCCGACGATACGACTACAAAGTCGATCATCGAGCTGCGGCCTAGGGTGTCCTGGTGCCAAGTGCACATATGGACACCCTTATGCCTGAACATGGTGTTCGTTATGGACAATCCGTGACGAGCACAGAAGTCCAACAACAAAACACCACTCTGATTCAGATCGGGGGGGCCGTTCCTCCCAATCACGCCCCTCCAGGTCTCACTGTCATTGCCCACGTGAGCATTGAAGTCCCCCAGCAGGACGAGGGAGTCTCCCGGAGGAGCACTCTCTAGTGCCTCCTCCAGGGACTCCAAAAAGGGTGGGTACTCCGAACTGCCGTTCGGTGCATAAGCACAAACAACAGTCAGGACCCGTCCCCCCACCCTAAGGCGGAGGGAGGCTACCCTCTCGTCTACCGGGGTAAACCCCAATGTACAGGCGCACAGCCGGGGGGCAATAAGTATGCCCACACCTGCTCTACGCCTCTCACCGCGGGCAACTCCAGAGTGAAAGAGAGTCCAACCCCTCTCGAGGAGGCTGGTTCCGGAGCCCAAGCCATGCGTCGAGGTGAGTCCGACTATATCTAGCCGGAACCGCTCAGCCTCGCGCACCAGCTCAGGCTCCTTCCCCAGCAGAGAGGTGACGTTCCACGTCCCAAGAGCCAGCTTCAGTAGCCGAGGATCAGACCGCCAAGGTCCCTGCCTTCGGCTGCCGCCCAGCTCACACTGCACCCGACCCCCATGGCCCCTCCCACGGGTGGTGAGCCCATAGGAAGGGGGACCCGTGTTGTTTCTTCGGGCTGTGCCCGACCGAGCCCCACGGGCACAGACCCGGCCACCAGGCGCTCGCCGGCGGGCCCCACCCCTGGGCCTGGCTCCAGGGGGAGGCCCCGGTAACCCGCGTCCGGGCAAGGGAACACGGCGTCCAAAAGTATCACTCATCCCCAAAGTCCTTAATCTATTTTTTTTTTCTGTTTTTGGAGAATTTCCAACTGGCACTTTAAAGAAGTTGTGAAACTCATTTGAGTTAAGACAACTCTCAGCTGCTGAGCATTGCAAATGTTCAGTTAAAGGTACAGAGATGTTTAGATCCAGGGGTCCAGTATCTTTCATAGATACACAGTAGGCCCAAAGCTTTAGTCTCACCAAAATGTTTCACACATGGGATAAGGTTCTTATGCTGGAATACTATATCGTCCTTTCTCCACACATAGCACTTTGCTGTAATATCTCACTTCTTACTTTTTATGAGGCCCTCAGAAATAACCTTTATTTATGCCAGGATATATTTCTATAATCGTGTTATGAAGTTCAGGTTTTGATTGATCTTTTTTCTTCAAATATAACAGGGAACCCACTCCCATCTGGTTGTTATCCTATTGTTTTAACATACATTACAATAATTCCACCAATAAATTAACTATAAATCCACGAGTTTCACATCAAGTGTTTAAAGACTTTAAAGGAACTATAAATTAAAACTCAGAAACAATAAAGAAATGCAAAGATTGCAAATGGAAAATTAGAGTTCCACTGCAGCCACCTAGGGCCTGAGCTGCTAACGAGGTTCCACGTTTCCAGGGTATCTTCCACATATCTGGCATAACAACCCTAACTAACAAATAGATTTCTTACTCATTCAATATATAATAGCATAAAATAAAAGCTCATCAATATCACTGCCACATCGTGACAGCACAGGTAGATCTGATGAGTTACAATTGTGTAGCCTATTTTATCAAATGAATGTACTGCATGTGCACTCTTGAAGTATGCAAAGAAGTTTCTGTTTTAGGCCAACAGCGTAATCTTTCTTTGAAGAGTTGGAAAGAGATTCTCTCCAGATTCTCTGATTCTTTTGATGATATTATGTACTGTCAATGATGGATTATTAAATGTCTTTGCAATTTTACTTTGAGGAACATTACTCTGAAATATCTCCATACTTTGTAGACAAAAGTTATTTGGATGATAGCAGCCCCTGCCTATCTTCACTTATAAGAGATTCTGCAATCATTTCTTTTTAGTACCAGCTTTATTGCTGCTGTCTCAACACTTTAAGATGTGTTGCTGCCATTAAATTCAAAATGAGCTAATATGTTTCATGTAATAGTAGAATATCTCAGTTTCATCATTTGATACGTTTTCTTTGGCTTCTTGTGAAGAAAAGATCAGATTATAAAATTTACAATCGCTGAATTATGTTTTTATTTACAGCTTACAGTGTCTCTTTAAAACAAAACAGTTAGAGTGTCATTTCACTCCCATATTTTAGAGCCATACAATGCTCTCTGAAACAGAGCAACTCGTGAAAGTAGCCCTCTTTTGTAAGTCAGAGTTGGATGTCAGTGGTTTTCTGATCAATTTAATGAACCAGTAGAGTTCTTCCAAGTGGAGCCTTAAACCCCTTGTTAAAGAGTGTGGATCTCCAGACATTTATAAACAATGACTCAAAAACAGGGCAGAATTACACTGAGTGACTTCATTCATAACACAGAAAACAAAAATTTGAAGCTCCCCAATGTTTATCAGGGAAAAAGCCTACATTTCTTTGAATTATCTGTCTCCATGTAAAGAAGGAAATTGCTCCTCTTACTGTTCAGTAGGATGTTGTGTGGCTTGCTCCACTCGCTCCACATAGGAGGCTCGGCCAGGCCAGAGCAGCGAACTTGGATGGTGTAGTTTAGGTTGGGCTTCAGATCCAGAGACAGCTTGGGCTTTCCAAAAGTAGACACCACCTGGAGTAAGAGAAGTTCAGTTCAGTTGACTTTATTAGTCCCCGTAGGTAGATCTGTTCTGCAGAAAATAGGAGAAGGCATCTCCCGCACCTTATTAACAGACATTAATTTGACAGAGGACAGGTCAAGACAATACAAAGACAGACATGGCAAGTACTCACAATGCTCACTGAACAGGATAAAAGTAGATATTGCCCACAAGGCAAGGAACAATAAATAAAGGTTGAAACCAGGCTCAGGGTTTCTATAAAAAGAATTCATTAATAAATAAATTGTAAAATAGATCTCCGCAGTAAAGTGCGTACAGCGACTCCAAGCCCAGCTGTGTTTCCCCAATCAACCGACCTGACCATTTAATAATCTGGTTGAGTGAACGCCTTTCTTTTAGGGACAAGTTTCCGAACCATGATGCAAGTGAAAAGGTTCAAATAGATTCGATAAAAGCATGATAAAACAGTGTCATCATGGTCCTATCAATGTGGAAATGGGACAACTTCCTCAGGCTGCGGCTACACGAAAACGTTTTTCACTGTAAACGATACTTTTTCTTATCGTTTCGCTGTCGCGGCCACACGGAGCCGGCGTTCCCACTACCCCAAAACGATAGTTTTTGAGAACGGGTTCCATAATGGGAAAGTTTGAAAACGGCCTCGTTTCGTTTCCATTGTTACAGCTAAAACATTTTTGCGTCAGTCAAACGTTGACTTCGTGAGCCAATTTTAACACTTCTCTATTGTCTCACAGCGTGGCGTGACACAGTGGCGTGTGTACTGCATCGTTTCATCGTTTTCATCCGTTTTCGTCTGGACCTGAGTCTTTACAGCAGCGCGTTGCCGTGTGGTCGCAAGAATTTTCGTACCCGTTTTCAAAAAAAACCTTGTTTCGTTTTCGTGTAGCCGCAGCCTCAGACAGAACAGCCGCTGGTGTCCCTTCCTGCTCACAGCTTTGCAGTTCTCTTTAAAGTTTAGGCTCGAGTCAATGATTGTCCCCAGATTTTTATAGGACTGCAGTTGTTCAATGACTTGTCCCTTGGTCCTTACAGGTTCAAGGGAAAAGGGAAATTACCACAAACAGACACACATATACAACTCCCTTGGTTTGCAACAGGTGAGTATCTACCTGCCAGGTTGAATGAGTAGTATTGGAGGAGTATCGGACCTCATATCTCAGTGGGCCAGACAGAAAGTCTGATGGTTTGTCCCAGGAGACAATGAGTTCTCCCTCATGGGTTTGATGGTTTGAAAGGTTGACTGGAGGACTTGGTTTCACTATAAAACAAAAGAAAATCACAGTGTCTTAAACTCAAAACCTTAAAATCAAAGTGCTATAAATCTGACAGAGTACTCAAAATTGTCATCATCTAATTTGTATGGCTACAATACAATGATCATAAAATGAAATGAATATCATATTTTTCACAAAAGTATAACAAGGTAGTGATACAAAAGCTCTGAATAATTCCTGCTCGGTCTCATTCAAAGACTAAAGGGGAATTATAGACATTAAGTAACTCTAGTTTTTCACAATTTATCTCAGTTACAAATATGATACGCACGAGTATAGCCAACAGTGTTTTCTACTCCACAGAATCATACAGATTTTTGGATTTTGACTCGACAGCACTCTCATTCAATTTTCATGTTCAGCACCTCGTCTAAAAATGACCAGCACTGAACATTTCTGATTGGGTGAGTATTCCCAACATTTCATTTTGCTCCTTTGTTTCAGTCAGATCAGGTGTTAAAGCGACACTGGTTTGTAAAATATGTTAATCTTAATCTATACAGCAAAAATAGTTGTTACTGTTTGTAAATGCAACATTCAAACTCAACACTTTACGACACCTTCAGTCAGCTGAGACGACAGAGTGCACCTCTTAGCTGGAGTGGTTGAGCGGGCTCAGGAATGAATAGGGAAAGATAGGTCTGACTGTGACATGAAAGCAATTTAGTTCAATTCAATTCAGTTTAATTTCATTAGTGCCAAATCACAGCAAATGTTATCTCAAGGCATTTCAAAGATACAGTTCAATTCGAGCCTATTATATTCAATTCATTGGCATACAATCATAATTCAATGAAATCAAATTAATTCAAATTCAAACTTTAATACAGAATAAAACTTGGGAAATTTATGGTTAATTGATGGCTATATGTGAGAAGCCTTTTTTATTTTTTTTTACAGACAAAAAAAATAAGAGCGTTGTTTCAAACACAAAACCATCTCAATTAAAAGGATAAAAGATGTAGTGGTAACACGGCGTTAAACCTCCACAGACCCAAACGAGGAGAACAGCAGTGAGGAGAATGTTAAATCTAGGCAACATGCCATTAATATCCAAATTGCTTGTTGATCCAGTTTTGATATCAAATCCAGCTAAGAGGTGTAATCATGTAGAGAGTGACTTACCAGGAATAAACCTGTTCAAATGGCAGTGAAATGACTCCAGCGATGTTGATCCTCTGGCACAGCGGTAGCTGGTGAGCTTGATGCCACTCTTGTTCCTGCTGCCTACTTCAGTGTACAACGGAATCCCTGGAACATCCTGGATGCATTTTATGTGCCGTTTTTGCACACGCCAGATGTGATCCATCCTCACTTCATCCAGCAGAGGAACACCCATCAGGTCTCTCCCTTTTGGACCCCTTAGCTCCTCCAGCAGCCGTTCTAGTTGCACAAGAGTTGATTCCTCTCCCCGAGTCCTCCTACGGCAGAAAGTACTCAACTCTTTTTTTGTTATATGGCTGTCCACCATGGATCTGGTTATACCAGGTCTCTGTTCTTGCTGGAGCTGCTTTGTTTTTGATCTCCGGAGGAGGTCGAGGTCCCCTGCATCCCACTCAAAGATGCACGAGGACAGGGCCCTCATGAAAGCAGGATACAGGGGATGAGCATCTGTCGTACATCCCACAGCCAGCCGCCGCATGAAATGCCAAATGTCAAGTCGTATGTGGAGATCTGGCCACTCCCCTAACCTGGCCTGCAGCTTGCTCAGCCCCTCAGTTATACAGCAGCCACAGTCCACATAAAGCACCTTGGGAGGTGCAACCGCAGCCTGGCGGTACCGCTCCATCAGGCCAGCAGCCATCCTGTCCAGTCCTGGACCCTCCTGCACAGTCAGGACACTATTTAAGATTTGGCCCAGCTCGTTGCCCACAGAAGACACCCACAGGGCCGTTCCTTTGCTGTGTCCTGCCAGCTTCTTTGTGATCTACAATTAAAAATGTGATGTTAAATCTCACAGTTTGTCTTGTCATTAGAAACCACTGTATGCTATAGATTTCATTGCATTTTTTATGCACTTTATACAATAAACATTTCACAAATAATTAGAATGAAACAAGTTTAGTTGTTTGTGAAATTAGAAAAAATGAGTGTGATCTACCAAACCTTTTTAAATTAGTGTATTTAATACTCTCACATTACAAAGTAGTTTTTCTAGGAGCATATGATAATAATAATGATGATGATAATTATAATTGTTATTATCATTACATTATTACTCACCTTTTTGGTGGAGTCCAACTTTAAGATGGTGCCCAAGGTGGATGTGAGGCTGGCCTTGATGTGGTCTATGCGTGACAGGATGTCTCTGCCATACACAGACAGCAGCCAGCGAGCAGTGGGGACGTCAGCGGGCTCTGGGGGCTCCTGGCACACAACTGGGAACAGGCTGGGCCGATTAACAAAGTTAGAGCACTCTTCAAAATAGTGCCCCAACCTATCCAGCCATTCCTCCCCGTGGTTTTCTTTCAGCTGTTTTAACAGCCGTGCAGAGCTGTTGCCCTGAGTCCGATCCCGCATCAGGCGAATGACACGTGTGTCACAGGCATACCTGGAATTCACATTAATAAAGTATACGTCCCCATTATGCCATACCACATTCAGAACCAACACATATTTACAGTTTACCACCTAACACTGTGGGACAGGCCAAATTAAAAAGAAAGCTAAAATTTACAGATGATACAAATCCACCAGGACAGCGGCAGCTTCTCCCTGCTCCACCCAAAAGGCCTCAGGTTCATGTTGTCCCCACTACTTTACAGACACAGAGTTTTTGGACGTTCTCTGCCACTCCTCCTCTGGCCCCTCCTCTGGCCCCTCCTCTGGCTCCTGCTCTGGCTCCTGCTCTGGCTCCTGTTTTGGTTCCTCCTCTGGCTCCTGCTCTGGCTCCTGCTCTGGCTCCTGTTTTGGTTCCTCCTCTGGCTGCTGCTCTGGCTCCTGTTTTGGTCCCTCCTTTGGCCCCTGCTCCGGCTCCCATAGCAGGCTCCACTCACCCTAATAGAGCACCCCGGAAACTGACCCGCAAAGTTTTGCACAACACGTGCAAAAAATGCGGGCAGTTCAGAATTGCTGCAACAGGACACAGCCAATATAGAGGGCAAATTTACTGTCCCTCTAGTGAAACTCTAACTAAAGAGCAGTGGCTGGAAGAAATTAAAAAGAAGCCACAAGTGTGTACTCATTTATACTTTTTTAGCATTTACAAACTTTTTTTTATTGTATAGTTACTGCTGTTTCAGACCTCTCAATCTTTTAATTTATTTCACAGAGGGTTATTTATTTTATTTAGTGATGATACTACATGTTTTTTGTTGTTGTAATTGTGTACAAAGTCCAACTGTTTAAAATTTGTAAATTTGTAAAGTAAATGCTAAGATTGTTCACAGTTTTTAGTTTTTTTAGGTTAAAAAATTGTTTAATTCACTCTTTTTGTTGTTGACAAATAAATATTTGGTTCTTTAAAAACAGATAAGGTCTGTGATCTTTTACTGTGAATAAATATGAGCTGCTATTGATTCTGAAATATTAGTAATAATTTTATGCATAAACTAGGAACAATTTATCACTCACTTCACTCAGAAAGTGCTTTAGAAAATAAACATACTTTATATACATTATACATACTTTAAAACAATACTATAGTTTGAGCCGTTTCATTAAAACATAATATGCGACTGGTGGGATCGAACTCGCAACTCTGGGATCAGCCGCTTTCTTCTTCGTCTTTCTTTCTTTCCCCCTCCCTTCTTCGCCCTTCTCTCCTTTCTCCCCTCCTTAACAGACTATTGTTCCCCAGCTTATCTTGAAGCGAAAATGTTCATGACTAACTACTGAATTCTTCACAAAGTTGCAGTTTCTTTGCCAAATACATAAGAAAATGATAACGCGATTGACAGTATGGGATGAGGCTATGGACGTGAGTTTCAGTAAGATGTAAACCGCGGGAATAAAGGACCATAACATTAGCGCGATAGCAGTAATAACTTAGTAACTGAGGCAAAGTTATGTGTTACCGAAATGTGGCTGTCTACATCGACATGAATTAAATGCACAAGTGGTTTTCACAGTAGCTGTTATATTGCATCCGAGTTACTGTTGTTATGACAGTAGCTGCTAATTTTCTAACTAGCTACAGGTTAGCATAAGGCTAGAATAACTTCAAACTTAATTCATTTCTTAAGCGGTGTCAGGAGTTTTTGAGAGCATGGTATATATATTAATACTATTATGACTTCATTTTTTGAAGTAATTGTTACCAAAGGTCAGAGAAAAAAATGACATTTACCTCACACAACACGGAGAAATCTGTTGCTTTCCAGTCCTTCCTTCTGACCTTAATCTCCCATCATTTCCTCCGTTTTTTGTCACGGAGGAAACGGTGTAGTTGTTTCCCCTGACCCGGTCTTACACTACAGCAAGGTTTTTATTATTTTTTTTTCAACCTTTGAACACTTAGTATTACTGCTTAATAATAATAATTTGTATTTTATTTAGTGAGGATGATCATTATTAAAAAATCATAGAAAAAAAGGAAGCGAATATAAGAGAAAAAGCAAGCACAAAAAAACACTGAATATTGTTGTTCTCACTTGTAGTGATATTCTGTCACCTTATGGCTGCAACAAGTAAATGCGATCTAAAGGTATCAGGCAACAACTTGTACTGTGGGGGGGCTGGAGCCTATCCCGGCTGTCCATAGGCAGGGAACAGATCGCCAGTCCATCACAGGGCTACACGAGACAAACGGACACGGAGACGCGCTCACATTCACTGAAATAAATTAAGTTTGAAGTTAGTCAAGCCTTATGCTAACCTGTAGCTAGTTAGAAAATTAGCAGCTAGTGTCATAACAACAGTAACTCGGATGCAATATAACACCTACTGTGAAAACGACTTGTGCATTTAATTCATGTCGATGTAGACAGCCACATTTCGGTAACACATAACTTTGCCTCAGTTACTAAGTTATTACTGCTATCGCGCTGATGTTATGGTCTGTTGCGTACTTCACTGTGGCTGCACGGCTGCATGGTGTGCTGATCAGAGCATGTGAACGGAGCGGAGCTGCAAAATATAGTTGGAGCATGGAGCCAGTTTTGATGAAATGCCTCCAGTTCCGCTCCGATACTGCTCACACCACGAGTCTCGGGCATGCAGAAATCCACCCAGAATTGAGCTGTGCCCATCACAGGACTATGGTGGGAAAGCGCCCACAATGGCCTTAACCATGGCCTGAACAGGCTAACGTTATGGTTCCTTAGCTAGCTAAGTTTAGCTCGCCAAAGCTAAGTCGTAGCAGTAATTAAAAGATATTAAGAAAGATACTTGGATGACAAAGTATGTTTTCTTGTTATTTGTTAATAAATAAGAACAAGAAAAAGGCTAAAAAAGACGTGAGCATTTTCCAGTGAATAAAATGAAAATTGTGATCAGAGCTGCTGCTGGTTGACTGTTAGCTCTTCCGGCAGCAGCTAACACCTGTCAAGCACCGCCTGTCCCTCACAAGATAGACATCTGAGTTTGCACTGACTTATGGTGGACCTACATGGATGTATTTATTCTATTTGTGTGTATTGTGATTTATGAACGTAGTGAAAGTGGCGGGGATGCCACGCCAGATCAACAGAGATGTCTATCAGTGTGATGCTCCAGACAGCTAGCTCTGATCACCTGTATAATCAACGGCTACGAGCGCTATTTATAGTCCTCTCACCCTCTCTCGTTCACAGTGACGGTATGCGGTCAACACCGCTCTATGATACACAGCAGGGAAAAGGGAGGTGAGTAAGGTGCACAGGTGTTATCACAACGTCATTACAAGTGCATTAAAAAGATCTATAGCCCATTTTGGGGTTAAATTTTCTCTCCCATGAGTCCTTGTTGCATTCCCCCTATGCTGATTGGTTCTGAGCTGGTCACGTGTTTCGTGGACGCCATGTTTGCTCCTCTATATTTCTAGTTCATAAAGCTATCCTCACAGTGAGCTATATAAGAACACTTCAACTACATTACTAAATTATTATTATTAGTTGTTATGCCAATATAATGCCAAGCTGCAGTGCACATGGCTGTAGTGTAAGACCGGGTCAGGGGAAACAACTACACCGTTTCCCCCGTGACAAAAAACGGAGGAAATGATGGGAGATTAAGGTCAGAAGGAAGGACTGGAAAGCGACAGATTTCTCCGTGTTGTGTGAGGTAAATGTCATTTTTTTCTCTGACTTTTGTTAACAATTACTTCAAAAATAAAGTCATAATAGCATTAATATATAACATGCTCTCAAAAACTCCTGACACCGCTTAAGAAATGAATTAAGTTTGAAGTTAGTCAAGCCTTATGCTAACCTGTAGCTAGTTAGAAAATTAGCAGCTACTGTCATAACATCAGTAACTCGGATCCAATATAACACCTACTGTGAAAACGACTTGTGCATTTAATTCATGTCGATGTAGACAGCCACATTTCGGTAACACATAACTTTGCCTCAGTTACTAAGTTATTACTGCTATCGCGCTAATATTATGGTCCTTTATTCCCGCGATTGACATCATACTAAAACCTCATCCTATGCTTGTGAAAACACGTAACTTTGCCTCGGGTACTACCAAGTTATTATTGCTATCGGGCTACTTAGGTGAAGTTAGTTTTAAGTTGGATATTCGACAGACATTCGCAAGCAAGCCACTCCAACATTTCAAGTGCACCCGTATTGCAGACTTTACACTAAACACACGGAGAGGACGACTGCAGCGTGTTCCAACTTCCTGTTTTCAAAATAAAATAAAAATGAAAAAAATGTGATATTTAAAGCAGAGATAAGCGACTGTGTATAAAGTTATTGCAAATTATGGACAGAACTGAATTGTAAAAATAAAAGATGTATCTCATGAAGCCAGTGTAGTATGACCCCACACTGATTTGGAGTCAATTGATCACATGACCTGGAAGCTATTGAGCAAAAATGCTAATATTTACATATAAAAATTCATAAAAAATATGAACAGATCTAAAATGTAAAAATAAAAGGCGTATCTCATAAAGCCAGTGTATTTACATGATCCCACACTGATTTGGAGTCAATTGATCACAAGACCTGGAAGCTATTCAGCAAAAAGACTAATATTTACATATAAATATTAATAAAAAATATGAACAGATCTAAAATGTAAAAATAAAAGGTGTATCTCATGCAGCCAGTGTAGTTACATGATCTCACACTGATTTGGAGTCAATTGATCACATAACCTGGAAGCTATTGAGCAAAAATGCTAATATTTACATATAAAAATTCATAAAAAATATGAACAGATCTAAAATGTAAAAATAAAAGGCGTATCTCATAAAGCCAGTGTATTTACATGACAAGAGCTATTTATAGTCCTCTCACCCTCTCTCGTTCACAGTGACGGTATGCGGTCAACACCGCTCTAGATACACAGCAGGGAAAAGGGAGGTGAGTAAGGTGCACAGGTGTTATCACAACGTCATTACAAGTGCATTAAAAAGGTCTGTAGCCCATTTTGGGGGTAAATTTTCTCTCCCATGAGTCCTTGTTGCATTCCGGCTATGCTGATTGGTTCTGGGCTTGTCACGTGTTTCGTGGACGCCATGTTGGCTCCCAATATTCCTAGTTCATAAAGCGATCCCCACAGTGAGCTATATCAGAACACTTCAAATACATTATTAAATTATTATTAGTTGTTATGCCAATATAATGCCAAGCTGCAGTGCACATGGCTGTAGTGTAAGACCGGGTCAGGGGAAACAACTACACCGTTTCCCCCGTGACAAAAAACGGAGGAAATGATGGGAGATTAAGGTCAGAAGGAAGAACTGGAAAGCGACAGATTTCTCCGTGTTGTGTGAGGTAAATGTCATTTTTTTTCTCTGACTTTTGTTAACAATTACTTCAAAAAATAAAGTCATAATAGCATGTTATATGACTAATCTAATTGGTTCTTTTTTTTCTTTTCAGAACAACACATTCCTTCACCACCATCATGTAAGCGTTTTCCCAATTGTGTGATGTATTGGCATGGGCTTCTGTTTTCAAATTACATTCATAGGAATCTCGCCATATTATAATTGACATCTGTGTCATCTTTCTATGCAGGGCCTCAGAGCCGTGTAGCCGCCAGTCCCTCCAGCCATGCACCCAGCTGTCAGACGGGTGAAGACTCGGATATTGCGGAACAATCACTATTCCCGGAAGTCGAGGGTATATTTGCTTTGAATTATATATTTATACTATATGATTACAAGCTCCTAACCAAGAAAGCAAGCCAACAATTTTCTTTTCAAAAACTTCAGGAATGACCCATGGCGAAGAGCGGGGGGCATCAGGCATGGCTGTCCTAATAAAGCGTAAGTACTTGATACACAATTGATGTTCACACAGCAAAAGTGTTTTGAGTGTAAAACTACAATGAATTTCATCTCAATTCTACCTTTAGTTATGAAGGAACAGAAGGCCATCCAGTTGCAAACAAGAAGAAGTAAGTACTACATGCACACATTTTCACACATAACAAGTATATTAATTAAAAAAAAAAAAAATCAATTCTATAATAAATACACCTAGCAATGGAAGAGCACATGGGGCGTGTGACCAGAAGGATGGAGGCTATCGAGAGGAGGATTGAGGGTTTGGAGAAGAAGTCGGACACGTTGGAGGCTGCTGTTATCTCCAACCCGCCTCAGCATCAGCCTCCTCAGCAGGAAGAGGTCCTGTTGAGTCAATGTAAAACAGTGGAGGAGCTGGAGGAGCTAGGAGTCTGGCCCAACCAGACAGAAGGAACCAAATGGTAATTAATTGGTTATAATTATAAATGAAGATGTATGCATGTAATGTGTTTGATTTGAATAATGAAAGTAGACCACATAAGCTCTGCATTTCTTTTCACTTCATTTCATTTGTTTTGTTTTTTTCTAGAAACGTTTCCTGGGAAGCCTGGGTGGGGCGAATCTGGGGGCCGCCGTTCGCCACATTTTACGCCAGGTGGCAACAAATCAGGTCCTGGGGGAGTACAGCCTGAGGGGGAGGAGGGCAAAAAAGGCCTTCCAGAACCTTGCTCTGTGCAAAGTTATTACCGGTAAGTTTAACAGGTATTTTTTCCAATTCAGTGTTATGCCAAGTTTGATTGAGGTTTAAATGTGTAACTTTTTTTAACTTTCATTTAACTTCATTTCATTTCATTTGTAGAGGCCTGCATGCAGAACTTCCCACTGATGAAGGTCGCCGACATTGAGGAGTGCATTGGCCATGCACTGAAGTTTGCACTGCACAGAAGGTAAATGTAAACTTTAGTCTGTCATATCAATCTCTGAATAGTCACATTAATGAAATGAAATTTTGGTACTAAGTTGGATTAAACCGTTTCATATTCTTTTTAGGCTAGCTCCTCAAGACGGAACCACACACTGAACCACACACCAAATACCACCACCAGCACCAGCACCAGCACCCACACCCATTTTTTTATTCTTGTAGTTAATTGTATTTTATTCATATTGTTTTTTTGTTTATATTTTATTATTATTGTTTTATTCAAATAAAACCATGCACCCACACCCATTTTTGATGTTTATTCTTGTATTTAACTGTATTGATTTGGTATTAAACATTCTCGTCCTGCAACATTTGCCTGGTCATTCATCACTGCTTATGCTCTGAAGTAAATAGTTGTTGTGCATTTTTACAAACTAGAAATGCGACAACATTGTGGGAAAGAACCCAAATATGTAATCAACAAGGTTACTAGAATGTAGTAGGGGAACCAACACATAATAAACAAGGTTATGGGAACCAAATGGGAACGGCAAGGAAACAAACATGACATGAACAAGAATAAAGGGACGGTGAGAGAACGGCAAGGGAACGAAATGGGAACCACACACATACCGTTCTGGGAACCAAAATTAAACTTTCCTGCTAACCAAATTAGAACTGAAACAAAACCAAAAATCAACGTGCTTAGAACCGAAAAACAACCAAGGGCTCATGTTCCAGGAACATTCTCGGAACGAAAAATTGTTAGTAGGGAATGACTCTCTGCCTCCTAACGCTCTCTGGTCGCTATGGTAACGCTTAAACATGCCTTCAAAATGCAGCTTTCTTTTTTTTGGTGGTCACAGCCTCTTCTTCTGTCTCCTCACTGGGAAGAAGCTTTCCAAACACGTCTGTTTTTGACTCATTTTGCTCGGTTCGTGGGTTTAATATCAGCGTTGATGCATCACGTGACGAGAGTTAAGAGTCAAGAACAGACGGATAAAACGGAGAGAATTCGGTCATTTTTCTGAATAATGTGGCTCTTTGTGCAGTAAAAAATGCGGCTCTTAGTCTCTGACCGGTTGGCCATCCTTGATTTAGAGTCACCAAGTAACCTGACATGCATGCTTTTGGACAGTGGGAGGAAGCTGGAGTACCTGGAGAGAACCCACGCATACACGGGGAGAACATGCAAACTCCACACATAAATCCCGAGCCGGGATTCGGACCAGGAACCTTCTTGCGGTGAGGCGTCGGTGCTAACCCATATGAATAATAATATATTTAAATTACTTTGCATTGCATACATTATTGTAGTCCCACTTCAGATTTATGTTTGTTTTTTAGACATTTAGTTGTGGAAAGAAAAACTGTGGAGAATAACATAAATTTCTCTTAAATATGTAAGCTATTACATTACGGTCCTTTTGCAGACACTTATCCTAAGCGACTTACAATAAGTGTGTTTCACATCGGTAGGCAAAAGAACTTCAGGTCACAAGAAATCATAAGTGCATTTCCTTCTAAAACCAAACAGCTAAGAGCATAACTAGTGCTAGAGTAAGTGCAGTAAGTTAGGTTACTATGTATTAACATAGATACTTTTAAGGTATTAAAATATTTGTTTTAAAAAAGCTTGTAATTAACAAAAAAGTTACTCATTTTCCTCAACAATAAGATTAAAAAAAAAAAACTAACTACATATGTAAAATACAGTGACTGAAAAAAAGTTGTACAATTGTTAACTTGGTGACTTGGAACATGACAGTCAAGTTGATTTGAGCAATCTAAATCTGAATAAGACACACCCCGCAAAAACAGATCCATGATCAATTCTGTAAAGCTAGGCTCTTCATTCATTTGTGGCCTTACATTCTGTAAAATGGGTGTATTTGCATTTTGCAGCCACAAGGAGACAGAAAAGCACCACTGATGGAGGCCAGTCAGCTGTGAAACAGTATCCTTACAGGCCCTCTCATGTGTTTACCATAGAAGGACATGATGGTGAGAAGTGCTGCTGCCTTTGGCAAAGAAAGGTTCAAAATCATTGAGCCCTGACGCCTTACAAACAGAGAAGATATCTGGTTCAGATATGGTAACAGTGGGAGGGGTTGTGTTTATGGCGATGAGAATACAGCACTTTAGTTCAAGATCACATCTACAAAACGAGCTGCTGCAGGGTTATTTCAAATATCTCAAGAGCCATCTGGCTCAAAAGTTTCAATTGAAGAAATTGACAAAATTACACCCCACATACGGAAGTGATGCCATGTCTAGTCAAGTGACCCAGATTCCTCAGAGGACCCCAAAAGCAGACCTCAGTACCCACTTCCTGTTCTAGAAACCAGTAGCTTTACAAATGGGGCTGCAAGATAAAAAACACCCTCCTGGAAAAATGGTGCACGTGTGAAAGTTCTTTAGTGCTCTGCTATTCCCACAGCTGTGATACATTTACCTCAGTAAGGTTCAGTGACTAACAATTAAAGCAGAATAGCTTGAATCTTAATGAAGAGGTGGAACACGGACAAGTTCTCCAGATACCTTTCTAGAAAACTGCAGGACTGGACACTAGTCGTGAAGAAGGACTTACCACGAGCCCCTCTGGTTGTATTTAAGAGAAACGTACTTTCGTCATGATAAATTCAGCTTGTTTTGAATTGTGAAAAAAGGAGATTAAATGAGCTCAGTATGTCTTTGAAGGTGGTATAAGCAAATTGAATACATGTGAAATGTCATAATCTAGATCATAAGAGTGAGATTTTCCCTAGTAAAAATCCAATTATGCATATTTACTGAAGTTTCCCTTTTGAAGTCCAAATCCATGTTTCTGACATGGATTTTGTTCAATGCCACAAGCTTAGCAGTGACAAAGATTTATACAGTGGGGGCTTTAAAAAGTCAATAAGTAAAGAATGCAAAAAGAGATTTACATGCAAAACAACTTTCTTGGAGCTAAGATGTAATGGAAATTTCTCATTCAGGATAGCATGCTCACTAACTAGAAATATACAGTATGTCTGCTACTGCAACTTTCTTGACATTATGTACTTTTAATATTAATATTTGTTTTTGTTAAAATTGACAAATGTGCTGATCAGTATGGCACAGTACTGTACAGTATAAGCATGTTTAAAGAACTGGAGGCCTGCATCAACAATGTGATTTTTGAGGGCTGCAAAAATGCACGGCGCCAGTGGCACCAACATACTGGATGAAGATCTCATGAATGCTGAGTACACAGTCCAAAAACAAAGGGAAAAACTATGCTGGTAAAAAAAGCTCACTGTCTATATTGAACAATAGACTAATAATTCAAATAGTCTAGCATTGGTTAACTGCTGATAAATACCGAGAGAACTAAGAAGAGAAGTCCAATAAGATATTTACAAAGCGCCAAAAACAAGTAAAAAGGGGAATCTGAGAATAGTGTGTTAATCATAGTTTCTGATTAAAACAACAAAGCTCCTCAAAATGGTGTTCAACAGTGTGCTTTTTGATACATCTATTCATCTATTCATCCATCCATTTTCTATACCGGATTAATCCAATTCAGGGTTGTAGGGGGGCTGGAGCCTATCCCAGCTGCCATTGGTCTAGTGGCAGGATACTCTCTGGACAGATCCATCAAAGGCTTTAAGTTGCATGCCGTACTGAAAAGCTACTAAACTTGTGTAACACACCTTGGGTGTTCAAAGCACCACCATTTTATTGAAGTAAATATTATACTATGTTTGTAATCAGAGATGAATGTGTTCTCTGTGATAAATTGGTAGAACAGGTCAAACTGAAATTAATGAAAATAAGAGGCAGATAAAGGTGAATGAACCAGAAATGCACTTGAATAGTAAAATTCCCCACAGATGTATAGTAATAATAATGAGGGTATCTTACTTTAAATTTCTGCAAACAATAGATATATAGAATCTCAGGGTTTCCGAATCAAAAGAATCGGGTGTCCTCAGCCCATCACATGCTTAATCAGGAATATGCAGGCCAGGGTTGTGAAAAACTTGTTAAAACTTTGTTTTTTTTTCCATAAACTTAACTCTAAGTAAACACAGAGTGGTTAAAAAAAATAAAAAAGATAAGAAAATAAAAATGGTCTCACCAGACAGAGAAATTTCCCTTTCGAAGGCCAGAAATAATGGATGATATCCACTAGACTTAAGCTATCACCACTAAGGCACAAAACCAGCACACACTCCTGCAGTTCAAGTGTGCATTAAATACTGTTGTTAATGGTCATCTAAGGACACGATGTGCATCTCTATGAGAAACCCTGAGATCACAAGTTTCTATTGTTTCTTGAGGACAAACTTTTACTCTGGCTATGGATATACAGTTGGCTCATCTGATGGCTAGTTATTTCTACTTTTTCAGTAACTGACACTAAAGGTGTTTGCATACTTGCTCTACATTCCTAAAATTTTTCAGAGATTATCAGGAAGTGTGAGCATTTACTGCTCGGGAGTGAGCTTGCATGCTGCTAAGACTTGCTTTGAATAATCAGGAAGCCTCATCCGCCATTTTCAATTTGCTGTAAACAAAACAGAAATTTCAACAGCAAACTTTTTCACATATGTGAACTGCAGCTGTGGTAAAGGTTTAGACCAAATTGTTTGCACATTCTCCTGAAACATTGCTGTTGTTTATGTGTGGATACAGCCAAAAGCAATTACTGAAAAATGCTAAAATGCATTCCAATGATGAAGGACACCACAGAGTTGAGTTCTAATTGCCTCTGAGTCTGTCAACACCAGTGACACTTGCACATCATATAGTTTCAGCACCTGATAGAGAAAATATTGATTCGTGAAGCTTTCATTTCTAAAATAATGGTATGGTCCCGTAAGATGAATGGTGTGAGTAGAATGGTTTGCAACTTAGCCCAGGAGGAGTCATGTTCTCTGGGAAAGCAGATGTGATTTTCAGTGGTTAGCTGTGGTTATTCACCACAGTAAGAAAACACCCACCACTGCTGAATGCAATGCAAATCTAATTACAAGTACAGTTTACATAAATCTTACTGACTCTTCCAAACACAACATTTACTGATTTTGTGCAGACAACACCAAACAGCCAGAAAAAAAAGGAAATCAAAATGTATCCACCGTTTCAAAATGTTTCAAAATGTTTTAAAATGTTTTCCACATAAAATATTTATGTGAAGACAAACTTGCTGTGATATTATTACATTTACTGAATTTTGTTTTCAGTGGACTGACAAATTTAACGAATAATTGTGTGTGTGCATGCTCTGACATCACTGTGCTTGCTCTGGCTGTTGCCATCAACCCTGTTAATGTAAATCAGGCGGGAGATTTCAGCAGCTTGACATTGTAAATCCCTCATTGATCTCCTGGCGCGAGGAGCTGGAGCTACTGATGTTTATCCATGTTGGCTTTGAAGACCTTAACATCTGGGATAAAGGTCAGATTGTGGCAAGTTGGCAACAAACCCCAAGCAAAAGGGAAATTAAGAAAATCTGCTCTTGTGGGTTTAGAGCCACATATGCACACTGCTTTCCTAGTTCAACAGAATGGAAGATAAAAAGACTTGGCTTGGTTGCCATGGCACTGCAGTAAGTTGGTTAGTATGGGTTCTCTAGAAATGTAGTGCCTGAGATTACAGCTACAGCTCAGCTGCAGGGATATCAATGTCATCAGCAGTCATGAAGGGAGACAAAAACCCCAGAGAAGGTTTTTTTTTTTAATCTGAGAGAAACAACACTGGCTAAAGTAAATGTAGTAAATGTATCTGTAGCTGCAGGTGGATCAGAGCTGAGTAAAGAGATTGAGGGGGTGTAAGATCTTGGGGGGGAAGGGGGTGTAAAAAGCATGTCCACAGAAGTGACCTCTGCGACCTTCTCCTGAGGCTCTCTCTGCGCTGAGGGCCTTGAAGAGGATTTAGCCAGACGTGCACATTGGTCTCTCATTCCATTGCTCTCTGACAGAGTTGTAAATATACAAGCTGTTTGATTTATCTCACCTGGCAATAGTCCACTTTCAAAAGTTTTTCAGAGGAGTAAATTAAATAAGTTTACCTTTAATAGGCTTCATAAAACAAAACAAAAAAACAAATGGGTAAGCTTCAGATTGTTATAGTTTGTGTTTGGTATGACACTTATCTTTTCTAATATCGTATCCCCTGTTCCTCAAGCATTCCTTTAGCTTGAATGCTCTCATCATTATTTGCAGTATATATATTTCAGTATATCAAGTATGTTACTAAAATCATCGATGTACTGATGCATTTCCTTTCTGGACAGCTGTTAAAAAATGTTTGGAGTCTGTTTGGAAGATCAAGTGTGGTTGCAGTTCATGAATGAAAGTAGTGCCCAGTTCTTTGGGTGACACCCTAAAACTGCACTGATCTTTGAACAGAGACGCAGTCAGCTCGGGAGCAGGTACACAGGAGCTGTGTACCAGGAGCAGCACAAACTGGTAAGCCAGTCTCACAGCAAAATGTGAAATAATCAGAAAAACTGAATCTATTGATTTGTATCAACAGGCACAATTACTGTCCTTTTTTTGTGCTTCTGGTCAGAAACATAGCTACATAGAGGATGTGTGGCTTCTTTTAGTTAGAAATTCCAGGACATCTTATATTTCCTCCAGTCAATTATGTATAAAAATGGCTTCTCAGTCATTCTAATAAAGTCTTCTTCTGGCACTCCAAACAAATTTACATGAAAGGATCATTCACATATACTCTCCTTCCACTAGTGTTGAACAACACCTGTGACTGCTTATTGCAGCAACTCAATGTCACAGATTTTAAGACGTGCGTTTTTTCAATGCTCTGTAAATCATTCTGTTTCAGTCATTTAAATAATGTCCTGATCTTGAAAAGAAAAAAGGAAAGGAAAACTCCCATAGACACATTTGCAACTGGGCCAGGAGAAAAGTTCAATGTATCCATGCATTTCCAGAAAAAACTTATCACTGTCAGTCCATATCCTGTCTATGGTGTTTTTTTTCTTTTTTAAATGTAAAAACAGAGTTTGCGCTATGCACAAAGAAATCAAATTTGGGCCCTAATGTCACACAGAAATATCCAAAATTTGTCTTTTCAGACTCTGAATACCACTCATTTTGCTCACAATATCATACCCATAAAACCCAAGGTATTAGTTCACTTTCAAATTGACAACTAAGGGCTATCACTCCACCCCTTAAATAGCCTGGTAGAAAGGTACTACTTTTAATTACCCAGAACCTTCAAGTTTGGACTTGCAGAGCTGAACAATTCCCACTGAACTCCCACATGTACTCCCAGCATCTTATTTCCACCTATCTGTTCCAGACCTGTAAACGTCAGGCAATTACATGATTAGCTGATACTTCTAAACACAACTTTCAGACTCAGCCACTCATGCCCAGTTCAGCGTGCGAGGAAGTGTCCACAGACTGTAAGAAAATAATAAAATGTAAAAATGGATGCAATCTAGGAAGGGATACAAGAAAACATCCCCAATAAAAAAAAAAAAAGAAAGTTTTAGCTTGCTAGAAAAATTCAAGTTCAAGTTAAATCAGCTTGCATGGTTTGAGCAAAAAAATTACGCCAATGGCTGGGTAATGAAAGCAAGCCCATAAAGAGAGGAATAAAACACCAATTTGAGCTATTCTGTAGATAGATGGAGCTTCTTTTGACAGTTTCTTTAGAATCGGTTTTCAAACATTGGTGAACCCAGAGTCTAATTCACCAAACTATGAATGTGAAATGTTCCATTTCTCTATTCCTCTGTAAACTTCTGTTTTGCTTTTTCCCCCTCTAGCAATTTGACCCAAATAGATCCATCAACAATAGGTTGAGTTCAGTTACAGAGCTGTTCACCTCTTAATTAAAGACTAATAAAATGATGTCACTCAGCATCTCTATATTGCTTCAGAATGAACAACTGGATCACCTGGTAGCAGAGAGACAGTAAGTACTGATGGATGCCAAAAAAAAGCACATCCATCAAAAAGCACATCCTCGCCCATTCTGATCCATTACACTACACGTTTGTAAAGGGCGAAAAGAACCATTACCTCTCATGCTTTGCCCAGTTATTTGCATGACAAAACCAATTTGTCCTCTTGTTTGAGGGTAAAATGTGAGATACGCATCTAATTTTTTTTAAGTGACCTGGGGATAGCCTTTCTCCTTCCCTCAGCTGTCATTAGTGGGTCGAATGAACAAAATGCCTCTGGATCAGTCAGTATGTGTGTCACAAAGCATGCTTGTCTTTGGCTAACAGGGTGAAAGAGGCTCAGTCAAATGGCCTCCTTTTCACTCTAACACTCAATTACGGCTTAATTGGTTTGGATTCCACTACTGGCATGTGCCAAGGCAACACCACAGGCGTTTGTGCCTTTCTTCAACATTTTCTGACTACCGCTTTAGGAAATATTCCTTTTATCTTTAAACTTAAGTAGATTTTAAGCCAAGGGGGTGATACCCTATTTACTCAAGAAATTCCAAATTTCACTTGACTCATCGATGAAGAAGGTAGTCTATTGAAATGATGACATAGGTCAAAATGGTTGTATGGATCTACATGACCATGATAACTATGTATCCTCTACCCTCTTAGAAAAATTTAATGCTGTTGTTTGGATCTCTTATTCATGAAATATGCACACTTTGTATGAGTTGCAGTGAGAGGATCGCAAACTTATTCTATTCCAACGGTTTTCCAAAAAAGTTTTGTCTTTTTTCTTTTAATTCTGCATGCTTTCAGCCAGACCGGTCCAGGGTGTACCCAATGAACAGAGTGTACCATCTCGCCCAATGACAACAGGGAAATGCTCCAGCACCCACGCGACCCTGAACTGAATTAAGAAGGTATAGAAAATGGATGGATGGATGGATGGATGTTTTCAGCCAGTTGACCTTACTTTGACAGTGGACAATATGGATTTTGAATCAAGGCCATCAGAAGACCCATAGATGGACCCATTATAGATTTAATTACAGTACAAATTTTATAGAAAAAGACTGATGAAGCTTGGTTGAAAAATACATTAAACCTACAAAAATGTATGCATATAAACATACATACACACACACACATTTATGTATGATACATTCATATGAATAAATGCAAGCAAATTGAAAAATGTGAATTTATTATAATAACACAGTGATCAAGTTAAAACAATAAAGGAAACCAAATAATTGAGCACACTACAGAAGCAAAAGGAGTTAAACTACCATGCAAGCCTTTCCATGCATGCCTTATATCAAGACTCTCACAGGTGCAGACAATCCAGCCCATTAAGGTACTGAAGCCAATGCAACATTCAGAGCTTTATGCTTTTTAACTGCTTAGAACAGAGAAAAAGGAAGAGGACTTACAAGTTCAGATCAAATATACACACACACGCACACATATTCTAAATCAACATTGAAATCCAGTTTGGTGCTCACTGGGTCCACTGTAGTTTATTCTTGAACGGATGTGCTTGCTCTGAAAAAAAGTACAACAACCTGCAGAGAATGTAGTGACCAGAGATTCCTACTGGTAAACTAACACAGACAGACTCACACAAAGTCATGCTAACGCAAAACAGATGGCTTTGCTTTTGACCCTGTTATGAGTTACTTTACCACAGAATCTTTGAGCACCCATTAGAAACTCAAACAACAATTCCCAAAACCCCGGCCTCTGCTGACCTTGACCCATGCAGGATTACATCACTTGGTGGGAACGCCACGGCCCTTTGTTTCCCTCAGCATCCCATAGATCCCAGAGACCACTACAGCAAAAACACTCAACAGTAGCAAGTAGCTTGTGGGATGCCCTGGCACATTCTATCGTCTGGGAATCTCCAAACAAACTGTCAGAACATCTAAGTAGTTGTTAAAGGGAGGGGTACAAAGGGATGCCTGAATGAAGAGCACCAATCCAAGTGAGCATCAGAGAGAAATGGATAAAATGATAATCGACATTTTTCTTTATGGTTTTCTCTTGAAAGAACAAAAACAGAACTTTTCCATTATTCAGAAAGGTGGACAACTTATGTCTTCCTTGTAGATTTGACTTACTGTAAAGAGTAAAATACTTTTTTTCCAGAAAAATAGTGACTCTGTGAAAAGGCAGGCAAAAGAAAATGATTATGCAAACAAATTGCCATGAAAAAAGTTAAAAGACAAAATAATTGTTTGTACTAAGAGTTTATTTAAAATATATTTGAACCAATTTATATTAAAATGTTTAAATAAAAATAGAAATACAGAGGGATTTCATCATTCTGTGTGGTAAGAAGAAAACAGGATCAGTCAAGCTTGTTATCTGCGCACAGATCAAAAGCCAGCATCCATGATGGTATGGGGTTGTAAGTGCACATGGCACAACTTCTGTGAATGCACTAACAGTGCTGACAAATATAGACAATTTTGGAACAACTCATGCAGCAAACCAAACAAATGAAAGCCTGGCGTATTTCAGCAGGAGGCTGCCAATCTACATTCTGCATGTATTCCAGCAGCAGGCTCCACCTATTCTGTATTCTGTGCCTCATGCCTTTTATAGTGCTTCCTCACATTTCTTTCCTCTGAGGAAAGTAAAGATTCCTAGAATTAATAAAATCCACATCATTGTATTTGACACTTGAGCATGACACTGTCCTAAACTGTGGTTTCCTCTCATATCACAATTAGACAGAGGGGGAGGACAGTGGTGGTTTTCCCTACAGTGTTGGAAGACTCTAAGCATTTTGAGTGGTTTTTGTCATGACATGAAGAGATATTTAGGGACATTAGTGGTGAACTGTGGCCGTAGTCTGGGGTGCATTACAAACATTATCCTTAACATGACTGGAAGGCTGACAGAATGACTTTCAAGCCATTGGAATATTTGTATATGAATAATTTTTATTTGAGCATTTTAAGAAATATACTTAATATTCATGATTTTTATTATATAGTATATAATATAATATATATATATATATAATACTTACAATAACAATATATAATGTGTGGTTGCCTTAATTGGGGTAAAATACTAAACTGGTTCAGCTGCACTGCTTGACAGTGGACCAGTGTACTTGGGCCATTTCAGTGGCATTATACTATATATACAAATGTATAGTATATATAGATACTTTACATAGACTAAGTTATTTCCTATTAGATGATGGATTTTGGACATTGTGTGACCAAACAATTTTGGCTACCTGGAATGGCTGGCTGAATGTCAAAACTGCTGGCTTGGCTCTGTCCACAGTCTTGCCAGACATGAAGGTTTTAAATTCCATACTTTGGATATTGCATATAACCTGTTAAACTGAAACATTAAGATGAAACAACAAGTTGTGATATTAAGATTAGATGAGAAATGAGATTAGATTAGATGAGATTAAGATATTAAGATTGATGTGGATTCTAAAATATCATCATCTATTCAAGTCAAGTAGGCAACAAGTTGTGGGAGAGAACTGGGTAGGGAGACAAAGAAGACTGTATGAGCATGAAATGCAGTTGTTCCCACTTTGACTTTTTAGATGGTGATTTTCAACAAATCTCAACTGTAAAGATAGCTGAAACAGATGCAAGCTGTGTTAATTCTTTCAAAGGAAATGACTGGTTCAGTGCAACTGACATCAGGATGCAATACACAGATCTGTTTCTGTCATAACAATTTTAAATAGATATCTGTGGGTTTTTTTAACCCACAAACTTTTATTCCCCATGCACATAAATTAGTTCTGGGCACTTGTCGCAGGTTCAGTAGTTATGCACTCCTGGATCAAATTTTAGTAGATACTAATCTCTGCATACCAATGACCACCCACGAAGGTGATCTTACTCCAAAATATGACCCCATGGGCCATGTGCTAATTCATGCAAATAAAACCTAAAATTATATTTGAAGAATACGCGACCTGTAGTGGTCATGAGCAGCTGCATGTTATGTGTAAATATGGCATCCATGAGGGTAACAGTTGCTTTGTAAAATGAATCTATCTTAACCCTAACCCTAACCCTAACTGTGATCATTTGCTAACCATGAATAAGTGCCTAAACCCAACCAGGAAGTGAAAAAGCTTTGTTGTATCATGTTGTGTTTAAGAGTAACCAGTTTCACTTTTCTCAAACAGCTTATTATACCCAGTGTTACCACCATGTGGAAGAAAAGCGTTGTAACGGAAAATTTAAATTCCTTTCCAGAATTAAAAAAAAATAGCACAAATAAGAACAGTGATGTGGATTACATAATCAGTTAATTAAATGAAAGTTGAATGTGTCTGTTAATATCCTCATTGGGTTTGATGGCTTCTTGCAGATGTTGTGAATTGTGAAAAAAAAAAGGAAAGGAAAAGAGTCTCTGCTGACACAAGCCATTAGACCAGCTGCAGACACTTTGACCGGTGTAATTAGCATTGCAAAACAGAGCCAGTGTTTCCGGGACACTGAAATCAGTGGCTGATACTGACATTAACAGAGCGGTCCATTATCTGAACAAAACTACATGTATGGTTTTGGTTCCTCTGGAAATTTTGTGGAAGAACTTCACCACTAGTGGCAACATGAAAACTCAAGTATTCATGTGTTCACTCATTAATTTATAATCAATGTAAAAGTTGTATGATCAGTGAATTTAAGAGGTATCAATGAAAAAAAAATGTTTGTCCTGCTCCTTGGTTTTTTTGGACCAATTTCCATTAAACTCTATGTTTGAAGCACCAGCTGCAAAACATCCAATTTTTGTGTTTGTTACCATTATTCTACCTTAATACAATCTAATTCAGATTGCCAGCAGGACCTATGATCCTTTGAAACAAGATACAGAAGTGTATTTCCGTGAGAGCTTTCCTCACTTACAATTTAAACAGTTTTTCAGTTTTGTAAAATGCATTTTCACACCCATCCTCTTACCACCTTCACATCCACACAGCCATCATTTTCACCTCAGCCTGTTAACCCCAAACATCATATGTGGTGCCCAAAAGTTCTTGTTTGATTATATTCCAGTGATACCGTCTTTTCGCTTGGTGACCCTTTTAAGGTGTGACCGCATCAACACATGTGATTTCTTCTTACAAGCGTGAATGCTGTCCATCACCTTGTCCTAAAATGGGATTCAGTGGTAGCATACAAGCATTCGTCCCCATCGCTCTTACTTAGGGTGAGGCATTGTAGGAATTCAACCAATGACGACAGGTCTGCATGCAGACTTCTAAAAAGCTAAAAGCACATGACCCCCTGTGATGGTTAAAATGTTGGCTTGAACTAGAAGTCTTACAAGAGGGTACCTTAAAAAGGAGAAAACAAGAAGATAATAATTAAATGCACATTTAAGACTTTTTGACACAGTAGCAGTGCCTCTGGTTGCAGTTCATACTTTTAAAAACCTCCTATTGGTTCTTTGAAAAACAATTTCTCATTCGCTTTCAGCCAAGAACCGACAATGGCAACATATGAGTGTAGCTCATATTTCAAGTTTCACAATATAATATGCACAACAATGCTGGAGCCTCAAGGCTGAAATATAACTGCAGACATTAAAGACATTATTATATACTCTATATAACTGAGGCATTCATGGCTCCTGGAAAAGACCTTCAAGAATGACAACAACAGCCTGAGAATTTCACCCAAGGAATATTATTTCCCATCCTATTATATTCCATTCATCAGTAAATATCAATTTGAATATTTTTAATCAAAAACATGTTAAAATAAGCACAATGTTAATATAGCTAACGCTCACCAGTGGGGAGGGAGTTAAACAAAAGTAGGAGGCATCTTACGATTGACCCCAAATCAATGTGATAGCACTGGCTTTGATTTGAATTCTGAGCATGTTAGCATGATGATGCAACATTTTTCTTTAAGCATTGTATTGTGTTTATATACTGCCTCACAGTGTGTCTGGCATGACCATGACTGACCACCATTTCCTTGTTATATCTTTCTCTCCTCTAAGATACACCTATTTAACAGCTTCTAGTCTTTTTCTGTTGCAATTAAATGAAATGAAACCAGGTCTTGCAAAAACAGAGTCATATATCCAGACTGAATGAACATCTGTGAGGGCTATACTCTGATGGGACTGAACATTTAACAACATCAGCACATAGTGAACTCTAAAAAGCTAACTTATATGAGACACCTCAGTACATCTATAAAGCACCGCAACAAACATCTAAAGACCTATGATTTGATTAATTGAATCAGCTGAACAAACCTGATATTACAGCTCTTTCCTCTGGTGGGTTTTAAATGATAGCTTAAAACTTTCACTGTTTTTGGAATAGCCATTCTGATGGGTTTTTATCCTATGGCTAAAGACATACAATCATAGTGTATTTGTGAATATATTAAAGCAGGCTACTATTGATACCCCTCACCCCTGCTAACGCAAACAAAGAGAGTGAACCCTTTTTCTAATTTCATTTCAAAGCACACTATACTGTCTTTGAAGTTGCTTTGGCAAATAGCCATTTAGGTCTCTGAGTGCTAATGGACCTTCACTGATAAACCCTTGTTGGAGGGCCAAATATTGATCAGAAATCCATATGAGAGCACTCACTCATTTACATTAAGAGGTCAGCAGAGAAAAACAAGTGCTGATCAGGAAGGTTCCGGTTTGGAAATGCTCGTGAGCACATTTTCTTCCCCCATGGGAAAAAGTGATGTCCATTTATCAGGAAGTCAAGTAATATGAGATATTCACTCGAAAATACAAGCAAAACATTCAAAATATCTTTAATCATATGACAGGTTGATATAATTTCCATACTGCATAATATAATTCTGCACATTAACAAACACTGTCAGTTAATCACTGAACATTTTCACTTTACAAAGAGACAAAAATTATATTTTCCTCTGGAGACATTGCATAACAAAATAATTAAAAATGCACTGGAACATGAAAATAGGGAAAAATAATAATGTTGAAAAACATTTTAGTCAATCAAACTACTAGATTCAGCTGGTCCTGTGAACTGCAGTTGGTCCGTGTGGCTTTTATCTTCAAATCCTCTCTTTGTTTAGCCAAAGTTAAGTTTTGGACCTGGTTCAGAGCCCAGTGTGATCTCAGAGGGGTTTTGTTTCAGTTCACTTCCCTTTCTTTTTTCAATTTGAGATGTGAGCAAAATACAGACAACTAAAACAATCAAATATAAATAAAGTTTAAGAAAAAGAAATGCTGTCACCCAATTCATTGCCAGGACAAGTTGTGCGTGCGTGTGTGTGTGTGTGTGTGTGTGTGTGTGTGTGTCTGAGAGGAAGGAACTAACAGCAGCACAACAGGGGGTGGAAACTTTCTTTTAGCTGTATGCTGGTCACTCAACTCATTGTTTATTCCCTTAGTCTGTCTCCAAGGAGACATAGCTAGTCTGTACTGTAGCTTTTGATAAATGTCCAGCTCTTATCATCATAAAGCTTTTTTACAGCATATATGGTGACTAATCAAGAGGTTGGCTGAGCTTTAATGTTGAACAGAGAAGAAGGGAATGTAAGATATTCAAAGGTAA
Organism: Odontesthes bonariensis; assembly: GCF_027942865.1. Lineage (NCBI taxonomy): Eukaryota > Metazoa > Chordata > Actinopteri > Atheriniformes > Atherinopsidae > Odontesthes > Odontesthes bonariensis. The sequence goes on along the minus strand of NC_134520.1, from coordinate 26,992,131 downwards.
AAATCCAGTCCTGTCGCATCAGTAACAGAAGTAACTTTGTTGTGGTGAATATGAAATCCTGAATTCTTAGCATCTTGAGAGTTGTAATAGTTAAAATCTGTGTAATAAAGTACAACTGACTTTGGACAGTGGCTTTGACTTTTATATTTCTGTCTCTTGCTGCCTTTAAAGCTGTTATATTATTGCATCACAGAAAGAAGAATGAAGTGCTGCAACACATGGCAGCAATATTCTGCTATTAACTCAATCCTTACTCTAAGTAAGACACTGCCATGAAAACAACATTTCCTGATCACTTTAACCTGAATAAGTGTATAGTTTTGGAGTAAGCAATGATAAAATTAAGCTATGTGGAGTGTAGACTTGTGTACACCTTATTCTCACTATTATGTTCTATTGGAGATTTTGAAATACTGTCCATGGCACATAAATGTACCATTGAGGGAAATCTAGTGTTTTATTGACATTAGAATTAGCAATCTGTGTCCGGCGGTTGCATAGGTCCCCCTTAATGCGATGGCCCAGAGAAGACAAACCAGGTTCTAGAAAGGACCTTCACATTTTTTTTACTCTTTGAAGGGAGGGTGAATTTGTTATCTTGATTGCCGTACGTGTTGTATGCCTTTGGGGGTCCTGCATACTTGAGCTCTAAGCTCTAATCTCTCTTAGATCAGGACAAAGTTGGCATGCTTTATTGTTGCTCGACAGATCATTTTGTAACTGAGTATGAATAAGGCACTTTTTATAATGTATTTTAAGTGACTTTGATATTGGTTAATAACCAGTAACTAATGCTTTACAGATCAGATGTTAGACTTTGGCAACATTGCAGCTGGTTATCCATTAATCAGGTGGGTTTTTAACTTTATGTCAAGCATTAGTAACTTATAGGTCACTAATTAAATCATCAGTTACGACAAGCTTTTTTTTTAGCACAAGTTTCTTGTGTTTACCTTGAATGTGCCCCATTATTAATTACTAAGTATTGCCTTGCAGCACTTATTATCAGTAATAACAACTTACCCATAATTTAACATTTTTTAAATTCACCATCTGTCTCATTTCATCCCGCCCACCTTCATCCAACATGCACTGCTTTGCTGCCTCTGGCACTGCTGTAAACATTGTTTCATGTAGTCTTTGTAGCTGACGCCCGCTCATCCTTATTGTCATGGCAACCGCGTTCATGTGGATATCCACTTGTCCATGTAATCACACTGTTTATATTGTGCCAAGAATAGCCTGAGGGTGCAGGCACCTGAAGCAAAGGAAAACACATCACGCACTGGCCATCTCATAAATCCTGGACATCAACAGACCTGAAGAACATGACATGTCCAGTTGTGTTTGCCTTCATACCATATTAAAATGAATGAAAATGAGGAGCCATTTATATCAGCTTTGCCTAAAAGGTATTTTTCTAAAAAACTAAACTTTCAGAATTTAGCAACACTTCCATGCTTATCCATGCACACACACTCCAATTGTTATCCATTGTCATCCAATCAGCTCCTCTTGGCACCTAGACTGTCTGCGCTCATTAAATCTCTGCCATGGAATAGGTTAAAACAATGTTCATATTCTAATTTTAAACTGAACATTCCAAGTGAAAACACATTAAACCATCATGGGCTGCAGTTTATCTTCACAAAGACAAACTATAGGCTGATGTAATGACTTTTACAGGGCTGTTCACTGCACTACTCTTTTTCCATATGCCTCAGCTCATTTGGAGAGAAAGCCACAAACTAGCAGAGCAGACAATGTTTTCTTGTGTGTTATATTACTTTACAACACATATGTTTGAAGGAAAAGCGATTTCATATGAGTTCATGTCTGTATGTTGGTTAGAAGCTATACCATAGCTGTAGTAAGTATTCAGATATGGAAGGACAGTTGCTTTTCTTTTTTATATTCAATGTTTCTATGACATCCTTCCAAGAGTTCGGGGTCAACTTTTAGCCCACTTTTCCTTGCTTGTCTCTAGCCACTGTGTTTGTGGTTCCAGCTTTATGGTGCTGTCTCCAGTGAGAGGGCATTGTGCACACATGATGTGTTTGTTGGCACAGACTGAATATTTCCATCAAACCACTGTGGTGGTGGAAAGTAGGATGAAAAGAAAGGCAGAAAAGGAGAGGGGAAACACTTCAGTGGCTCAAATGAATAGACGTTGACTTTAACCTCTAACTGTTGCCACAGAGAGAGCAAAAAAATCTTAACAAAACCAGACAGAACACACTGACAGTAGGTGACACCAAGATAACATGCACTAACAACCTGTAGTTGTTTTACATTGATGCAAGTGTCTCCGAATTAGCTAAATACTTTCTGCAAGGGACTGTCCAAAATCCAAGCATGAACAAATAATCACAGTAGCTTTTCACTTAGAAGTCAGTGCTAACCTTGCATCGCATTAGAGGCCAAGAGCTCCAGGTTCGATTATAAGCCTTTTTCAGAGCTAATAAATACACAGTGGTGTTCTTTTATTTTCATTTTTCTGCTGTGCAACTGTGAAAACAAAATGTTATCAAGGTTAAGGATAACGTTGAGCTTTGACAGAGGGTTTTTAACGCCACCATCTCCAGTCAACTTAATCCAACATAGAATCTTCAAAGCTTTTTGTTTTAAAAGAAAAACATGTTGTTTGGGAAAATAAGCACGTGTGAGCAAAGCAGTGGTTTGCCCTGTTGTTGTAAGCTTAATAAACGTCGCTGCTAGATTTTGTTACTTCTTCTTGACATTTTTCAAGGGACTTTTTGGACAAACTGAAACAACTGTCTGCAGAAAAGGTTTGGTAGTAATTTCCCATGCAGTCTTGAACCCATGCAACAGCCACAACTCTCTCTTCTTTACTAAGTAAGCGACAGAGAGCAACAGCACATTTAAGTTGACCACACAGGAACTGACAGAGATGTGAATGAGTTGCACATATGCAAACATCTGGTGTTTGTTTTTTTTATCCTTATGGAGGCTGTGCTGTGTCACTTCAAAAGTCCTCTCCAAGCAACCATTTTACAATAAAGGTAGCTGAAAAAACTGCCATTGTTCTAAGTTGTGTACGGTGATTTTGCCAGACAATGTTGTGGCTGGATTTGGGCAGTGCACAGCCGCAGTGTGGAAATGACTTGGTAGTGACTGAGGATTAACATGTAGTCTTATTGATCCAAGTTTCAGACATTTTACAGGCTTTTTGCTTTCTTTCTGTCAATAAGGAAAGAAAACTATGCAAATAAGCGCAGCTTTTTAGAGAACTTGGCTATATTAAAATCCGGTTTACATAGATGAGAATAGGGGAGGAACAAGCCAGTGAATAGGCTAACATTGGCTGCACCAAGGCAGAATGTACACACAACATAATGGGGCCTCATGCTCATGCTTTGTGCTATGTATTTAACATGGTAACACATTAATTGATGAAGATGCAAATTTGTTGGGGGGACCCTAGCTTTAACCAGTCTGCTATGGTACCTGTTAGCCATGAACAACATATCGAAGACTCTTTAATTCTCTTCTTGAACCAGTACCTGAGAACTACCTGGCTTAATTGATATGAAAGGCTTAATTGTAGCCTGACCAGTATGCACAGATTTAACAGATCTGGCAGAAGGAGTAGTAACATTGTAATGAATGAGCCAAAAATCACTTAAAAACCTCTGGGACTTGCCTATTCTTATCCGACACTGACGGGCCAGCTGTGCTCATCGGGAGGGCAGTGTGCATGAATCTGTCTCTCTGTCTTACACATATAAACATGCAGAATTTCCTCATTAGAAGTGTTGCCATCTATTGAAGAACAGACATTATCATTAGATTTTATTTGCTATGTAACTCAGTTCCCAGACTTTTAAAAATATTGCTTTTCTTGTCTGATTGTGTTCAGTCTTCCACATATTTCTCACAAATCAACCTCTTAAGATTTCAGCACTATAGGCATGCATTATCCAGCATAACACATTTACCAGAAGACACTCAGGAGCACATAGAATGTTGATTTAAACCATTTATACATACAAGCAGAGGCCAAGGAACAAAAAAGATAAAGTCAGTCAAAACATTCATATTATCATATCAAGGCTTGGGTTGTTAACGTTTACACTCATCAGGCACAACCTCTGCATTAAACAAAACTAACATAGGGTTACCATAATTGTCAAAACTTGAGAAAAATATACAGCCATAATCAGAATTTTCACAAAGTCACGACTATTACCAGATGCACAGGGTAGCTGTAAATTGGTTCAGTGAATATACAGTACAATATTGCAGATGATTGCACTGAAATATATCTCAACAAAGACACAAATGCTAACAGTGGTACATTATGTTTGTCTTAAACTTGTACTGCCCTCAGTGCTTTCTTCCTTTGTGTCATTAAAATGATCTACTGTTGATTGGGATAGAAGTACACTTACAAATTTTACTATTGCATTCCACTTTTTTTGTTAATATTTCATTCAGTAATTCTGTCTAACCACAATAGTTTAGTTATACGTTCCATAAATAAGTCTACACAATACATTTTATTTGGGACTTAAATGTGAGAAATGGGATTTGGCTGTATGCTATTTTTACTATGCTAGATACAGTACATTTGGCTTTACAGTGCTTTTTGTAGAATGTTGCAATCATTCCTAATCTAAGGGGTCAGGACCCCTCCAAACCGTCCCAACAAATATCAAATATAACTAACCTGCATATAGCTCATCACCTTAAAGAGTTCATCATAAGGTGCAGTTGATTGATTTGAAGGGACAAAATATTTAAAAAAAAAAGAACAATGAAGGATGGGAATGTCTTTCAAAGAGGAAACAAATGAAAAAAACTGCAAAATCGCATGCTAATAGTAACAGCACAGAGTAACTGGGTCCCAAAGCAGAAAAAGTATATTATTTTTCTGGATGGCAAGTGAAAGTCAATTTGAATTCAATCTGCAATCACGTTTCAGCTCTGGCAGATTATGTCACTTTATTTCTAAAGAAAAAGAAAAGAAAACAAAAGAAAAATGTATTCAAAAAGGTCAGGGCAATGCCAAAAGACCCTGAGGAAAACAGGATTTTTAGAGGGTTTTTTTCATTTGTGTGCGGCAGCCCTGTTTGACTGAACATGGACAAAATCTTTTTGTTGTGTGCATCCACCATAATACTGACATCAATATTTTTTTTAGAAAGTTAGTGCAGTCCCAGGAGGGAAAAAAGATAAACATGTTATTGTCTATCCAACCCAGTGCCTTTCACTGAGGAAAGTCTAACTATGTGCATTTCACACAGCAGTTCACTCTTCTTCTAAAGTAACCTTCAGTCATGTGATCTTTGAGATTGCAGGAGTGTTCAATAGTGCCTATAGTCCCTTCTGTGATTATCCTACTTACAAAAATGTCACATCTTCTTGTGACTGCACCCATCGCCAGTGAGTATCATATTCCAGGTGCATTTTTCCATTCATTTTGCATGTATCCAAGTCTATATCTCCATTTTTGTAAGGTTTGAGTTTGGGGCTCTGGCTGGTTCCCAGTTTTTCGCTGAGGCCTGCACGAGTTGGGCTGCCTGTTTGTGCTGTTGGTTTCTGCAGCACCCCATTGGCCTTAATGGCTTGAGTCTGACTATTGTTCTTGAAAACAGGGCTTCCCTTATCCGTCTCTGCAGGCTTGCTCCTGACCAGAGTGTCTTGTTTGAGACCTTCTGACTTGGATTGGTAAGAGCTGACACAAACTGTTTTTGCAGTTCCAGTTCCCCTCATCCCATTCCCAACAACAGCTCCACCAACTGCATTACCAGATCCTCCTCTCATCTCGTTCCCATTTCTATCCCCAGTGCCATTGCCATTTGTCCCAGACAGAGTGCCACTCCCAGCCCCACTACCGGACTGAACCCCAACTCCATGTGCTTTTCCAGCACCTGTCATTGTGGCCCCGGGCCCTCCTGTTACGCGACCCCCAGCAGTAGCTTCTGAGATCAGTGGTGTGGTGGAGCAGATGACAGACTCGGAGCTGGAGGGGCAGTACTCATCCATGTCGTCTGCCAGGGTGTCCAGGTAGCTGCCAATGGAGATGTTATCTAACTTGTCATTGGTGGGGTCCTGCAGGCTGCTCCAAGATCCTCTCCAAGAGGTGTCAGGGCCCTCGCCCAGGCTGTACTGGCTGCTGGTCAGGCTGCTGCAGTGGCTCGTTAGTGTGCTGCGCTCCTCCATGAGCCACTTCACTGCCTCAATGCCCTCATGGACTGCCAGTAACTGTTGCAGAATCTTTACATCCACTGAGCGCAAGTGAGCCTGTGGACAGGAAAAAGACGCATAAAGATGGAAAGCTAGTTTCACAGTGATTATATTTTGGTAATATTTAATGTGCAAGAACAAAGCAGACATTGTACCAAGGGAACCACCATAACACTACAAATATTTATCGAAAGTAGTCATCATTGGCTTGGGCGTTGTGTGCAAACTCTTTGAACTTTTGCAGATGACCATAACTGGATGAAACACACAACAGACAATGGCAGTTGGAATCTAGAGCACTAAAAATGGAAAACAAAGTAAAGGTGGAGAAGAAACAGGCTTACAGATGGAAATAACGAGGATATACGTCCAAAATTCGCTCTGTAGGAGAAACTGACAGATGCACATTTTAAACAGTGGAAAGCATGACACATTAGTGGCTTTAAACTGCCTTTTAAATGCACTGAAAATGGTAAAAACTGCTTCCAAGTTTATTCACTAATGAGGAAATCTGTTCGAGAAAAAAACACAAGTAATAATTACAACAGAAATAACAGTTACTGAAATCTTCTAAAGTGATATGTGTGGAAGGGAAGTTTAAAAAAGCTTAATGGTGAATGAAGAGGGAAAATACTTCTGTGGTCATGGAAAATTCCTCCCCTGAATACATTTGCAGAGGTCTGCAGTGAAGCACAGACCAAGAGGTGATATATGGCACCAACATCATAAGCCCAGCCAGATGATATAAACTCACTACTGAAGATAACTGCTCTCTCTCAACACTAAGCCCCTCATTTGTCAGTATTCCTCAGTTTCCTCCCCGTATTCATTTTCTCTTTATTACTTTCTCTTACTGTGCAGTTCCCAATGTCAACTCTTTGTTTAGACTAGTGCAACTTAGTTTTATAAATCAAATAGTGTATGTATACTATTCATATATATACATATATAATGTGCGTGTGTATATGGTGGTTTAAGCAGCTATAGCAGCTATAGCAGTGTTGGCTCCACCACAAGTTCAATTGCCAGTTTGAGTTGCCTGAAACTGAGAAATTGTTATGTGTAGAACATTGTTTTTTTTTTATAGTCCAACAAATCCCACGACATAACCCAAACCTGATTCTAATTGCTCCTCCCAAAAACAAGTCTTGATCCAAAGATAGGTAGATGATTTAACATGCGTCAACTACCCATTTGCCCCTTCGACAGGCGATATATGTGGCTGAGATAATTGTCGATAGGTAGATGATTTAACATGCGTCAACTACCCATTTGCCCCTTCGACAGGCGATATATGTGGCTGAGATAATTGTCACCGTTCTTTCAGTTGGCTCAATTAGTCTTGCTTTCTGCTCTCCCAATACACCAGGATTCAGTTAGCCAATTAACACACCTGCTGTATGTCACTGGTTCTCTCTGTGTACCTAATTCCGTGTAAAAATGATGCTGCGGCGGCGCGCGGCGATGACGTCATCCCAGTAGTGTGTAGAAAGCCCCCAATAGCCCCCAATAACAACAACACGGCAGCTCTGAGCTAACAGTGCAATAGTACGCATTCATTAATTAATTCGTCTTAAAGTATTGGTGAAAAAAAGACAGATAATGCCTTATTTACAGGCTGTATTGTCTATGCCCTGTTCACTCCCATTATATGGATATACACGGATCAAGAGTGATCTAAATAGCGTTCAAAGGACGCCGACTTTCACCAAACTGTTATCAGTGAGTAGATGCCACATTTTATGCCACAAATAAGGTCCAGGTTTAATAAAACTGAACTTCCCCTTTAAGTTAGTTTCTTAAAAAGTTAATTATTCCTTCAACATGCCTCCGGAGTTGAGTATGCTTTTGGGTCCTCACCACAACTACCCAAAACTGCTTGTGACAATCAACTAAAAAGGAGAGAACAGAGCTTTTACAGTCGAGCTTTTTTACTGGATGAGAAATGAGCTGTGTGGTCAGTGTGGTGGGAATGGGATGATGATAAAGGTGCACTAAACTACACTTGCAGACGCAGCTCTAACAACATAAAGAGAGGGGCAAATGGATTAGGTAAACATGTCATTGAGCATCAGAATTACCTGCTATTTTTAGGGTAGTAGTTTATTTCTAAATCTGCCTGTCCATTCATCTCTACTGCACACGAAACACACATTTTATGACCACATGGAGGATTGCCACATGAATAAGCAGAGAAAATGAGCAACCACGGCTTTCTGCCAGAGTACTGCATGCGTGGCTCTAAACCTGCTGGCATTCTGGCTCACAGACATTTGGGGTGGGGTTGAAGTTTGAGGTTTTTGGCTGGCAGCGACTGAGTGTGTAATGAGGTTGACTATAAAAGTAGCTCCATGCCTGTCAGCGCTGAGGTGGCACAATGCTAACGAAGCGCTCTGCTCCAGCAGTGTGTGAAAACTCTGCAGTCACACCTCAGTATTTAACTGAGGTAAGACCAGGGGGAATATGCAGTATGGTTTGTTTTTGTTTAAAACATATGCAGATTTACATACTCAAATCAAAGTTTCCAAGAATGTGTTAGTGACCAATGTAAATAAAAATGTAGCCACTGAACAGATGGGATCCTATTGTCACCTGACATTTACATGGCTACTGTCAAGTGGCCTTGTGAAATAGGCTGTCGACCTATAAATCATTTGTGAAAACATGCAAAATGCCTTCCGTAAGTCTCTTTGTGCCGAAAATGGAATCCATTCAGTTCCATTAATGCTAACTTTGTCTTGCATTGTGTGTAAAGTTGCTCTTCCTGGAGGCTTCTCTTTCATCTCCATTACTTGATTACTCTTTTAATGATGCAATGGAATCAGGCATTCTCATTATAGAATTGCCTCTATCAAAAGAGACATCAAACCATTTTCTTGGGATTGATCGATTTATTTTTAGTGTTATATTTAATAGATTTTTAATTATTTTTTTAATTTGTCAAATTTGTTTTAGGTATTGAGCAGCAACATGCCTGCAACAAGTTGAAGATCACTTTAGAATACACTAATCACAATTCATGCTACGTTATCTCTCTTTGTTTTCAATACATCATGTTAAAAGGTATTTCTTTCTGCTATGTATTTTTTTTTGTTTCAGCCCTGCTAGTGAGCTGCACATATAGCGAAGACCAGCACAAATGTGCGAAAAAAACAAGTATTTTTAGGAAAAAAATGTGCCAAAGTTCATGTCTAAGAGAAGAAAACTGAGTGGCAAATGGTGAAGACAATTAAGTCAATGAAGTCAATTAAGCCAACACATCACACAAAGACTCTTGCACTGCTACTGCAATGCTCGTAGAGATACAGAGAGATGCAAAGTACAGTTGATAACACAGACAGCTGAAGCATGATCTGTGACGCAGACCCCATATGGCAAAAACATCCTTCCAATGTCACACAGCTACTGAACAGACTGCTGAATCCCTGCCAGCTGGGGCACAAGTTATCTCACACACCAGCAAAAAAAAAAAAGGAAGTCATTCTGTCTCTCACATACCCTGAAGTCTCTGTCTGTTGTTTCACCTTCCCAATCTAACTCAGGCCGTCTGCAGACATACGATGTCCTTGTAGTTACTCCAGTCTCAATTAGACCTTCAGCAGACCATCTGTCTGCATTCACCTCTAAAATGGCTGAATATCATCCAGTCATGGTTTTTACTACAAGACATCAAGTGGTTTCATGGAACATTTTATTTCAATAATAAAGTCAAAAGATTACAAATCTAAGATAAGCAGAGAAAAAAAAAATTATTCTGATTTGACCAAAAATAGCAACAGCTTTAAATTTTCCACAAGTTTTTGCTTCACTTCTGAAATTATGTGCAAAATGGTGTGTTACATACTACTGTGTGAGAAGTTCACCATGGAAACCATTTGTAAAAGGGGAGGCAGATAAAAAAAAATACTTAGCAGATGCCTCATCCAATCACCTGGTCAGAGCAATTTTTATCTGATCACATCATTAGGTGTATTTGATTCCAAGTGTAAAGCAAAGTTGAAGTAAATGTTTAAAACATAGCTAAATAGAAAATTACATTCAGGCTCATTTACATGAACTGGTTTTGAGAAAATGATTATAGGCAAGGAGGTGGAGGTACAGGCTTTGTTTCACAAGATTAGTGGTCACTAAGGGGAAAATAAATTTTATGGAGAAAAACAGTTTCCTTGGCCATATAAAGGTTTTTTTTTCAGCTGGATATACAGCTGTTATTCTTTCTCGTGGTCTAGTAACATTATTTAAAAGCGGAAACAGCTGATCATTTTGTGTATTCAGCCATGAGAGTAAAAAGATCTGTGTGGCAGAACATATCTAAAAAAGTTGTTTCCAGTCCCTCACGCATTTTCTTCCCCCCCAAGAAGCAAAAGCCCCTTCAAGCTCAAATAAAATCTAATTTGCCAAATTTAGGCCTTTTTAAAAAAAAATTAATTTGTCAATTTTCTATAAGCTCTATTTCTTAAAATGTGGGAGAAAAAAACCTTTAATGGAAACACACTAAATAAAAAGCATTCCAATCCAAACTAGTCAGGGAATGGGAACTACTATTGATAACAGCAAATAAATATCACCTATTCCAGTGGCCAAATTGGGACAGATTCTCTATAGATTGCAGTCTCACAAATCTAGGTGCTTTGAAAGATAAATGAGATAGAATATTGATTGTATCTGCTACTCAATCTTTGTCCATTTATTGTTCTTTCAAATCTGAAAAAACAGATGTATGTGACATCACACTATAATATAGGAAAAAAAGAAACCAGGATATGCTTTCCCTCATAGCCCAGTTTATTCAGGCCCTGTTATATAGCTACAAACAGCAAGATGAGACAAAGGGGTTTAGTAGATTGATAAAAGAGCTAGGCCATTTGGTTGTAATTTAAAATGACAGAACTGTTCATTGACTGCGACATCTGCGAGCCAGTAACCAGACAGAGTTTAATGCCTGAGATCAAATAAACTTGATTTTGTTTCCCTAAAGCTCAGCTCCATATTTCAAGCTGACTTTGCATTGACATTCATCTGCCCTGACAGAGACAGAGCATGACAGGAAAAAGCTACCGACAATGAAAAGAAGGTGCAGACAAAATGGGGAATGACACCACCTTGAGCTGTAACAGTATTTGTCCTCTGTTAGCTTAAAAGACAGGAGCTGATCATCGATAAACTATACAAAGCAGCTGATATAAAAAGGAGTGTGCGTATTTGTGTCTGGGAGTATTCGGCTTACTGTCAGTCTTCTGTCGTGAAAGAGTGTCTCAATCAGGTGAATCTGTTCAGATGTAGAGTGTCTTCAATTGGACAGCTGGAGACTAAAAGCAGCTCTAAAATGTAGACACTTTTAACTCGATTCGAAATTTTCTGATAAGCCGTAGAGACTTTTGTGAATTCATGGTTACATAAAGTGTTATTCAGCTCCATTATGCTGAATCAAAATGTGTGCTTTATCATCTATGTTAAGAACATCAGCTTTAATCAGTCAGATTAAGTGATTATCTACTGAATCCCACTTAGTAAGATAATAACATCAGTGTGTTTAGATGTTCTTAGATGTTTCATTTGGGGAGCACATCTGCTCCAGTCAAACGCATATAGGACACTTAACGAGAAGCAGAGCAAAGTTTTATTATTGGTGGTGAAACCCTGGCAACAAAGCCCACACACAAAGACACCTTAGTTCTTACAGTAGACAGATGCTGCGGTAACATATAAATAAGAAACAGAAGGGTCTACACAAACAAAAACACAGCAAAAGTGAGAAAATGAGCTGATATTAGCTTCCTCTTTAACACCCCGCCTGTTTATGAGGGTCTAATGAGCTAATCAGCATTGTGGAAAGTGTCAAACACACACACGGTGACTTTGCTAGACTGTGAGCACAACTGTGTGTACACGTGAGCTTTTTCCTTTTGGCATCACTCTGCAGGCACTCTGCACATGCATTACTGTACATCTTACTAAGCAGATCTGTGATGAAAGTGCAATGCTCACATATCTTCTTCTGCACTCTCATTACACTACACCACTCTCCCAATGAATGAAACAACCACACACACACAGAAAGGAAAGCCTGGATCTGTGCTGCACAGGAAGCGTCTCATCATTTTTCTTCTTCCCTCTCTATCATCCTTCCTTCCCAGCAGAGCTGATTGATCACTAGCACTGTTGACAAATAAGTCTGGTCACTATTTATCTATCTATCTTTACAATACATGTTTACCTGCCTATAAGGGACAAAAGAAAAATTTCCTAATCGGATTTTTCTCTCACATCAAGTACTTATGATCCCTGATGCATTTCGATGCTACGTCCCACCGGTTACTAACATGACAGTGGTTGCTTTCCTTTTTAAGGGGCAACAATAATGGCATCTGCCTAATTTCCTCATTTGTGCTCATCAAATGTCAAACTTTCTCCTGTCTTCAGTGACACCATATGCTCCCCCTCCTTGTTTTTGTTTACTTTCTATGATGTGAGATGCAGACACACATTTAGGAAACAGTATGCAATGTTCAAGAGAGATATAAAAAAACAGGGACTGATAATTCACATTCTAAAGAATCAATAAAGAAAAAATCATTTGAGTCACATGGAGGGAAAAATAAATAAAGGTTCAAGATTCAAGCTACTTTAATATGTAATGCTAAGGAATAGATCCATCTTTTATAAAGTTGTATTGTACAGAGTAATTATTCACAGTCAGTGTATTGTCTTTACATAGATCTTGGTCATGTCATGTCTGTGGGGTTTTTGCCACGTTTTTAGTTTCTGTTTAAATTCTTAGTTTTCTCATGTCTTAGTTTTGCTAAGTTTTAGGTTCAGGTCTTGTTTTTAGTTTTGCCATGCCATGCTACCTTTTCCCTCAGTCTTTCTCCTGCCCTGCCATCAGCTTAACTTTCTTCACCTGTGTTTTCCCCTTCACCTGTACTCAATCACCAATCACCCTCCACAGTATTTAGGCTACGTGCCCCACGACAACGGTAACGACAGATAAACGCAGAACATTTCGACAGATGTGCCTATCTTGCACACGGCGACAGCGTTTTTAGGAGTTCAAAACAGAGAAAACGCAAACGCCCTCCGTAGTGGAGATCTTGAAAACGATCCAACCTCTCGTCGCCGTAGGAACAGTTCAAAACGCAGAAGTGCGTTTGTTGCACACGTTAAGTGGGTAGTTCTCCATGAACGACTCCCATATCTCACTATATTTATTTTGGACACTCTCCCAATCCACATTATCCACTGCCTTCCTGGCTTTGTAGTTCAGTGTCGTGTTCAGGAGTAACTGGACCTCATCATCTGTCCAAACAAAGTTTGAAGGCGTACTGTTGTTGCCGCCGCGCTTCGCCATTTTCTTCCAACTGACGCGGAGGAAGTAGCCACAAAACAGGCATTTCTCATATTTATTAATATATAACAATATAACTCGTATAACAATACCAAAGGTATTGTTGCTACTGCCACCTACGTCCGGGGCGTGCATACTACATCGGCAAACTGCGAGTTTTATACGTTTTCCCTGTTCCCATGGATAGACAGATATCCACCCCCAAGCGCTCGTGAGAACGCAGATAAATTGTGGAGGAAAAAAACGGACATCTGCGTTTATGCTTCAGAGCGTTGTCGTGGGCACGTAGCCTTAGTCTCCCGGTTTATCCATGCTCATAGCCAGATCCTCACTCGTCATTTGTCACTCCAAAGTTAAGTACCTTTCTCATAGCCATAGCCATAGACATAGCCACAGTTCAGTTTTTGATATCCGGCTCAGCCGCGCTTTTTGTTGAAACCTTTTTGAAAATAAGTTTTTATTCTTTGAAAGAATCTGCATCTGCATCCTTCCTCTCACCCACCCTACTTAACAGGTCAGTATAATCCCTGTTAGGTATGATTACCCAATAAGATGCTAAGCAATACACATCTGAGAATGGGGTCAGAAGCAGCCGCTTAAAAAAGGCCAACTAAAACAATGTATGTAAATCAGTGTAAATGTGTATATTTACAATGTTTTCCCTCCTTTAACTTGGCCATGAGACCACCGTTTAGACAAAGCAACGTATGCTGTCGTATCTAAAGGCCACCTGACTCAGATGTTCATTTTACCTTGCAGAAAAATTTAGTTGCTGGTTTGTTTGTGTTATTGCAAGTTGTTTTTTATGCATCAGAACAAATTTAAAGTCAAGTCAGCAGTAGATCAGAGACTGCGGTTCTTTACAAGGAAAAATTAGTTTTCTGTCAAAGGAAACCGGTGGCTTTGAAGCCAAATGTATGATACCTTCAGTTTCCAATTACAATTGATGTTTTATCGCAAAGTTAAGAGGTAAAAATATTCTAAATAAAGCATGAAACATCAATCTATCTATCCATCTATCATTTTTCTTACTGACTTAAACTTTTAATGACAACCGATAAACAAGAAGATCATGCATACACTAAATTTTGCAGTATAACTCCTAAATAAACAAATAGCACAAGTTGTTAAACTTATACGCCCACTCTCCTAAAGCTGATAACGGCTGTGGCTGAAATTCATTGTCAAGCAACAAAAAGCACTACAGTATTTCTTCCTTAGGAGTCTGCAGACTCATTTTCCTCCACCATCATGAGCTCGTGTTACAGTCCTGGAGTTAAATAGGCTTCCTTTTCTGACATCTGACCAAACTGATAATGTGTTTTGGATGTTTGAATGTAACCGATGTGTTTTGGAGCAACTTTGTCAGAGAACAGCTTGCTTTGTTTGGGAGTTTGATTGTGGTGGTGCATGTGCTCTGTGTCACAACCACAGACTGGGTGCATGCCTGCAAATGCCACAGGAATGTCATACATACATGAACATAGAGGGGACAAAATGACTGTAGAGTGGTGCAGCTCTCTGCTGTTTGGACAAAGATGAGGTCCCTTGTAAACAAGATACCAGAGACATATTTGTTTAAGAAACAAATCAGCAGCTGTTCAATGGAAATGATGTCCTATCAAAACAAAGAAAAGTATTTGCAAGACAAAACAACAGTGGGATAGCCATTCACTGTCTGAATAACAAAAACAATCATGATGAACTTGTGTAGTCCACCAAAATAAAGGTGTGTCTATTATAGAACTACACCAATCAGCCATAACATGACCACCACTGTGCCCTCCTCATTCTGCCAATCGAGCCCTGACCAGTCAAGGCGGGTCAAAGAACAGCTGAAGGTGGTCTGCAGAAATGTTTCGGTTGGTGTCAAAGTGAAATCCATGCGAGTCCCAGGATGCAGGCTTTTCCAGCAGAACATTGCTTTGGATAAAGATGAGAAGTGTTGCTCACTTTACATGGTCATAATGTTATGGCTGATCATTGTAAACCAATGGCATAAAAAATACCAGTTCATACTGTATGGTTTATTGGTGTTAGTAAAGTCTTAACCATTTGAAAAATGAAAGCAGGTTGACTTTCTTGCAGGAAAACAGGCCTCTGGTGGTCATCTCATAGCAGCATACCATTATCAAGATGAGCAGCAGCTTGAATTATTAAATGACTGAGTATGAGGAGCCTTCACATTACTCAAGGCAATTCAAATTAAAGATGTGACAAACATATTTCAAATCAGATATTCTAATTTTAATCATGCTGAAATGCATATTTCTAATTATCCTACAGTTCACTGTTAGGATCAATAAGTCATTTTCTAATGGTCTGTCTGTTTTGTATTGGTAAATTTGTGACGCATTGCAATTATTTCTTCTTTAAGTTTGTCCATTTTTACAGTGAAACAGTCTAACAACGACATAACAATGTTGTACTAGGTATACCCCAATAATTAAAGCAATCAGACTATAGCCTGAAAGCCTAATGGACATCTGCTGTAAGTCATTGTGACATGACGGGAGACATTCATACTTAACTGATATATTTTACAGTGTAAACAAACATCACACTAATAAATCACAATTTGAAGTGTATCAAGGCCAAAAAACAATTAGCCAGTCCAGAAGTAACAATCAGTGGTAGAGCTGTAGAGAAACTTTATTTTTTCTTTAATTAATCTTCACCTCTACCTGCTTCCACACAGAAGATTCCCTGGCCATTTGACAAGAATGCATGCCTCAGGAACTATTTTTGGCAAAGAGATTCCGTAGCTGCTTTCGGACCAAACAATTCAAAGAGCTTGTTGACAGTTATGGGGACTGAGTAGCTCCCAAAGGACCTTCAAGTGTTTTAATAACATTCACACTGCAGACTGGAAAAAACATATGGCCAGTCAGCAGTTGATAAATGATTTGAAATTGCTTTGTGATTACGTTGTAATTAGTCCGCATGTCAGCCCCTTTCTCTGTGTTTTAAGTTTTCAGGGCTAATGTTAAGAACTGTCATGTACACCAAAGAGGGTTTCAAGATGTTTGTTCGGAGATTAGAGCATTCAGCACTCATCCATTCTCAGCTGTCAGCAGATGTTAGGTTGAGATTTAACGCTCCATCCTTCCAGATTAAATGTTAATAAGGTATTGAAGCAAGCATTACGTTGCTCAGGAAAAAAAAACAGTTGACATTTTCATCTCCATTTCTTCTTATGAAAGTCTGAAATATCTCATGACTCTAAAACAGTAAGTGCCCCCTAACAGAAAATCTGAGCTAAATGGTTTCATTGTTTTGTGTGTGTGTTGTAGCTTCTAAAACACAGTATCCCATTATACCTGAGCAATGATAAACTCTGCTGAGTCTGACATGTGTTTAAATATTCACAACAACATTGTTCAGTGAAGCAGAGCTGGATCAAATTCTCAGCCTCCATTAAGCTGCATCACTGTGACAGCTCTACTTTACACTGATTTCAGTGACACAAACAAATCAGATTCACATCCAGCAGTCTGTGGATGTGTGTACACACACACACACACACACACACACACACACACACACACATTTGTTTTTTTTTTATGTTTGTAGAGACCCTTACCCTAACTCTATCATCACAACTGAATATGTAACCTTAACCTAAGTATAACCATAAACATGAAAGTTTTGTTTTTACCCTCAAAAGTCCCTTAAAACAACAGCAGGTTTTATGGGAATAAAATGGTTGGCACCACAAATATAGGAAAGCAACAACACACACATATATGTGTCCGTTTGTGCATTCTTACCATCTCCATCCTCAATTTCCTGATCTTTTCATCCAAACTCTTCCTCCCCGTCTCCTTACTGATGTCGTGAGGAGTGGTTACTTTGGCGTCTCCCCGAAGAGAGGACGCCTCTTCCCGCATCCACCTGAGCAAACCCTCAGGGGTCTTCCGGCCGATTTTCACCTCTAAATCTTTCAGATCGGGGATGGTCTCGCTGACGGTGCCTTCATCCATCGCAGTCGTGCGCAAGAACCGAAAAGATCCGCAGCAGAACGATTACGTCCTTCTGGACTGTTTGAGACTGTTGCCAGTAGAGCTGCGAGGGTCGTTTCCTTCAGGACTGAATGGCATCCTATGCGACTCCTGCTGAGTTCCACTGCGCCAGCAGAGAAAAACAGTTTGACAGTAACAACACAACAGTGTGCTGCTTTTCCAAGCAGATCGATACCTCCCGGGTTATTGTTTCAGCTTTGTCATCATACTGTGTGAAACTGATGTGTATGAACTGGCGATCTTCAAGTAAAAGCAGGAGAAGAATTCAATGAGTGCATCGTTTTGCAGCGGCTGGCTCCTCTAACAGCAGTGTGATTGTCGGAGTCCAGTGTGCAGCTCGGTGAGGCTGCTGTGTTTGTTTGCAGGAGATCCTGAAGCTGAACCACACTGCGCAGATTCCACCTGCATGATGACAGCGACCAGCAGCAGCCGCAGAGTGGGAGCGCAGACCGGAGACGGTCAAGCCAGCCACAATACCACAGATTTGCTTCCGGATCTACTTTCAAAATATAATCCGAGCGAAGGAACACATCTATTCAAATGTTACGAACTGCCGTAGTAAAACAACAATGACCGGTGCACTACAGTTTGAATCAACAGGCATGAAGTTCGGAAAAATGGCATCAAATTTTTGCAGTGTATTCATCCATCCGTCCGTTTTCTATACCAGCTGGTGG
The DNA here is from genome assembly GCF_027942865.1 of Odontesthes bonariensis. Taxonomy (NCBI): domain Eukaryota; kingdom Metazoa; phylum Chordata; class Actinopteri; order Atheriniformes; family Atherinopsidae; genus Odontesthes; species Odontesthes bonariensis. The sequence continues at coordinate 26,973,877 of NC_134520.1, read as the reverse complement.
GGTGGAGCCTATCCCAGCTGTCATTGGGTAAGAGGCAGGGCACACCCTGACAGGTCATCAGTCCATCACAGGGATACTCAGAGATAAAGCTCACAGTCAGTCCTAGGGACAATTTAGAGTCACCAATTAACCTAACATGCATGTTTTAGGACAGTGGGAGGAAGCCGGAGTACACACACACACACACACACACACACACACACACACACACACACACACACAAACTGCACACAGAAAGGCCCCAGCTGGGATTTGAACCAGGAACCCTTTTGCTGTGAGGTGACGGTGCCAACCACCACACCACATGGAGTTCTGCTTTCTTCAGCTGTCATTATGAACACCTCTCCAATAGGCACTCTGTTTTTTTTTTTTGTTTTTTTTCATACCAATGGGTCCTGAGTAAAAGCAGAAGCAAATATGATGCTTTGTGTTTGAAAACAAGCTGTCTTAGCTTGGCATGGAAAGCAAGGCCATGTGATTTGTTAATCTGCTAATAAATAATAAATAAGTCTCAAAGACTGCCTTTTTCTTTGGTATTTACACAGACTGAACACTAAGATTTGTTGTATTAATCCAGCTACATTTGAAGATTAATTGAACAGAACCAACTGGTATATTCATACAAGAATATAGTTATATCTATCCTGCATCTACAGCCACTACAGTGAGAGTTTTGACTCACTTGTAGTTTTGGTAAAGCAGCATTCTCAGAGGCTAAAATTAAAGTTGCAATAAGTGCTTAGGTGATTATTTCTGTAATCACGTTAAGCTGTTCAGAGTGGGATGAATGAAGATTCATATGAAGTACAGCAGATGCATTTGTTACTATAATACCCTGCATCTCTACTTAACAACTTTCTTCCCGCCTACACAGACAGTCCAGGCAGATTTTTCCTTAACAGGCCTGGATCTCCTCATGTGGAACTGTGGTTGATATAATACATCAGGTTAAAGCTATGTGGTTATGAGACTGGTGAACTGATTTACTGGCAATGTTTTGGAGCTAAAGAGATCAAATGGTGCTGTCAGAAATGGTAAAAAAAAAAATCGATCAAGGTAAATGGTGAGCATGATTTTCCCCTGACATTTTCTCCAAGGCTTGGAAAAAGAAGAAAGTCTTTATCTGGGGAGTGTTACTGGTCCAAGTGCTAACTAAGAAAGACAAATAACATGAGTGTTGAGGCTAAAGAAAGACACATTTGAAATAGACATAAAACAGATAATGCATTTCAAGAAAGGATTCTGGCAGTCATCATTTTTGGAAATTTTGCACGGGTCTCCCTTACAGAAAATTGCTGCACTGTTACTCTGCATTGCATTGCCTTTCACACACAGTGACACAGAGAGGACACTCTGACAGGTGTAATCTGCCATCGGGAAAGGCCTCTGAAGAGATGCTTCTACTCTGCACACTAAACTCTAGAGAGACAAGGGGTTTGAAATATAGTCACTGATTAAATGTACAAGTCTGTGTGAGGAGAACCAAAAGGATAACAGAGGAATCTCTGTTTAAGAGGACGGATGGAATAACAATGGCGTAGGAAAGCAGGATTTAAAAGGGAAAGCAGAATGTGTCTTATTCTTTCTGAACGGACAGTAAGGCTTACCTTCTTTATTTTAGAGTGACACCATGAGATACATGCTAACAATGCTTTAAACCAGTGTTATGCGGTTGAGGAGAGATCAGCTTGTGTCAGGGGTGCCATATATTCTAGTTGCTCTCCTGTCAGTGGAAACATTTTGTCCCTCCAGAGATGAAAGGAAACTTTTATAGTTGTATAGTCGCTGTTCTCCTTATCAACTCGCATTTCAGTGTTACACAAGGAGGAAAGAAAATACCAGATTTTTAGTTGGCTAACCTTTCATTGTCGTCTGTTAGCTAGTTTTGCAAGTGTATATCTGCTTTTAGACACCGGAGACTGAAATAACGTATGCTTTCACCACATTTAATGAGATGATAACCATTTGTAGTCATAACCTTCCATTAAAAAAGTAAATATTAACTAATATGAAATAGAATAGAGGGTTTTAACAGCAAGAAAGTACAAATCAGAATAGCACAAATTGAAATCTCATGACTTTCCTTCAAAACCATAGTGTTGAGTATATCACAAAAGAAGGCCCAGGTGAAACATTTGCTAATAAAATGATAAAGGAAGGTACTGGCCTAAATAGAAGGAAAAACCTGTTTTAGAGAATGTTTTAGAAACATCTTGTCTTTTTAGAAAAGAAGGTGGTATAATAAATTAAATTAGATACAAACTAACAATTGAATTGGCTTGAGTAGACTATAAAAGATAGAAATCTCTTCACAAAAAATTTATGACAATCACTAAATTGACTTTGCCAGCTCAAATTGACTCCCAGTTGTCTCTTAATTCTGTCTTTAGCTTGGACAGCACACCGTTACACAAACATGCATCTGTAATGATTATGTTACCATGCAATCAACCCGGCAGCCATGATCATCACCATGACAACGGTTACTGAAGGAGAAAATTTGACGTTTCCTCATAAGTCCTGATAAGGAGGAAGGAGGGATGTCGGATGATATAGTTACTTACAGCACCTTCATGCACCTTCAACCAAGGGAGGCATGTTCAACACTAACATAGGACAACTGTTTTTTGGTTCTGTTCTGAGTTATGCTCAATCAATATTGAAAAAAAACAAACACTTAACATCACTTGGTTATGATTAAAAATCAAAACGACTTGGTTAGGGTCAGAAAACATTATTCAAACTAGAGTAGATTCTTTTTACAACACAACCATCAACTCCATGGTAACCATTTTGCTGGTTGCTTTCAAGTAAGCACACCTACTTACAGTATTACAACAATACTTTCATTTCTGGTCACATTTAGCCAATAAGACCAATTGCTAAGATTTATGAATCCATACTACTTATTTGGGCTTACTTGAAGAACATCATGTTAGATTTAAAATAGATTCTTTCTACTATGCCACTGCAACTTTAATTGACAACGTGTGTAGATCCTCCCTGGGACAACTCATGGGGACATTTTTGGGGGAGTGTGGAATGAGGACAGTCTTATTCAAACTTTGCTCGGGCATTCGTGTGTGTGTTTGCATGTTGACTTCATTTGCGTAGACTTGCCCCAGTTGATCAAATTACTAGTCCCACCAAAACCTGTATTTTTAGTGTTTAGAGTGTTGCTGTCATTGGCTTTGTGTGTTCCTGCTGCGTCATCCCTTTTCAGGTAGGCTTTGTCCATTTGTGAAAAGTTTACTTACACTTGAAGTTAAGATTTAATTCAAGCGTGAGTCAAATATCGTGTAAGTTACATGTTGCTATCATACTGCCACAGACAGAGTCAACTTTTTGCTGTTAGTCGCTGTTAGTATATAGTATGTGGAATCCTAGGCTGAGAAACATATTAATTTGACCTTATTTAACAGCCAATTTATAGGCTTTTTAAAGAACATGAATACTCTGACATCAAACCGTCAATGTCAATATTTTACAAAAATAACCCCAAAGCTGTTGAATTACAGCAAATACAGTGAAACACCAGATTAAATCTGGCCACAATAACACGAGTGCCAAGTTTGAAGACTTGTATTAAGCTGTTTGTTTTGATAGAGAAAACTGCTTTGGAAATGTTTCTGAAGTTTTCAGACCCCTTACTATAGAAATTCAGCAAGCATATCTGTGTTTTACCACATTTGTTGCATTTTCATTTTTCTGATTTTGAGAAATCCAAGGAAATTAGCATGCTTCGTCATTGAAAGCTAAAATGAAAATAAAGGAAACAGCCCAGTGTTTGTGCTCAAGTAAACTGCAATTTTCCAGTAGCCACATAGTAGTCATCAAAAATCTAGATCTATTGATTTGTGTCCTGACAGATGACTTCTGGCTTTTGTTTTGTGTACATGATCATGAAAACCATTACTTTTTCCTTTGAATGAACATTCTCAGAATTTTACAGCACTCTCCACAAAGGAGTATTTCTCAATGTTAACAAGCAAAAGTGTTTGGAGCCTATGTGATGGACACGTATTCACTGCCATAGCCGTGTCACATTTGGAACGTGTCGTGGAGAAGGTAGGACAAGGATGCAGATATTTCCAAAAACAAACTTGATTTATTTGAAAGAACAAAAAGCACGCCTGAGCCGCATTCCAAAAAAAAACTGAACTTGACTAGGACTATGAAAAAACACAAAAAGACAAACTTGAATAACGGTGACAAGGAAGCATTAATTACGGTGTCTAAGCCTGAGTGACGGTGAGGATCTGGCGCTGATGGATGGGAAACCTGGAAACTAAATACTGAGGGAGTGACTGGTGAGTGAGTGCAGCTGAGGGGAAAAACACAGGTGTTGGCAGGGCAAGAGAAACTAATGAAAACATGGCAAAAACTAAATACTAAACAGGAACTTGAAAACTAACAAAACTAAGACATGAGAGAAACCTAAAACATGGCAAAAACTAACAACTAACCCAGAACTAAAAACATGATCAAAACTCACAGACATGACAAGTCGACACAGTAGTCCAAAATATTTCCCTTTTAACCCAAATTATCCAAATTATAGGCACTGAATTTAAAATCTTTCATTAACATGTTACTATCAACCAAGATTCAAGTGAACCGATGGTTAAAAAAGTGGGAAAGTACAAGTTAGAATTGCACTGGTTCATATTGTGTAACTTTCCCTAAAAACCCAGATGGCGTGTACATTATAAAAGGAGATGAGAATGAATAATTTATCAGGAGAATAATTTAAAAGATCATTGACTGAAAATGGTGTACTGTTTAAGCTGGAATTCCCTGTCTTTGTAAAAAAAAAAAAAAAAGAATGTATAATTTCTCTTTAAATTGGGTCAAGTCGAAGCTAAAACTGTTGGACTTCTGTCTTTGGCTTTAAGAGTGCACACTCACACAAACACACATCTGTAATGGTTATGTTACCATGCAATCATCATGGTAACCATGATTACCACCATAGCAACGGTTGTTGGAGGAGAAAATTTGATGTTTTCTGCACACCCACATGGTGAGCCACATTAACAGTGTGCACATTATGCAACTCTTTCTGATGGCAAATGTATCCATCCAGGTGCTTCAGAGGCAGCAGCACTATTCAAACCTGGCTCAGGCATTTGTCTGTGGGTTTGCATTATGACTTCACATTTTTGTGGGCTTGCCATCGATGTTCTGGTTTTTAGTCGCACTAAAACATGGATGTTTACTATTTTGAGCGCTGCTATCATTGTTTTGTGTGTCCCTGCTGCCTCTTTCCTTTTCAGAGAGGTGGTGTCCTTCAGTATATTCTTCTCAAATAGTAGACTTGAAGTAAAAATTTCAATGTAGCATGACTAAAATCTCTTCTCAATACCACGTTGCTATCATACTAGTTCAAGCAGAGTTAAACTGAGGCTACTAGTGACTGAAACATTTTCATTTTATATGGAGAAGGCAGGAAAACTCTTTGCTTACTTTGCAGTCTAACATCTGACACCATTAAGAGGAAGATTAGACTTTGCCATCACAACATGGGTTCTGAGTTTAAAGACTTTTAGTTATACAATTAAGCTGTTAGTGCTGTTACAGAACTGTGACAAAGTGGAAATTTGGCAAGCATGTTTGTGTTTTACAACATTTGCTGTAATTTACATACTTCCTGTTTTTTTCAGGATAGCATACAATAAATCAGCAAAGTTTGTCACTTTAAGCCAAAACGGAAAAAAGCAAATGTTTTTCCTGTGCCTGTACTGTCACATAATGAAATCTATTGATTTGTGTCCGGACACATGACTTTCTTCTTTTCTTTTCCATGTACATGGACATGGGAATAGCCGTATACAGAAATACAGATTCACAGAATTGTGTAAATCTGTCTTGAGTTGAGCTTTGACCAGTTTTACCAGGCAAGTGTCTGTATTTGTATTTGTAAACTTACTTTAGCTTTCAGTCACCGATTCTCACTTCTCATTTTCTCACTTTCAGATTCTGTGATATCTACCATGTTGGGAATACTCCTTTTCTAGATTACTGGCCATCTTCAGAAGATACAAATAAGGTGCAGCTCATATCTGCTACAGCTGAAATGCATTACTTAGAATTATGGGTGCCCAGTAAAAAAAAAAAAAAGTACATTTATTTAAATGTGTAGCTATTATATGATTTACAGCCATTTTCATGTGTGGATTTCCACTGTTAATGTCCATCAAACGAAATGTATGATGATCTTTGTCATTTTTCCTTGACATTTGTTTAAAATTGTATTAATCGTGTTATTATTATAAATCATACTAAGGTTGTACCAGTTCTAATCAAATTGCTTTCATTAAAAGCCTACTGTTACACTCAGAATCCTATGATTGCTCCAACTTTCTATCAAAACATTTTTTTCGCACATGTAAACTACAGGAACAACCACCTATGGCTCACGTGTCATCCAATTTAGAGAGAGCTCTCCTGAGGTGACTATAAAGGTTTTGTGGGGTTTGCTAATCTTTTTCAAGAGCTTGCACTTGCTGGATAAGCTTTCAAAAGCAGTAATGCGCTCCATGAGAGATTGGGCTTGCAGCATCTAGTAGTCATTCTTCAGTTACACTGTCCGGCGGGTTTATCACGACACAAGATTGCCCTCTGGTGGAGGAGTTTAGATATTTATGCATAGCACCTAAAAAGAAAAAGTACTCATCAGACAGCACTGTGATAACAGCAGTAAATGTTTGCATCTCTTCAAATGTTCAACATGTTTTTTTGTCTCACATATCACATATATTGTGGTACAGCTAATCATAAGGCTGCTTGTTTTACTTCTAATAATTCATGTTCATGTTGAAATATAACAAAACAGATCATAGCAGTGGATTGCAATCTAATCTAATCTAATCTAATTTAGTAACGTGAAAGAGACAATAGCAATTCGGTTTTCCCAAGTGTTTCCTGAGGCACACCAAGCCTGCTTGGTCACATTCTTTTGTTTGCTGTAGCTAGCAGAGACATGGGGATGGCTCAAACTGTCAGTGGTAAATAGTCATAAGATCCAAATGCAGACGTGCATGAGTCAAGCCAGTGAGGAACAGAAGACTTTAATAACCTAATAAACAAAACTCAAGGCACTGTAGGGGCAGGCAATCAAACAAGTACCAACAGAAATCCAAGCAACAGCAAAACAAACCAGGCAGACAGAGACACTGAACAAAAATGGTAATAATAGGCAGGGGGGCGGTCGGTGGCGTAGTGGGTTAAGCAGCCGCCCCATGCACAGAGGCTACAGTCCTCACTACAGCTGGCCCCGGTTCAAGTCCCGCACCGGACGGCCCTTTGCTGCATGTCTTCCCCATCTCTCTGCCCCCTGCTTCCTGTCTCTCTCCAACTGTCTATCCATTAAAGACATAAATTAAAAAAGCCCCAAAAAATATTTAAAAAAATAAAATAAAATAATAGGCAGGAACAGAAAAGATCAGAAAGAAAACTGAAAGAAAAAGAATATACAGAGAGGGGCAACCAACAGAATACAGGTGTGGTGGGAAAAAACAGGAAGTCAAACTAATGGAAATGCACGAAGGAGGGGGGATTCAAAACAAAACAAGAAGTAAACGTTACTAAGATACAGATATAAGATGATCCTATGATACAGAACAAGAAAACCCAAAAATAAAGAGACAAGACCGAACATGAACCATGAAGTATCGGTCCACCATTCATTTTCTAAACTCACTTATTCTAATTCTGGGTCCTGGGATGGCTGGAGCCTGTCCCATCTACCTTTGACCACGATGCAGGTGACATTCTGGACAAGTTGCTAGTCTATTGCAGGGAAAGTCCAAACTAAAAGGGAGAAACAAAGAACATAACAAAGACCACAGATCATGGCAAAAACAGCTGGTAGATTCTGCATGGAGGGTTCAAAGACATTTTCACAAAATCTAAGTTATGAATAAGTTTAGGATCAGAATGGGCTTCAAGGAATTTCAGGTGGTACGGTGCCAAATCAGAGAAATCAAAAATATTTAAGAATGCCCAGAGCGATGAAAGTGAAAAAAAAGAGCTTAAATGCCAAATGCATCCATGGTTATACTCAGTCCCACATTAGTACTCTATTCCCCTCCCTTGTTACTCCAAACCCTAACCTGTTCAACCTGCCTGTCTTAGTATTGCGTAAGACAAAATCAAGGAGGACTTATAGCTTGGATCAGTTAAAAGATATACAGGTTTAAAGGTTTCCTTCCAAACTACAGAAGGAAGCCATGGAAGACGACAGCACAGAGGATATTGAGTCTCTCATAGAGGACATGGACTACATACCTGGCCACTTCCACCTGGACCTTAATCTAAACTGTGATCCCACTGGACCAGTTAAGCTGCGACACCGGGACACTTACCTAAAACAGGAGAGCCTGCAAGCTGAATTAGAAGCTGAAGTCGGATATTTACAATATGCCGTCCGAAATCTTCTAGGCCTGCTTGCATTTCACCTTGACCAGCTGGACAAAGCAGAGGAAATATTCAGGTGACGATACACTGACTTTTCCTTGAAGACAAAACATTAGTACTATAATATTAATAGATTATATTGTCAAAACATTGTTCTTTTTCTGCGACGTATTGATAAGTGGCACATCTTGTTTTCAGCAGCTTGCTGACAAATAGAGACACCACAAAGACTGAAATTTTCAAAGGACATTGTGTATTCTTATGCTTTAAGCTTCAAAATAACCACATTTCATGGCTGCAGTAGGAAGAAGTGCCTTAAATACACATTACTAAACATAGATTCAGACCACTCTGGATCCACTGATCACATGTACTATTTGATATTATAAGTTACTGCATGATATGACATATATATATATGATATTTTCAGTTCTCTTTTATTATCTAAAATATTTATCTTATGTTGTATTTCCTCTTTTCTGCTGGGAAACTGGCAGCTTTATCTAGTTGACACTATTTCCTGGTTGCTATGTTCAGAAACAATAAATAAACCAACAATTAACAGTCAAGTTAGCAGCACGGTAATTTAGTTGTGAATGGGGAGTAACATTCCTGTCATGAAAAAAGCTCATATGGTAATGTTTCATTCGGTGAAGTTTATCCCATAAATCATTGTAACATTGTTTAGCTAGCAATGTTTGCATGCAAACACTGGTTTTGGTGCAGAATTAGTCAGGGTGTTCATCTTTTAAGAACCAAAAAAAAGAAAAGAAAAAGTCCTGTAAGTCCCATAATTGTTGAGATATTCTATCAATACTCTCACTGCTAAAAATGGTTTGAGTTAAATGTAATGCAGTTTGATAGAGATGAAAATAAAGCACTTCATACTGTATTTGATCACTTAACATGTTTAAGACACAAGTGATTTTATTCTAATATACCTATGATTTTTGGCCTTTTAGAGGAATTTGTAAAGAAGACCCTGGAAACCTCAATGCCTGGGCCAATCTGGGCTATGTGTACGACAGGCTGGGGAGAGAGCTGGATGCAGGCGAGTGTGTGGACAAAGTCTCCCACCTCATGGGCATTGATGCTGGAGAGGCCTCTCAGGAGGAGGCCAGGCTACTGGCTGCACGCTGCCTGGCCGAGCAGGCTTACATTTATCCGTATGATGTGGAGCTGGATAGTGAGGATGACCTGAGGGAGAGGCTAATGTCAGCACTGACATTTTACAACAGAGCTCTGTGTTATGGAGGTCAACTGGTGAGATGGACCAAATTACTCAGAATACATATACAGTAGATATTAAGCTGTGAAAGATTATTGGTAAATGGAAGATTTATGTGTCGAGCACAAACATAATTCTGTGACTACTTGATCATCCAGCTTTTTAGTAATTGGTATGTTAACCGAGCTGCATTATTAATTATTATATAATTGTGTTTGCTCTTGTAATACTCATTTGACTCATTTGACTTTTACTGAAGTTCTTAAGTATGGCTATGCTCAGGAACCTTAGGTGCGTTAGACTTAGCTGGGTAAAGGAAACTCAAGTCATGCAAATAATATTCATGAAAAGCAAAACACAAATGTGGCACAATATATGATTTTACAGACTATTTCAGAAAGTTGTTTTATTTGGGTGGAACAGCGATCAGCTAATGCTGCTGACCTGCTTTTGTTTTTCAGATACCCACAGAGGAAAAACGAAGTTGGAATTTCAAAATGGCTACCATTTATATAAGGTACAGAACTAACCTTAAAAAATAGATCAAATTTCACTAAACATTATGATAATATTCAAGGTTTTTTTTTTCTCCCTGCAGACTGGACCACATTTTAAAGACCAAAGAAGATTCTGAATACTCAAGACTCTCTCACTACAATAAGGGACTCAAGCTCCTCAAAGAAACACTGGATTCTGAGAAAAAACAGCACAAAGGTAAACATCGTGTTGCTGTATGAATGTAATACAAGAATTTGGTGAAAATTTGCACGGCAACATAAAGATTTCCTGATTTATTATAACCCAGAATCATAGGTCCATATGTTTGCAACATGTTTTCATTCATGGAACATGAAAGATACATTCAGACTTTCAAAGTTCATCAAACATATGCTATACAATGGCTTTCTGAATCGCATCGGTATAATCTGGTTTTATTATCAAAATTACTCATGCACATTGGTCCCCTTACAGAATCTTAATTATGTCAGAAACTGTGAATATGAATGTGTTATGCTATATGTAATCATGTCATTTGAAATGGAGTTTATTTTAACTGCTAATACGAGTCATTTATATCTATATCTATAAATATATATCTATATAAAGATGTATATATTCTTTTTCTAGGCTTATCAATAAAACTACAACAAAAGCTGCCTCAGAATTCAAAAATAAAAAAAAAACTTTTAAGCAGGGTGAACCAGACAACAAGGAGCAAACAATGACAAGAATCTGGCAATAAACATGATGTATATCAAGCAGAAATAAAAGTATGACAGTCCAAATAAGATATATATTCACTTTGTTTGAAATTCATCAGTCTGTGAGTATAAAGTAGCTCAAAGGTTAGAAAAAAGTACCTACAATGCATGTAACTGTTGCTGGAAACACTTGATTGATGATATTAAAGTAGATAATTTCTAATGGAAAGGGAGACATATACATAAAGCGTGCTAACAAGTGGAAACTTGGAGCAATAAACTAACTGTGATCTTTCCTGATAGCTCTTGCCTGGTGTTATGTCGGCATTTTGTTGGAAAGGAAGGAGGAGTTTTCATCTGTGCCCATGTCCATACACGACTGTGGCTTCTCCGCCTCTGATCCTCTGTCCTGTTACGGAACCGTGAGTCAGCTCACACATTTACGCATCGCACCACATATAAGGCAATTGGCGTGGGAATACAAGTTATAACTATTATTACCTGGAACTGAAGATATTGTAGCCCAGACATAAAGGCCAAACTTTAAGTTACATGGTTAGATATTGATGAACAGATAATTAAATTATGAGCTGTTACCACAGGTAATGACTGCTACTCTATCCTCCTCTATGAACGTTTAAGAAGAGAGTTTTTATTTCTCACTGTTGTGAAGAGCATGCTGAAAATGGTCCAGGCTAATGTAGCGCCTTTCAACCTTCACACTCACACTTTAAACAATATATATCATATATTTAATATTAGATCTACGGTGCATCTTGTGGTGAGTTAGTTGTACTTTACAGTAAAAAATTTGTAATAGCTGCTACTTTCTCTGTTTTCAGGCCATAAATATGGCCAGTGATGACACATTCATCCTGAACCTTCTGGCCAAGGTCTTCTTTTATATGGGCAAACATGAGATGGCCACAGGGATCTGCAACATGGCCCTAAATATTCTGCCAGATCCAGAGCTCAACTGGCAGGCTTACTGCACCCGTGTCAAGGTACTGCAAGTGAGAAAAATCTAGTGGATTATAGCACATACAACTGACTTTTTGGGACAATTTATTTTCTTTTTAGATCAGTATGATCCTATATGTCAAGGACCTAGAGAAGGCAAAGCATGGACAAGGTGGAATCCCAGACCGGCAGAAGCTAACTGAGGCTAGAAAAGACTTGGACAAAGTGCTCGCTGTACGTCCATGTCTGCGAACTCATCTCGACATGGCTCAGGTAAAGGCACAAACTGTCCCAGTAAGCTGGATTTTATACAGCTACTCACATAAGCACATCATTCACATAAGCATGTCTTCCTTTTTAGGTCTACTACTACATGGGTGTAGATGCACTCCAGGAGAGCATTTTGGTGGATGAGGGTGCAGTAAACAGTGCTCTGGTCAGTCTGTCTCATGCCCTACAGTTTGAGCAAGGTGATAACTTGCCAGACCTCCATGTGCTCAGGGGACGCTGCCTTCTAATCAAAGGCGAGGAGCAGAACTCTGTCGACTGCTTCAAGAAGGCCATGGAGTTAGAGAGACCGGGGAGCACAGACACAACAGCCCTGCACTGCCTCCTCCAGGCTCTGCTGGCTCTGTTCATGCAGGGAGGCCCTGATCCCAACACTGTTATCACCCAGCTGGAGCTGTGGGTGCATAAGGCAGAGGAGAAGTACCCTGAGGAGGTAGTGAAATCTGAGCTAAGGTCCCTTTATAGGACACACACAGAAGAGGTCACAGAGTTGTCCAAGGCACTGATCAAGGCAGGACGTCTGGATCTAGTGAAGAGACTACTGGAAACAGTGGTGCCTAAACAGCTGGTTAAGAAGAGACTAGTTGCTAGGTCTTTCTCATATACATAAACCACACCAGAAGAGCCATCATTTAAGAATGTCTTTACACAGTGCTTTCTGTGCCAAACTGTGATGCTTTTACAAGCGCCTTTACCTTTTCTTTTCCCTGTCTTATCACTATCTATTTTTTTTAGGATAGAGGTATAACCACTAAGGTATTATATTGTTACAATGCTGCTTAAGACTATGTACCTTCATGTATTTGTGTGAAAATGAATGGCTTTGGGCTGTCCCTTGACGTTTTCCACACTATCCATATGTCCCACTAAGGAGTAGTTAACACAAAGCCCAGCTGCTGCTTGACTTCCTCACTACCAGCAGATGACCAGCAGATGGCAGTATAAACCATTAGGGTGTTACTTTAAAAGACATTCTGTTTTTCTGTAAGAAAAAAATAAAAATGTAAGATATCCAATGTAATTCTCAGACCTTAAAGTGGTTACAAATAAAACTGTCTTGAATCACTCAGCACATCTCAATCTGCAGATAGTTTCAAACTAACTTATTATGCACCGCGCATTGTGGCTTAATGTTACTTGTAAGTTACTTAGGATTGAAGCATCTGTTAAAACATCTGTACCCACATCTGGTTCCACAGATAATAAGGCAATATTTCTTTTAAAAATACTTTTAGTCTTGTTACTCTGTTGGATCTTCAAACTGTCTGCAAAACCTTGCATCTTCATCCCACTTCCATCATGGAATTACTTAACAAACCTAACCTAACAAGTATTTTTCCTGATAGTGTTGCATTTATGTAACACCATTTACATTTCTGTTTACCTGCACAAGTAGGTAGTAGCATGAGGCCATCCTTTTTTATAAAGGCCGCGTTCAACTACACAGCAGCGGTATGAATCAAGTTTCTGTGCAAGAGCAGCAATGCCTCCTTAAATAAAAAGTTTGAATGAAATAATGAAATATATTTTTATATACAACTTTTTATTCACACAATAAACAAAAAATAAGTTATAATATTTCAAGGCCTAAGATATGTAAAAACCGAATGGAGTGCAGTGAAACTATAAGAAGTCTGGCAGTTTGACCATGTTGTAATAGGCAGTACAGGGTTATTTACAACTTTATAGGAAGGTATTGTCACCAACTTTATCTAATGAACTGAACTGAATGAGCATATTCAAAAAACATGGTAACCTTTAAATTGATGACAAGATTGACACTCTACATATACTGACTCACATGTGTTGGTGAAATCAGTGGTAAAGCAAAACTTGATTATGGTTACATATTAGGAATATAATGATACATTCTATATCTCTATTCATGGGGTTTTATCAATGGCCAAAATTACAGCTCATTGTAAAAGTCATAATGTACATGAGTGTGATTTTTCGACAGAAACTTGTAACTTGACTAGAGCATTGCAAAGTCATGCGTGCAGGCACTTATGTGCATGAGTCAGGGAAATTCTAAGCTACAGTACCTGTTGAACTACAATCTTTTTCTTCATTTGTAGTCTCAGGCAGCATGAAACTCTTCTCTATTTTCATTCAAGTACCAAAAGTACATACATATAAACCAAATTACATACCAGAATTTAAAATGACTGCAGGAAACAAATAACTACAGAAATCCAAAGGCAGTTACGTGTAAGGTATGGGAACTAACACATTTGTGAAGTCACCGAAACTCTTTGGGGTGGAGTGTGGTGTGTCTCTCTTAGAGGACAGACGACATTCTTTAACTCTTAGTGACTGGCAGGTTTTCCCCACCTTCATGAAAATAATAAAAGGGACATGCTCCTGATTAAAGCTGGTTTTTTTGCTTTTTTTTACCTCTATTTGCACAAGTGTTCAGGTTCGGCAGCATTGTTTTTGCAAGTAATTCGTGACATGCCACACCTCACAAAAGACGTGCATTTTCACAACTGTCTGAGGTGTCAGTAAGGTTTCCATCTTCACCAGGTAAGATTTGGTTTTGTTCGTGGATGTTTTTGGGTTTTCACAAAGAAAGAAATTTGTATTGCTGAGTGAGCTGGGAAGTTTCCCAGCTCGTTGTTGGTCAGAAGGAGATTCTTAGCGGCAGTATTTAAGGAATAGAAGCAGTAATCATAATCGTGTTTTAGAGCTAAAATCTGCCAAGATTTTTTACTATTATTATTATTGTTACTGTGAGCTAGAGTGCATACCCAAATATACTCACACCAAGGAGATCTGACAGTGAAATAATATATATATATATTCTATATATATTGATCGTCTATTAAAGGCTCAGATTCTGAAAACACTTGCTTAGTAATATAGAACAGTTCAGTAAAAGTTTAACATTTATGCTAGCTATATACAACAGCATATAGTTAGTATAAAGTATAGTATACAGACTATAGTTTCATGTTATGGTGATTTCTTGTGTTAACATAATTAACCTAATTCTTCCCACCTTTGCTGTGAAAAAAAGATGAAGAGACACTTCCTGTAAATCATGGGTGATTAAATAGCTTAACAAACTGCAGTCCACTGTTAGCTCACACACATTTACTCCGAATGGGATCGTAATTCACTAACTGAATTTCTTGTTTTAAGACTTGAAACTTGATTGACCAACCAGAGTCGTAAACTAACTAAAGTTCTCATCCATGAGCAAAACACCCAAAATAATTAATTGGCTGCAAGAGCAAACATAGTCATTATTCAGCTGCAGTAGCAGAACAACTGAAGAGCTGGTAAATACTTGATTTTTGCGAGTTATGTTCATACAACAAAAGGAAATTCCCTGTTCAAATATGTGTAGTGTGAGTAAGGCTGCAGTTAGTTTAGTTAAAGTTATAGTTGTATAGTAGAGAAGCATTGCCCACCAAGGACTGAAATGAGGTGCTGATTGAAAAGAAAAAACATGAGAGTGTCACACACTTTGGGTCAATACGCATTCTGTTTTATTGACCAGTTAAGTTAATGTTACCATCTATTTGCTTCTCTCCTCAATGTATTCACATGCATTTTGTTACTGTTAATCTCCGTAGACAGTCAGTAAAGCTGGACTAAATTACGCAGATTTTTTTGTTTCCGTTGTAAAATAATGGAAGAAGTCTGTAACACTGACGCTGATGTGGCCCATTTAGATAAAGCACTAACCTGCCACCATTTTAGAGCCATTTCCTACCTTTTGCTGTGCACTTCTAAAACCCTGATTGTGTAACTGCAGCATAATCTGAACAGCTAACCATCCACCAGCGAGTGTGCTGTCATTTCTGACATATTAACATGCAGAATAAACACAGTCAGCAACAGAGTGGGTGTCTTTCTTCTTACACAGTCATTCACCTCTAGCTGCCATGCATTCTAATCCCTGCCACTTACTGAGCAAAGCTCAGGCAGAGTGAGTCATCATCCTTAAAGGGAATGTGGGCAGCTACTGTTCAGTTTGCATTTAAAACTACAAACATGTAAACAGCCAGTTTGGAATAAAGTCAAACCAGAACTAATAACTGTAACTAACAAATACACATTCAATCAAGTTTAGCGTGCTAGTTATTGCAATAAAATCTAACCTTACTGAATATGTGTTGCAAAACAGTGTGTTTGCTAGTCATTCGCATATTTCTGCGTTTTAATTTGTTTTTTAAGCCATGACAGCTCAACCTTTGTCAGAATGGAGCACTGGCCTCTTTGGCTGCTGTGAAGACACAAGCTCTTGTAAGAATCAACATCTTTTAATTATATTTACTCAAAATATTGTGCTCAGTAATAATGATTTCAGTAAATTAGCTAATTTTGTTTCTTTTTACTCACTTGGAATATATATAACAACATCAAACTGCTTGTTCTTCAGGCTGCTATGGTTTCTGGTGCTGCCCCTGTCTCGCCTGCAGTGTTGCAGGAAACTTTGGAGCAAACCGCTGTCTTCCACTGTGTGATATATGCAGCCCTTCAGTGATGTCAGCCTTCGGGATACCTTTGTTTGTGCCCCCCGCAGGCTTGGCTCTGAGGGTTGGCATTCGACACAAATATGGTGTCAAGGTAAAACAATTGCAAATTTTTTAGGTATTTACTTGTTGCATGTTTGAATAAAAGCTTTGTGGCTATTTTTAGGTTCTCATTGACATGCACCTTTAGAAAAACTTTATTTTTGACCTGGGAAGGACGATAAGTGGGGAAAGTAAAAGTGTTAAGAAAATAAAACAGAATCAGACACCGTTGCCCCACAGGGATCACTCTGTAAGGATATCGCCACTTCCTGCATCTGTGTGTGGTGCTCCTGGTGTCAGATGCATCGGGAGTTAAAATTTCGGAAGGAAAACCCCACTGTGGTCCACATGCAGCCTGCTCCAGCGAAAAAATAGAGGACGGTTGTGGATTCATATGTTTTGTCTATTTCTTCTTTTAAAAGCTATTTGATTGAGCAGAGATCAATAATCTGTGGTGTAAAAATGTTTGTTTAGCTTGCAGCAGATTTTTTTGATTGGTACTCTGACCTACTTGTGATCTTATTTTAACCAAGTATTTTCAAGCTATGAGCGACTGAAAACGTTCTATTCAAATATTTTTAAAAGTTGCTCTTGGGCATCAGTACACGTTTAACTGTAATGTCATATTTAATATGCTGCAATGATAATTATGACAACTTGAAGTTTCTTCAGATGGAGCGATGATGATCAATTACTCTGTTTTAAATCAGATTTACCAAAGTTACTACTAATATAACTAACTACTAATATATAGGATGAAAATTGGTTTCTATTAATGTGAAACAAGTTAGCATCTGTTTCCTAGACATTAATCGTTTTCTAATGTGGTTTGAACATGTCTGCTATTGTTTATGATTCTTTTATGTCTCGTACAGTGTGCGTAATCAGTGTAATTGAGTTTGAGTTTGGCTTTCTGAAATGCTTTTAAAATGTTGTAAATCAAGAAGTTTAATGATCATAGTTATTTTCATCTGCAGCAACAATCAATAAAAACATTAAAGTGACAAAATCACCATTTGTCTGGATTTCTTAAAGATAATATGAATTAAAAATCATAGGAAAAGTCTACGTAGGAGCATCGGACACATCTGTGAAACGATTCTGCTCCATCAGTATGCATCACACCAAGTACCTGGTAATGGCAATATTTCCTTATATATTTGATATGTCGTATTCTACAGAAATATTGTCTGCGTAGGGGGAAAAGAAAAATTTTGCAAAGAAATCACTTTTTGATAATCAAAAATGTCAACATTACATTACAAGTTGGTGATTTTATTATGTCTTATATATGCAGCACACCATGCAGCCGTGCAGCCACAGTGAAGTACGCCCCAGCACATCTTCAGGCACACCAGCGAAAGCTGACACACTATAGTGTTCAGACATACAAAAGCACACACAAAGGCAAAGTGTCATCTCAGATCACATTACAGCATTACAGAAAATTCTTCTAATGAGCCTCAGAATCACTGGAGTCAGTTCAAAAAGGCCCCCCCCCCCCTACACACTCAACACAAAAGGAGCAAATCCTGTTGTGCAAAAAAATAAAAATCGGACACTATCAATTCAGTATTGTTTTCAGACTGCACAGAGAGTGAGAAAGATTTAATGGTATAATATCAGTCATGGTCAGACTTCACGTTTGCAATTGTAAACTTTAGTAAACATTACCAAAATGAATAATAATGATGTCAATAATTATTTTGATAAGCCAAAAGCATTGTCACTTTTAGTGGAAATAAATACCTACATATAAAATAAAGCAAGAATTTATAACATCCAATAAAATGATATTTATGTATATGGCACATTAACTTTGTAGCTGCATTTTGCACTCCTGTCCTTATGGGGATACCTCATTTTCAAATAGACTAAGTTCAATCAGTTCTCACTTTGAACATCTTGAACATATTTACCTGTTTGAACTTCAAGAGATGTATGGCTTTCGGTAGAACAATAGGAACGGTCAACATGTATGTGTTCCTGTGCACCGGGACACAATTCATCTTCTGTCCTACTGCGCTTGGTGGGTCTCTCGGGGCACTCTGGTGGTGTGAAGATGAACTTGGTTGGGACAGCATTCGGTTTGAGTCTCCTCAGGCCATCTGCTCTGCCACTCTCATACTGTTTTTCATCAAAGTGGTCCTAAAAGGAAAATGACAGTGACTTTTTAATGGAAGTAAATGAATTGCAGATAAAAGAAAAATGCAAATGTATTTACAAAAGCTATCAATAAGTTATCATGTATTCTTAACCAGACATCTCTTATTTCACAAACACATGTATGAATAAAACTCTCATTTCTAAATTGGCCAAATACACACAAGTTCAATACATCCAAAATGTTCATGACTAACTACTGAATTCTTCACAAAGTTACAGTTTCTTTGCCAAATACATAAGAAAAGGATAACGCGATTGACAGTATAGGATGAGGCTATGGACGTGAGTTTCAGTAAGATGTAAATCGCAGGGGAAAAGGACCATAACATTAGCCCGATAGCAATAATAACTTGGTAGTACCCGAGGCAAAGTTACGTGTTTTCACAAGCATTGGATGAGGTTTTAGTCAGATGTCAATCGCGGGAATAAAGGACCATAATATTAGCGCGATAGCAGTAATAACTTAGTAACTGAGGCAAAGTTATGTGTTACCGAAATGTGGCTGTCTACATCGACATGAATTAAATGCACACGTCGTTTTCACAGTAGGTGTTATATTGCATCCGAGTTACTGTTGTTATGACAGTAGCTGCTAATTTTCTAACTAGCTACAGGTTAGCATAAGGCTAGACTAACTTCAAACTTAATTCATTTCTTAAGCGGTGTCAGGAGTTTTTGAGAGCATGGTATATATTAATGCTATTATGACTTTATTTTTTAAGTAATTGTTAACAAAAGTCAGAGAAAAAAATGACATTTACCTCACACAACACGGAGAAATCTGTCGCTTTCCAGTCCTTCCTTCTGACCTTAATCTCCCATCATTTCCTCCGTTTTTTGTCACGGGGGAAACGGTGTAGTTGTTTCCCCTGACCCGGTCTTACACTACAGCCATGTGCAGTGCAGCTTGGCATTATATTGGCATAACAACTAATAATAATTTAATAATGTATTTGAAGTGTTCTGATATAGCTCACTGTGGGGATAGCTGGGTGAACTAGGAATATTGGAAGCAAACATGGCGTCCACGAAACACGTGACCAGCTCAGAACCAATCAGCATAGCGGGAATGCAACAAGGACTCATGGGAGAGAAAATGTACCCCCAAAATGGGCTACAGACCTTTTTAATGCACTTGTAATGACGTTGTGATAACACCTGTGCACCTTACTCACCTCCCTTTTCCCTGCTGTGTATCGATAGAGCGGTGTTGACCGCATACCGTCACTGTGAACGAGAGAGGGTGAGAGGACTATAAATAGCGCTCGTCGCCATTGTTTATATAGGTGATTAGAGCTAGCTGTCCGATGGACATCTCTGTTGATCTGGCGTGGACATCTCTGTTGATCTGGCGTGGCATCCCCGCCACTTTCACTACGTTCACAAAACACAATACACACAAATAGAATAAATACATCCATGTAGGTCCACCATAAGTCAGTGCAAACTCAGATGTCTATCTTGTGAGGGACAGGCGGTGCTTGACGAGGTGTTAGCTGCTGCCGGAAGAGCTAACAGTCAACCAGCCGCAGCTCTGATCACCATTTTCATTTTATTCATTGGAAAATGCTCAAGTCTTTTTTAGCCTTTTTCTTATTCTTATTTATTAACAAATAACAAGAAAACATACTTTATCATCCAAGTATCTTTCTTAATATCTTTTAATTACTGCTAAGACTTAGCGTTGGCGAGCTAAACTTAGCTAGCTAAGGAACCATAACGTTAGCCTGTTCAGGCCATGGTTAAGGCCATTGTGGGCGCTTTCCCACCATAGTCCTGTGATGGGCACAGCTCAATTCTGGGTGGATTTCTGCATGCCCGAGACTCGTGGTGTGAGCAGTATCGGAGCGGAACTGGAGCGCATTTCATCAAAACTGGCTCCATGCTCCAACTATATTTTGCAGCTCCACTCCGTTCACATGCTCTGTATATATTCAAAGATAATGAATATAAGGGTTCTCAATTCACTGTTTATTTTCAATTCACTGTTCATGTTATTCATTTGACTTTTTTTGTTAATAAATTTGGATGGTTGTTAATATCTGCCAAGAGACAACGAAAATGAGCCATTTGACTAATTTGGTTTGATTTAACTTGTTTGTATGTTGAGAAATGTGTATGGTCTCTTTTTAAATGAATAAAATTGTTGTTAAAGCTGGTATCCATGCTGCACTCTGAAATAAAAAAATCTGAGAAAAGGAAAGAAAAAAAACTTTCATGTTATCAGATAATTGGTTCTTCATTGTTTTACATTTATGAATAAAAGCTTCCCAGCACTGTGCCTCCTACAAACGAAATGATTAAGACATCCACAACAATTTAAGTCCCTTATATCACCTTCGGCTGTTTCTGTTTTTCCGTTACTCTGTATTAAATTAGATTTATCTAATTAATGTGGAAATGAAGAAATGACAGAACGTCACACAAATCTTCTCTATATCCTCGGGTTTTGCAGTTGGTGCCGACTGTGGACCCTGAACTGGACTCCTGCCTGCTACCAGCACCAGTCTGACCAGAGACAACAGAGATGACCTGACAGACTGGACGGGGCCTGAGGGGACAGCCAGCCGTTAAACACACCACCAGACTCTTCCTCCAGCACATTAACATCAGTCACGATGTTGACCAGACATTAATAAGCACCGTGCTGTCGCTGCTGCACCAGGAGAGGGCAGTAACACACACAAACTCTGCTACATGCAATGAAGAAATTCTTCATGTCTGCATGCAAATCGGAATCACACAAGGTGTTGAGTGATATCAAAACCTTTGAACAAAAAACAAAACCGCTCTTCCTGCTGTCAGTGATGTGAAGAATGAAACACAGCCATATCAAAATGTATCATGCTATGATCAAGTTATTAATAAACTCGAATTGGATTATCTGCTCCGAATCAAATCAAAGGCTTCACCATTCGTTCACTTCAATTCAATTAGATTTTATTCATATAGTGCCAAACCACAACACATGTAGTCTCTTAAGGAACTTCAGAGATCAAGTCCAATTCAAGTAATTTATGATCATATTTATTGAATTCCAAATAAATCCAATTCATACAATGTCAATTAAAAAATAGTTGTCTAATTGTCTAGTTAAGGAAATCAATAGATTGCATAAAAACGTCCTGAGCATGCACAAGGCATGGAAAAAATCCCCTTTAACCGGAAGAAAATTGTGACAGAACCAGAAGGGCGGCCATCTGCCTCAACCGGTTGAGGCTGACTGAGCGCTTCTTTTAAACATTTCTGGGAAATCTCTCCACACATGAAGGTAAAAAACTCTCTAAAATGTATACAGGTTATCCAGCAGATTCGGTAGCCAATCTGTGTCCTCTGAGACAGGCCTAACATCACTATGACACACTGCACAGTTCTGAATCCTGCTACGCTTCTACCAACCCCTTCTGAGGATGAGGAGGGGCAGAACCATGATTGTGAACTTGCTCTCTCGAATGTTTGTTCGAGAGCAGACGGAAAGAACAACTGTTGAAGTAACAATTGAAGTTGAAGGCCATCCGAGGTTTGATGGCAAAATAACTTCTCTAAAACTTTATTCTTACTAATTTTATGGGAACCAAACCCAGTTGTTATTTTAGTTGGTGTGAGTTTTCAATCAGCAGTAAAACACATGGAATATTTCGAGGAGGCTCATACTCCACTCAGTAAGCTGTGATGAAGGGTGAGAATTAGATGGCTGCAGGGCGCTTCCCTGAATTTAACCGCTGATGACAAACGGGTTATGGTTAAAACAACCAGCTGGGAATTAGGAAGTGTGAAAACACATGATGAAAGTTAAGGCTTAACAAACATGAAACTGTCCCCTAGCTGCTTACAGGAGCGTGCAGGAAGCTTGGAGGAGAAGAAAAGGTTCAGGGAGATGGGAGGAGACAAGAAAGGGGAGTCAGGAGCTCAGTGTTGCTCCATATTGATAAATAAAAACAAAGCTTTACGTTTGGCTTTATGTTTTTGGTTACTTGTGTCACCTGTTGACATAAAGGGATTTACAATCTGAATTTTCATATCTGAATCTGTTCAGTTAACTGAACTTGATGAATATATGGGTCATATATGGGTTTTGGATAGGCTTTGCTTAGGAACATAGTCTTATTTTCATTTGTATCCGAACGCTGGACCGCCAAAAAGAGATTTAAAAACTGTCTGTGCCTACAAAGGAAATTAAATGGGCACTGTGACATGCTTCCACACAAAGCTATTTAATTTGCAACATCACTGCATACATAAGTAGAAGAGCAGTAATAACTTCAGCAACACTTTTATTATTTAAACTGATTCGTCCCTCATACTACAGGTGGAATGTTAAATCAAAAGAAACTTTTTCAATGAGAACATCTAATGAGATCGCTTGCAGACATGAAGACATACACAGCAATTTAGGTCTTTCAAATCAAGCTCCACTGTTTCAGTTTTATGTTTTTTTGTGCACTTGATATGAAGGTAGAGAGAAAATAGCGATTGTGAGGTCTGACTTTTTCTGGATGAACGATTTTGTGATGCAAATGTATTACTCTTTTGAACGCATATTATTTTGAGAAGCAAAACGCTTTATTTTTGTGGCCCCAGCCAACTAGCCGGAATACTTGTCAACGCCAAAGCGAGGCTGGAATTCGGCTCACAGGACGCAGCAGGGGGTAAGTCAAATTTAATAAATGATATTGCTAATATGGGATGTCATACAGCTTCATGTCAAAAGAGGCGAACTATCCCTTTAAGTTTCTACATGTGATCAGCTTTTATTATGCGATTAATGTACAACGAAGAAGCCTAAATGACGAACGTTAAAGAGTTCTACACGGGTCACCAGAGTGTATTTGGAGCTCAAGATTCATAAATCAGCATTCTAATCATATACATCTTCAGGATTATTAAGGAAAAAAAATATACGACAAAACGCAAGTTAAATTTATTTTTTTTACAATACAGCTATTGATCAACTGTAATTAATGAATGATATACAGTTGCCAAAAGGGCACAGAAGAAGATCACTACTTTGTCTTTCACTGATGTTTACATGAATGTGTCAGAGCAAACAACAAATTTAACTTCCACACGTGTCAGTTTTAAGCTATAAAGACTTGCTGAGAGTTTGTAGGCATCATCATCACAGGAGCAGACTGCATGCTGACAACAGTAGGAGGCGGCATGTTGACAATAGTAGGAGACGGCATGTTGACAATAGTAGGAGACGGCATGTTGATGACAACAGGGGTTTTCTTGCGATGTTTTATCTCACGATGCATTTGACACCAGGAGCACCACACGCAGAAACATGAAGCTGCGATGTCTTTAGGGAGGGAACCCTGTAAACCAGCACATTGAAACATAGTCACACTTTTCAATCTCACTCCTAATCTATTGGAGGTCAGTGTTGTCAGTGCATCATACCTTGATACCATATCTGTTCCGCATGGCAGCCCTTATAGACAAGGCTGCAGGAGGAGCACACAGAGGCACCCCACAAGCAGAAAATGCAACAGGAGTGCATATATCACATAAGGGCAGACAGTTGCTCTCTCCAAACTTTCCTGAAACAGTGCAGGCAAGGAAAGGACAGCACCAGAAACCATAGCAACCTGAAAAACACATGGAGATACAGCTACAGGCTGATAAAGTGATCTTAGGTGATTTTAAGCTTTATTGTGTGAAAAATACTACATTACACTCTTACAAGTACTTGCATCCTCGAAGCAGTCACAGAGACCACTGTCCCAGTCTGTCAGAGGTTTTCCTTCCATCAGAGCTGAAACGTGAGCAACAGACAGTGAGCAGTTTCCCTGTGAGGTCAGAGAACAGCAGGAAAAGGAAACTGTCACAGTGGAACACGATTTAAGAAACGAAACCCAAGCATAATCGAGATTAGTGGACGCCATTATGGGTCATGTTTAAAGGTGTGAATAAACATCCTTGCTGGTCGTTTTGATTGGAGGACTTGTCTATTGTTGCATATGTCACATCCCTACAGATCATCTGGTTAGATTTTAAACTACCTTCCGGCAAAAACTTGTTTCAAGCATTCCAGCGTCTGTACCAGTGACTGCCCAGTTTTAGTGATAGTTTTCCACAGTGTTGCCGTGGTAATTACTGCCCTTCTGTTCATGGTACAATGATAATGCAAATGAAAGACCACAAGTAACCCCAGCTGTGTGTTTTCACTCAGTTTAAAGGAAATTCCCTCTGTAAGCTACAGTGTGTTACATCCATCTATGGGAATCATGGTTTTGATTTTATTACTGTATCAATTATCATCAAAATTAAAGGAATTGCAAAGCAGAGCTGAAAGTTGAGGTAATTTCTTGCTCCATATTAGCAGATATTATTGGTTATAAGTACAGATATGAACCAGTTTTTCTACGGAAAACAGAATCCTTTAAAACATATTCAAATTTTGAAGCATCCATTGTGTGTTTCTCCATATATCCAGAATCTCACATCTATAACATTTCTATCTTCATGCAGGTAAACACAGAGCTATGATTGAAAACTTAATCCCACAACCGATTTAGCTTTTGAATTACAATTTGCCCCAGGATCAGTCAAACGTTTTTTTTTTCCTGGTGAGAATGTAAGTACTAAAAAGAAAAGCAAACTAATTATTTTGTTCCATACCAGCTTCCTCTCTTTAACTTTATCAATAATACGACCCACCTATTCAACAGAAGTTCAGTTAACTGAGCAGACTGAAATGACTCGTTGGTAATTTGAAAGGTCTTACTATATCTTATCAAGCCGGGTCCTCTCTTGGCACGTCTACAGCTGTGAAGGAACAGGACGCTATGATTTGTATTAGGATTATCAACACTGAACGATGACACCTAAACCAGTGATTCCCAACCCTGGTCCTCAAGGCACACCGCCTTGCATGTTTTCCATGTTTCCATGCTCCAGCACACCTGATTCAAATGAATCAGGAACCTGGACCCGATGCAGTTTGCATACCGGTCCAACAGGTCTACAGATGACGCCATCGCCCTGACAGTGCACACCGCTCTCTCCCACCTGGAAAAGAGGCATTCGTATGTGAGGATGCTGTTCATTGATTACAGCTCAGCGTTCAACATCATCATCCCCTCCAGACTCGTCTCCAAGCTTGTAGACCTGGGACTAAACACCTCCCTCTGCAAATGGATCTACAGCTTCCTGACGGGGAGGCCACAGCTGGTGAGACTCGGTGACCGCACTTCAGCCACAGTGGTCACAAACACTGGCACCCCCCAGGGTTGTGTGCTCAGCCCGCTCCTGTTCTCCTTGTTCACACATGACTGTGCGTCAAGGCACAGTTCCAGCCTCATCGTGAAGTTTGCTGATGACACAACCATCGTGGGCCTCATCACTAACAGTGACGAGTCAGCCTACAGAGAGGAGGTTGACACCCTAACAACACGGTGTCAGGAGAACCACCTGTCTCTGAACATCAGCAAAACTAAGGAGATGATCGTGGACTTTAGGAGGCGGCAGGGGGTGGAGCATGCACCCCTCCACATCAACGGATCTGAAGTAGAAAAGGTCAGCTTCTTCAAGTTCCTTGGGGTTAATATCAGCCATGATCTCACCTGGTCTGCCCACACGGACAAGGTGGTCAAAGCTGCCCGAAAACGCCTCTTCTTCCTGAGGAGACTCAAGAAGTTTGGCATGAACCCAGTCCTCCTCACCAACTTTTATAGGTGCACTATAGAAAGCATCCTGACTGGTAGCATCTCAGTGTGGTTCGGGAGCTGCACAGCCATGGACCATAAGGCCCTACGCAGTGTGGTCCGATCTGCTGAGTGCATCAATGGTAGGAAACTCCCAACCCTTCAGGACATCTACCACACAAGATGTCTTCGTAGAGCTGTCAGAATCCTAAAAGACTGCCATCACCCATCCTTCAGACTGTTCACCATGCTGCCTTCTGGTAGGCGGTACAGAAGCATCCGGTCTCCACCCGCAGAATGGAGAACAGTTTCTATCCTAAGGCCATCAGGCTTCTAAATGGACTATAATGCACTCTCATCACTTACACACTCGACACTTTATACTTTACACATGCCTACCTCCACTGCTGTTTGCACTGCAACTTGCAATATTGCACAATATTTTATTTTTTACCTTATGTTCTAGGTTAGTTTAGGTCTTAGATTAGCATAGGTTATTATGTGTATTATATGTTCAGTATAGCTCTTGTAATTAGCGTAAAATTGTAGTATCCACATTGCCTATTTATTGTTCCTGTCTTTGTGAGAGTACTTATGTCATGACGTGTTACGGCATGTTATGTCTTGTTATGGTAGTTGCTGTACGGTGTCCTGTCCTAAGAATTTCAGTGCCCAGTCCGACTCTGTTGTTCTGTGTATCTGACAATAAAAGACTTGACTTGACTTGACTTGAATGGGTCGTCCTCAGCCTTCTGCAGTGCTTAAAGACCTGACCCATTCATTTGAATCAGGTGTGCTGGAGCACGGAAACATGAAAAACATGTAGGGTGGTGTGCCTTGAGGACCAGGGTTGGGAAACACTGCTCTATTTGACTGCTTTGAGGATGTGAGCACGTAAATCAAACTTAGATTTCTCAGACTAAAAGCCTTATGTGAGAATATATTATGCTGTAGCTGTATCTCCATGTGTTTTTCAGGTTGCTATGGTTTCTGGTGCTGTCCTTTCTTTGCCTGCACTGTTTTAGGAAAGTTTGGAGAGAACAACTGTCTGCCCTTATGTGATATATGCAGTCATGCTGTATTTTCTGCTTGTGGGGTGCCTCTGTTTGCTCCTCCTGCAGCCTTGTCTATAAGGGCTGTCATGCGGAACAGATATGGTATCAAGGTATGATGCACTGACAACACTGACCTCCAATAGATTAGGAGTGAGATTGAAAAGTGTGACTATGTTTCAATGTGATGGTTTACAGGGTTCCCTCCCTAAGGACATCGCAGCTTCATGTTTCTGCGTGTGGTGCTCCTGGTGTCAAATGCATCGTGAGATAAAACATCGCAAGAAAACCCCAGCTGTCATCAACATGCCGCCTCCTACTGTTGTCAGCATGCCGCCTCCTACTGTTGTCAACATGCCGCCTCCTACTGTTGTCAGCATGCAGTCTGCTCCTGTGATGATGATGCCAACAAACTCTCAGCAAGTCTTTATAACTTCAAACTGACACGTGTGGAAGTTAAATTTGCTGTTTGCTCTGACACATTCATGTAAACATCAGTGAAAGACAAAGTAGTGATCTTCTTTAATTGTGCCCTTTTGGCAACTGTATATCATTCATTACTTACAGTTGATCAATAGCTGTATTGTAAAAAAAATGTAACTATGTTTTGTCGTATATTTTTTTTCCTTAATAATCCTGAAGATGTATATGATTAGAATGCTGATTTATGAATCTTGAGATCCAAATATACTCTGGTGATCCGTGTAGAACTCTTTAACGTTCGTCATTTAGGCTTCTTCGTTGTACATTAATCTCATAATAAAAGCTGATCACATGTAGAAACTTAATTCTCAGCTATTGGGCATCATTTTTGTATTTTTATATTTCTCACACAACCGTTTTAAATCAGATTACCAGATTATCACAAGTTACATGAAATTGCCTGATTCAGATTCCACCAGTTCACCACGAGGTGCTTCCACATATGCCTTTATGGACTCATTGTCGAACAAAAGTTGTTAAAAGAGAACTGCGGTATTTTCAACATTAAGCCTCTTTTCTGAGTCGTCTGCAATGTTTTAGAACCCCCCTCACCGCTTTTTTGATGTTTACTGCTGTCTCCGGTATTTGCCTAATTTTGATTCTTCTCAACCTGCGTCAGAATGGCAAGTACGGTGCATGTCCTAAAAGGTCCGTAAAAGCACCATAAACGTCCGTTTTCAAAATCATCGACTCACCGGAGTGGTTACTGGTGTGCACTGGTAATCCATATCAAATGTCGTTGCGAAAAGTTGCTTCTGTCGTGTTTTATTTGGCAGCTCGTTCATGCTCGAACTATTTTCTTAGCGGTGACGGAGTAATATCAACGAACATCCAGTACAAAATGTACTGAGTAATTACATGAGTAATAACGGGAAGCAAGGCATGCAGGCAAGGTCAGGTCAGGTCAAGTCAAGTCAAGTCAAGTCAAGTCAGTAAGTAAGTAAGTTAGTCAGTAAGTCAGTCAGTCAGTATGTTCTTGTCTTTGTTGGGAAGTCACTTCCAGATAATGATCATACAGCAATAAGGAATTAATCTCTCTGTTACTATTGATACAGGTTTTGCAGCTTGGTTTCGGTGTCATCGTTCAGTTTTGACAAGATGCCACTCCTAATACAAACCATAGCGTCCTGTTCCTTCACAGCTGTAGACGTGCCAAGAGAGGACCCGGCTTGATAAGATATAGTAAGACCTTTCAAATTACCAACGAGTCATTTCAGTCTGCTCAGTTAACTGAACTTCTGTTGAATAGGTGGGTCGTATTATTGATAAAGTTAAAGAGAGGAAGCTGGTATGGAACAAAATAATTAGTTTGCTTTTCTTTTTAGTACTTACATGCTCACCAGGAAAAAAAAAACGTTTGGCTGATCCTGGGGTAAATTGTAATTCAAAAGCTAAATCGGTTGTGGGATTAAGTTTTCAATCATAGCTCTGTGTTTACCTGCATGAAGATAGAAATGTTATAGATGTGAGATTCTGGATATATGGAGAAACACACAATGGATGCTTCAAAATTTTAAAATGTTTTAAAGGATTCTGTTTTCCGTAGAAAAACTGGTTCATATATGTACTTATAACCAATAATATCTGCTAATATGGAGCAAGAAATTACCTCAACTTTCAGCTCTGCTTTGCAATTCCTTTAATTTCGATGATAATTGATACAGTAATAAAATCAAAACCATGATTCCCATAGATGGATGTAACACACTGTAGCTTACAGAGGGAATTTCCTTTAACCTGAGTGAAAACACACAGCTGGGGTTACTTGTGGTCTTTCATTTGCATTATCATTGTACCATGAAGAGAAGGGCAGTAATTACCACGGCAACACTGTGGAAAACTATCACTAAAACTGGGCAGTCACTGGTACAGACACTGGAATGCTTGAAACAAGTTTTTGCCGGAAGGTAGTTTAAAATCTAACCAGATGATCTGTAGAGATGTGACATATGCAACAATAGACAAGTCCTCCAATCAAAACGACCAGCAAGGATGTTTATTCACACCTTTAAACATGACCCATAATGGCGTCCACTAATCTCGATTATGCTTGGGTTTCGTTTCTTAAATCGTGTTCCACTGTGACAGTTTCCTTTTCCTGCTGTTCTCTGACCTCACATGGAAACTGCTCACTGTCTGTTGCTCACGTTTCAGCTCTGATGGAAGGAAAACCTCTGACAGACTGGGACAGTGGTCTCTGTGACTGCTTCGAGGATGCAAGTACTTGTAAGAGTGTAATGTAGTATTTTTCACACAATAAAGCTTAAAATCACCTAAGATCACTTTATCAGCCTGTAGCTGTATCTCCATGTGTTTTTCAGGTTGCTATGGTTTCTGGTGCTGTCCTTGCCTTGCCTGCACTGTTTCAGGAAAGTTTGGAGAGAGCAACTGTCTGCCCTTATGTGATATATGCAGTCCTGCTGCATTTTCTGCTTGTGGGGTGCCTCTGTTTGCTCCTCCTGCAGCCTTGTCTATAAGGGCTGCCATGCGGAACAGATATGGTATCAAGGTATGATGCACTGACAACACTGACCTCCAATAGATTAGGAGTGAGATTGAAAAGTGTGACTATGTTTCAATGTGCTGGTTTACAGGGTTCCCTCCCTAAAGACATCGCATCTTCATGTTTCTGCGTGTGGTGCTCCTGGTGTCAAATGCATCGTGAGATAAAACATCGCAAGAAAACCCCTGTTGTCATCAACATGGCGTGTCCTGCTATTGTCAACATGCCGCCTCCTACTATTGTCAACATGCCGCCTCCTACTGTTGTCAGCATGCAGTCTGCTCCTGTGATGATGATGCCTACAAACTCTCAGCAAGTCTTTATGACTTCAAACTGACACGTGTGGAAGTTAAATTTGCTGTTTGCTCTGACACATTCATGTAAACATCAGTGAAAGACAAAGTAGTGATCTTCTTTAATTGTGCCCCTTTGGCAACTGTATATCATTCATTACTTACAGTTGATCAATAGCTGTATTGTAAAAAAAAAAAATTTTAACTTATGTTTTGTTGTCTATTTTTTTTTTCCTTAATAATCCTGAAGATGTATATGATTAGAATGCTGATTTATGAATCTTGAGCTCCAAATATACTCTGGTGACCCGTGTAGAACTCTTTAACGTTCGTAATTTAGGCTTCTTTGTTGTACATTAATCTCATAATAAAAGCTGATCACATGTAGAAACTTAATTCTCAGCTATTGGGCATCATTTTTCCTCGTTGCCTCAGTGTTTCTGGATCATGTTCACATATGGCTTCGTCTTTGCACGATAGAGCTTTAAGTTGCATTTGTGGATGGTTAATAGGTGATTTCTGGAAGTGTTCCTGAGCCCATGCAGCGATCTGCAGGACAGAATCAGGCCTGTTTTAAATGCAGTGCTGCCTTCGAGCCTGAAGATCACGGGCATCATTTGTTGCCTCCATCCAAACTTTGAGAAGTACTACTGCCATCAAATTCAAAATGAGCTACGATTTACGCGAAACAGTAACATGCCTGTGGCGCCGTATAGTTCAACTGGTTGTGCAGGCGTCACCTGTCCAGAGGCTGCAGTTCCACAGCGGATCCGGCTCAGGTTTGAGTCTCAGCCTCGGGCCCTTTGCTGCATATCTTCCCGTACACTCTGCCAAATCTCCTGCACTCTGTACTCTGTATACTTGATGTTACACTGTCAGACTTTTTTAATAAACTGAAATACACCCCAAATTATTATAAAATTCAAATTTCGCAATGAGCTTACTGATAGAATTCATTCCAGTTGAGAGCATTATTTACTGTAGTAAAATACAATAGCATGAAGTCAGGTAAGAAGCCAAGTTTAAAGGCGTCAAATGTTAAATATCTACAGGCCTTATTAGATATTATTTAAAACAGATGTCACTCATCTTTCTGTTTTCTCATCATCACCATCTTCGTCACCTGGGTATGTTTCTAACCTGTGACAACAGCTCCTTTCCTCTCGGCCAATAGCCCACCATTACATTGCCAAGCACCTAGTGCACTTTAACAGTCACGCAAGATCAATAACCAATTGTCTGCACATTATTTTAAGGCAAGATGCCCCGCTTAGTCTAAGCCACGCATTCTCAATCATTCATTCAAGCTGCAGAGATGCCACAGAGGTGTCCTGGGAGAGCAGGTACAGAAAGGTCTTTCATTTCTTTCTTAATGATATACTTCAAATCTCAGTTTGCTCGGTTACCTCAACTTCTGCTGATTATACGGTGTATTTTCAATATTTTCCACTTTTTTTCCCCTCAGGATTTGAAGCCTAATTCTCCAACTTTAAGTCACTGCATTTCATTTACGAAACAATGCTACATTATTTAAAAAAATGACAAAAACGTGTTTTTTTTAAAGTACGTTCTTTGACATAATTTATCTTCATTCAATACATTATGATTCAAGGTCAATTGCACAACATGTCCGTGGTTATAAAAAGGAAAAAAAAGTTTTCTTTTATTTTGTTTATTTATTATCTTAGTGTAAGTGAGGCTAAGTGATGTCATTGGGTCATGCAGCAAAGTCAAGAAACTAAAGGCCCGATTGAGTACAACAAGGACATCCCTGTAATGAGTTCATCAAAACAGATTGACAATCAAGATCTTCCTGCAAACGTATGCCTAACAAGCTACAAAAGTTGATCTACTGTCAGCAAAAAAAAAAAAAAGAGAAAACACACTACAGAAAGTTCAAATAACTGCCTTTAAAAATCTTATTTATCATATTTAGTCTTTTATTGTCTTAAAAACAAGCACTTGAGACAGTCCTTTAGATTTGAGATGATGGTTTTGTGTATATAAAGTCCAACAACTGAAGCCCAGTGTGTTTATAATCCATGTACCTTCTTTCCTGTTAAAAACTGCTTTAAGAACATCGAGTCACGCACCAACACAATGAAGCTGGGGCTGCCTGCCTTGACAAAAAACCTGTTAAAAGAACAGAAAAAAAATGAATGGATCAAGAAGTGAAGATGAAATTGTGAAAACAAAGACACAATTAGATTACAATTCACGAAATTAAGCTCCACCAAAATAAACAATAAACAAACCTTTTACGCTGCAGTATTTTCAACAGTGGCATCTCCGGGTCAACTTGGTAGAGCGTCTCCTTTTTCTCATCTTCAAAGTACAGCTACGAACGAAAGTATCAATTATAACATTACTGCAACACAACTTCACACTCAAGGACATTTTTTTCAAACTGGCAATGTTGTGGTGTTGCTGACACAATTTACAGTTTGCACACAGTTCTGTTTAGAGACACAAAAGACTGTACACACATTTGCCTGTTATTTCAAACAAGGTCTTTTCCCACATAATAACTCAAGAAAAACTAAGCTTGTAAACAGGATAAAGCAAGTAAAGAAAATGAATGAATGAGTAAGCTCATATATTATTCTACTTAATGCATTAAATGTACTACTTTGCAGAAGAACATCAGAATATCAACCAATGAACTTATTCGGGTGTCTGTATCATTCCTGACCTTTGCTTTGCAAAAACACAAACCTGGAGATTTTGTGGCTGGTATTTTCTGTCGGTGTCCCATGGTGGAAGTTCTTCTCCAAACATGACAGCCAAATGGTCTATGAAACTGAACAAGAGACAAAAACGGAGATAAACAAGAACGATTTTCAAATCTCCTCAATTGTCAATGCTGCACTCAATCTACTGACTCGTCAAATAACTTAAACCAACAGCTATGTCACATTTGGTGAACAGTGACCCCGTGTGGCCACAGTGAGAAACTACATTAGACAAACTAGAAATTTTTTAAACAAAACTTTGGAATTTTTCTCTGTGGAGCAGTAAAACCAAGCGTAAAAAGTAAAGTAATGTCAGAGTCAGTTACAATCAGTTACTGACAGAGAAGCAGCAAACTGTCACAGCCGACTCACGCTAACTGTAGCTCCAAATATTGTGTTAAGAAGTGTGTTCTCTAATATTCATATCTAAAAAAAAAACTATTTTGCAATTAATGGGCTGTGAAAATAACAGCTGCAGCTCTGGTACATAAAGTATGCAAATACCTCCATCAGAAGTTCAAAAGAAAAAAAAGAGTATTTTACCAGTTGTTCTCACAGAAGGCTGAGATGAAGTCGCTCTGCTGATGTTCAGGGTAGAGGAAGAGAACCGGCCAGTGCAGAGAGCCCTGCTCGTCCAGGAATACCTGAGCCCCAGTGACCTCCTGAGAGCTGAGGCAGTCCAGGCTCAGCTGCGCAATCGCTGCTGCTGAGCGCTCTTCTTCGGTCCAACCCTGTGGACGAGGCCTCACAGGCTGAAGGAGCTTAATCCCTCGTTCCTGCATAAGCGGCACAAAAATGTATGCGACAGTCATAAAAATCAGTGTGGCTCAGACTTCATGTTCACATAAACTGAGATGAGACCACAGATCAAATTGACAGACATATTTTAAGCATTACTGTGTGGATGTTGATTTCTCTCCTACCTTTATGGCAGCCAAAAGAACCTCTTTCTCACCATACAACTTTTTTTCTTTGGCCTTAGCCTTCCTGGCATCTCTCTCTGCGGCTCTCTAAGACACCAAAAAAAACACCTCTTAAAAACAAAACAACTCAAAAAGGAAACAAATTAATATAAAAGGAACCGAAACCCCAACTCACTTTGTGTTTATCTGCTGCTGCTCTCAGCTCCCGCAGCTTGTTGTCAGTCGGATGTGTCTTCAGCGCCTCGTCACACCACTGGAGGGCCTCTGAAAAGTTACGAAGCTCTATGCAGCACTGCGCACCTGCGGAGGCATCAAAAAAGTGAACATTTCCGTTATGTATTTGCTGAAATCTAATTTCCTAACTACAGCTGTAGGAGTGTGACACAAACATATATTTTTAACATGTTACATGAGGGTTTCTTACTGAAAAACAGTCACTTGATGTGTTTTTGTTGGACAGAAGCACAGACAACCCCAAACAATTATCCCCCTAAACATCTTTCCTTAAGATCAGTATTTTCCATATAAAGCTAATGCAGCCATCTGGTAAAAGTGTATGCATTCTTTGTTTCCTTCGTCTAAATTACACACAAACCTACACATGCTGTGAGTGTGTGGGTAGTGCATGTTAAGAAGATGTGTATTACTCACCTCTGATTGATGCTTTGAGGTGATCTGGTTTGACCTTCTTTGCAGCAGCAGCATCATTAAGAGCAGACCGCATATTGCCTGTGTAATTAAAAAAAAAAACAGATGTGACATATTAAGAAAAATGTGCATACTCTGTTATGAAATGAAGAAATCTGTCAGATGTATCTCACAGCATTTAAACCTCAACAGCGGAGATTTTTGTACCCAGGTGGAACTGTGACGCCGCTCGGTTTGTGAGGAGAACAGCGTTGAGCTCCGGGTTGCCACATTTCTTCTTCAAAGCTGCCGTGTAGGATACTACGGCCTTTTTGTAATTCTTCTCTTTGAAAAAAGCATTCCCCTCATCTTTTAGGCTCTTTGCCTGCTCTGAGGAAGAACCAAGTTGTCACATTTACAAACGCGCCGTCAGTGGGGGCACAACAACATCCACTCGGTTTAAACGGAGGTCCACTTACCCTCTGGAGGTCGGTCTTCATCGTGGAGAATAGACTGGATACAGGCTAGTTCTGGGTATTCTTGTGGGTTAATTTCTTCTGGGGCTGTTTTCATGAACATGGGTACTTTATTGAACTCCTGGAGGAAACAAAAACAATGAAAGAAATAAAGGATGGACCGAAAATGTACCTCAGAGTTAACTTGCTAGCTAACAAAAAGACGACTCGCCGGGATTTAAACAAATTTATATGGAATGCTGGTGGATTCTGAATGTCAGCTTTACCTCCTCCCAGCTGTTCTCAGTGAAGGCATTTTTATATCTCTGGGTCTTGAATTTGTCCATGAAGTCGTCCATACCGTCGTCGCTGTCATCCTGCACCTGTGCTGACGCCATTTTGGCTTCTAATTTTAAAGTTAAAACGCTGTTTTATAATTTCTAAACCTTCTATTAACGGTGAAAATCGTTCATTTAACCGATTTTTCCTTATTGCAGAAGCGTGGTGGCTTGTTGTCATACATGTGTATGAGCGGTACTGCGTGAGTGATGATCCGTGCGGAAACTCGGTACCTACACATTGGTTCCGCTGAAAGAATAAACCACATACTTGCTTCGTACCTGCTTGCCAACCGGCTTTAAAACCTAATAATTACATAATGTTTGAAAATGACTGTGTTCCTTTATATTTTGCTGATACATCAATGTTCAAACAGCATTCTATTGTTTTTTTTTAAGGTTTTGAATCAATTATGTTTTTGGAAACAGGATCTCCACTTGCTCTTTTGATAAGTTACCTTCATTAACTGCATTCACTCAAATTATTTAGTAAAATAATAATTCATTAAGGAACTTTTATTGTATCAACTGCAGATTATCATCAATATATAAATATATATTTCTCAAATGCATACGATTGGGAACCACGTGAGCGTGGGTTGCAGATATAAACAGTCATTTCAGTTCACCCATGCAAATCAAATATTAGTAAATGAAAGACCGCAAAACAATGAGGCTGTGGCTACTCTCTTTATTGTATTATCATGACCAAATATTTCAGACATCCAAGGTTATTTATAAAGAGTGTTTTAAGACCAAGTTTTAATAACAAAAAAGAGCAACAAATGGCTTAGATCATGGCAAAACAAATAACCAAAAAAAAAAAAAAAAAGAAATAGCACAAATAAATTTGAGCATCTTCTTTCACATTCCAAGTTGTTAATCATACAGTTTCTACTTTTCCCAGCAGATCTAATAGTCCCTCTTTACTGAGAAATGTCGTCTCACCCGTCTGCTGACAGATCACCTCAAACTTTGGCACTTCTTCAAGAGCTGCCTGTCCTGCAACAATAACATATGGGTAGCCAAGTCTATTGGCATCCTTCAGCCTCTTTCCAATGGTCATGTGTGTGCGGTCATCAAGAACAACTTCACCTCTCAATTGAAGAAGAGCTTCGCCTAAAGTGTGAACAAGTTCCTCAGCTAAGACAGCTGCATCCTCCACCTTACTGCCCTTTTTAGGAGGTAAAACACAAACCTGATAAGGGGCAATAAGACCCGGCCAGCGGATCCCTTCTTCTGTGGACATCACCTCGATGGCTGCAGCCAGAATGCGAGTCACCCCAAGACCATAGCAGCCCATCTCAGCAATAGCAGGCTTGTTCTGGGGGTCGCTGAAGGAGGCTTTGAATATATGGGAGTACTTTTTACCCAAGTAAAAAGTGTGACCCACCTCTATACCCTTTGACTCCACCAGTGTGCCAGTTTTGCACTGTGGGCAGTTGGTTCTGTCTGATGACAAAGTCTCCACATTAGCAGAAAAGGAGCAATCCCCACAGACAAGAAGCCGGTCCTCGCCAATTTCTGCTGGCAGCTGGAACTCGTGGGAGAGTGTACCACCAATGTTTCCTGTGTCTGCATTCACCTGGACACAGCGCAGGCCCAATCGGGCGAAGAGCCGGGTGTACGCTTGGCACACAGATTTGTATGTCCGATAAGCATCTTCTTCACTCACATCGAATGAATACATGTCCTTCATGTAAAACTCCCTCCCTCGTAGAAGACCAAACTTCGGCTTTGGCTCATCTCTGAACTTGCGGGTGATCTGTTTTTTTTGTTTGTTTGTTTTTAAAGAGAAAGCACATGTAAAACTGCAGCTGATAACAGCAAATGCACTGGTGATAATAACAGGCTGAAAGCTTACCTGGTAAAGAAGCAAAGGTAGCTGTCTGTAGGAGAGAGTTGCCTGATGAGCTACGAGGGTCGTCACCGCCTCCTCGTGTGTGGGACCCAGGCAGTAGTCTGCATCGTGGCGGTCTTTCAGACGGAACAACTCCTTTCCCATCAAATCCCAACGCTCACTGGTTTTCCAGAGATCAGCTGAGCACAAACTGGGCATGTCCAGCTTCTGTCCACCGATCCCCTGCATCTCCTGGTCAATCACTCTCACCTTATGATTAAACACTGCAGTTTTATTTTCACAATCACAAAAAAGAATAAAACATTTTAACTTCCCTTTTCATCTAAATTAATTAAACTTGGTTTTTTTTATGCAGTGGTTTGAAAGTAGAAGCTGTAATGCCCCCAAAGGTTGGAAGGCAAACATCACAGGTGAACTAACTAGATAGAAAACAAGGAAAAAATGCATTTACACAACAAGAAAAAAAAATCTAGTATTAAAATGTTGGGAATCCTGATCAAAATCTCTGTTATTGTGAATCGGAAACCAAGTAAAAGATAATCTTGACTTAAAAAAGGTATAATGGTCAGTGCTTGATAAAACCCCTTCTGATGGCTGTCACAGCTAGTTCTCCATTTGATTTTCACCCCTGCACCTGCAAAGGCTTCTGGACCTCCGAGATTCTGAAGCTGAACTGTTAGTCCTGTGTTTTAAAGGTCTATCCATAGATTTGCAGTGATATCTAGGCTGGAGGACGGTGAGATACGATGGTTTAATATTTGCTTCCTAAGCTGCTGCCATTTAATTTAATCCATTCTTCACTCTCCAAGTGAAATGTTCTCCTTACCACTGGCTGTAACACAATCTACACCCATACATAACAGCTGGAACATCTTATTTTCCACATTTATCAATTACAAAAACTTACCAACTTCTCCATGGAGCGAACTGTAGCAGGGAGGTAGTAGTAACACCCTGGGTTGGCTGGATGGATGAGTCCTGCCTGCTGCATGAGTCTCTGGCTCTTGCAAGTCATCTCCCCCGCCAGCCGGCTGTCCTGTCCCACATCACGTAGGTTTGAAGGCTGGTAGAGACGAGACACCAGAAGCGTGGGCTTGATACATCTGGATTGAGTGGAAGCAGAGACAGCTACATGCTCAGAATGTCTTGAATGGTTCCTCTTTGGAAGAATAAGGGTTCTGTGGAGACGGTGAAAGAATCTCTTCCAGATATGATGCACTGCAGGCTCCATGACACATCCAGATGTGCTGCAACTTTGGAGAAAAGATGACGCAAATAAATCTGAGTTTAAACTGTTAACTTAATTCATCTGCAACAGTTCTGATTGTAGATCAATACAAACACTGGTTCTCAAAAGCCCTGGAAGGTTGTAGTTCTGATCTTTCAAATACTTTTTTCGTATTATTTTACAATGAAGTTTACTGAACTGTATTATGATACAACTGTTTTGGTTATGTAGATGCTGGTTTTGGTTACAGATAGTCATTCAGGGATGTGAGTGATAGGTGCACTTGGTGATGTTGGAGACAGGCATTTTAAAATGAGTAGAACTAGTCAGCACTATATGGCTCTTTAAAAGTATTTGCGGGTGTTGGCTGGCGGTGTAGTATAGGGATAATGAAAAGTGTAGGCTAAAACTTGTGGAACGAAAAGTTGCTGAATGCAACAAAAGTCCAATAAATGACCCTTTAAGTTCCTTTTAGCTTCCTGTAGCCCAAAATATAAATGTTGCTACTTTTAATACAATGCATAACAGTGAACAAATTATTTTTAGTTGTTTTTATAGTTAGTCAAACTAAACAAGCATTCGAGAAAAAAAATGGGGTTTGGTTAAAGTCTGAGGAGTAATTTTCTTTCTCACTGATCCTTTTATAATCTAAATAACTGACTGAATAATTTGTCAAAAACAAAATCACTGTTGTGCAGTCTACAAAGCTTGAAAGCGTATCGTCCAATTAAGGCATACAGTATTATCTACAAGTAATTGTAGGAAATTAAAAAATAGGTCAAGACATCTTGGTAAATCATAACACGTGATTTATACATTCATTTAAAGAAGTCAAAAATGTATAAAATGAATAGTTTTATATCATAGATGTCACCGAAAGTCCAGAGTACGTACTGTAATTCAGGGTTACATGTTTGCTAACATGGAAGCAAGGTATGGTTAGCTTCATCATTTAAAACACATTAACGGGACGTATGGATAAGTAAAAAAAAAAAGACTCACAATAAAATACCTACTGTTTAGTTGCTGCGACAAGTTTTTTAGTCAATGAACAAAATGTGCTATTTTAACTACGCTAACCAACTGTTTACACCATAGACGCAACCATCACTACTTTTGTCCTCCAGGACATACCGTCTACCGGCACCTCACAGTTTCACATCGCCCCCTAGAGGCCTGGAGGGATAAAGGCGCAGTAACAGACAGGCAAAGGAAGGAAGATTTGAAAAATAAAGCCGGGAACAGAAGGCTACTTGTTATTGCAAACACTATTATCTCTTACTCTATATAATTTATCCAATTTAATGTAAACTCGTTTGATACTTTAATGTCTGACTTTATTTTTTTCATATAAGGGACCTCGCCCTATGGTCACACCCTTTACTGATTTTGATCTGAACCTCTGTAGTAAACGTACTCCAGAGAGAGAGCTTTTCCTGACATTTAAGCAGCATTGTGGCAGCTTAATAATGAATACAACTGGTTAGTCTCACTTGTGGTGAATGGTATACAGGTAATATGCTTATTTTTCAGTGAGACACTGAAATTTGGTTCTGCTTTCTCTGGCTGTGCATCCTGGCAGGATAAGACTTGATCAACCTTTATAAGGGCCCTACTAGTATTTTAATACACATAATTATCATTTTATTATTGAAGATATTTATAAGATGTACTAAAAAAAAAACTAATTGTTTATTACATAAATGAATATGTTCATTAGTAACAAAAAGGACAATTAATTGCATTCAGGTTATTTGATATTCAGGTTATTTGATATAACCTCATATATATTTCTAGTTATGATAGTCACACGAGAATCATCTGCTCTTTTGCTCATCTTGGGACTGGTATACTTCATTTAATGTTACAAAACAGACTTCTTTATGGTCATACTCTGTCAACTCAAGATCTTAGCTTCACAAGCTGAAAACAGGAAACGTTTACTGTGAAAGGGAATGGCAAATGCCGTGCAGAGGGAGTGATGAAGGTTTAATGTTCTGAAAACACATTTAATGAGCCACAGAGAGTATTGACATTACTTTACTTCCTCATTGAGTCATGCAATGTTTTATGCACCTGTTACATAAAAAGTTCTACAATCTAATTTACATAACACTGATTGCTGTTTTGTCAGTGAGCACATGTTCAGACTTTTGTTTCTTCAGTAAAAGGAGAGAAAACTGATTTGAAGTATCGCTGCAGAAATAGCAAAAGGTGAGCACTCAAGTTGTGGTCATACTATGATAAAGCCTTGGTTGTATATGTAATACAGGCCATTGTTTATGTATGATGGCAGTAAACAAAAACACAGAAAGTGCAAATGTTTGTCCTTCAATATGTATGTGAAAATATCACAAGACACTAGATGTCCTTCAGTATACATCAGAAGTTCAGACTAATTACTGAAATGTGCAAATAAACATGGTACATTCTATGACAGACAGCGCAGTGTTGTTTAAAATGTCTCAGTCTGATGTCTGAGTTTTTATTGACCTGCTTATACCTGATTATATGGGATTGAACCCATCACATATAATCTTTTCTTTTGTTGACCTTTTACCGTTTTTCAGTCTGTGGTAATGCACTTTTGCTAGCATTATAGTTTTTTATGCCTGCAATTTTAAACCATTATTCCTCCCACACAGGCACCTGTTGGTCGGCTCACGTGGTAGAGCTCAGTGTATCTCTCTGCCTCTTCCCTGCCAGGTGAATGCTCTGGACTCCATCTTACAATCTGACAGAGAGACCAAAGATGCACTTGCTGATATCTTCCTGAGCCAATTAGGTTTGCGTCTGTTTCATCCATTTATATCCTGTGGCTCTCTTTTGAGAGTTCCCAGAGAAAAGGGCGACTGAATGTCTCAGTGAGATATGAACAGTCCCATTAAGACAGATTCTATCTCCAAACTTCACATTGTTTATTTGGCTTTACACTGAGTGTACAGTTCAATAGTTTTTTTTACCGTCACTAAGGCTTAACCTGAGTTTTCTGAGATAAAGTGTAAAAAAAAAGGAGTTTCGTACAGCAGATATCACTTATTGAGAACCTTTTTTGTTGCATTTATAGTAATGTGACAGCTTGAGTAACCAGATTCACTTTATCACTCCCTTTTCTCCTCTTCTTTCTTCTGCTACGTGTTTGTGTCTGCTGTGCTTGACAATGTGCCTCTACTTCATGCTGTGTCCACCTCTCCTCAATGAGTGCTTCTCCACATTTTTTAACCAAACAAACTGCCCGGCGATGTGAACACAAACACACTGCAGATAAAAAAAAATATTTTGGCAAACTTACATTCACAACGCACACAATGCATGTAAGGACAATTTGAGGACTCTGGCAGCAGAACGAGAGAGTTGGTTTGTCTATGATAAATGGGCAACAGTGCATCTGTTAATCCCAGCTGTCTTTGGGGAAAGTTTTCTAGAACTACCAGTTGTAAAAATTAAGCAGGCATTGGCAGTGATCTTCAAATTCCTGTCACTGTGGCTCTGCATAAAATCAATTCAATTCAGTAAGCAACTACTGCTTAAAGTAATTTCTCTAACTTCACTTCTCTGAGTAGATGCTCTAACTATAACCTCCACACAATGGTGTTGCCTCTTTAATTAATTCTGTCATTCATTAACTGGGCTTAATGCATGTACAGTTCCAAAACCGTGAGATTGTTAACTTGGCTCAATCCACTGAGCTTTAATATCATTGTAAGTTGTAGCAGAAAAACAGCCTTGATATCTTGATATCAAGTTGAAATCCCATTCACCAACCTTTGACCACATGGTTGTTTGTCATCATCCTCACCTGTATGTCAGATACATTTGAATCCTCACATTTCTGTGTCTCAGTTCTGTGCAGTTAGGACTTTTTTGCATTTTGACTTGAATACCTTAATGGAATACCTTTTGGTGCTTTGTAATTTAATAGAAGGTAATAACTTCCCAACTCAGTTTGCTGGTATTCAACATGTCTATGACCCTTTTGTTTGATTGGACTAAGAAAAAGGAATTGGGATAAATAAAATAAAACAATTTGCAGGACATGTATAGGCTCGGTAAACCACCCCTACCCTCCCCACTGGGATGCAATTATGCACTGAATACAAAAGGGAAAAAATAGAAATAGAAAACAGGACATACAAGACTGATAAATGTTCAATTGTAAGAATTCACTATGGGCATTTTTCTTTAATCGTGACCATGTCATCATGTCACTCGACATGATAATCTGTAAGGTGGAGTAATATTGTCCATCTGTCTAGGTTTGTTGTGTTAGTAATCAGTGCAGTCTGAGAAAACTAAGTTTACTGGTACAAAAGCAGCTGCAGCTCTTTTTCATAAGCACTCACTCTTCATCACCTCCATACATGTGGAAACTTGTTGCAGCTATATGAGATTAAGGATGAAGAATTTTCACTTATGTTTAATAACAATTAAACTTGTTTT
Source organism: Odontesthes bonariensis (assembly GCF_027942865.1). Taxonomy (NCBI): domain Eukaryota; kingdom Metazoa; phylum Chordata; class Actinopteri; order Atheriniformes; family Atherinopsidae; genus Odontesthes; species Odontesthes bonariensis. The sequence goes on along the minus strand of NC_134520.1, from coordinate 26,930,505 downwards.
CTGTTAACATAGGGACAACCTTACATCATGTCCAGTCAACATATCATTTCACAGACATCCTAAGTGGGACCTCTACTACTAATGCTCAAAATAAGATGTCACACTGAGTATCTCCTCGCTCCATCAGCAGTATCATAATGACTGCATGATGGACTGTAAACATTGACTTTTTTCCTCTCATATAGCCCAAACTGCTGTAAAGTGAAAGACAACCAGGCCATCAGAGTGTTGTAAACACACAAAACGTCTAGTTGACTGCAAGGGGAATCACTTTGCATCCTTTAATTAGCCATACAAGTGCAATGAAGGTCAGTGCAATCATGGGCTGAAATCACATAATGCGAGGGAGGCTGAGGAGGCCGCACCTCATCTAATATGATTGTCAGCTGGGGGTTGTAAAAGGCTTATGGTCGTAACTCTGTTTTAGATGGCTGAAAATGGTGATGGTGGAGATAACCGGAAGCATAAAAAGTATGCGTGTGTGTGTGTTTGTCACTGGGATGGGCCGGGGACCAGATAGAGGGGGGTGGAGAGATGATCAGCAGTGAGGAACTAAAAGGTGGATGGTATATAATACAGGGCGATGCAAGCAGTGGATAAACGACTGTGTTTCAGCCTTGAAAAGGACTCGGAGAGAAGATAACAGACAGAAAAATTACACAGAGCTCCAGCAGTGGTTTCGAAAGAGCAACAAACAGCCCAATAGAGACAACAGACAGCCCAGTATCCAGTATGCGTGCCTTGGTAGTTTTGCCTCTACTCTTGTGTGTAATGGTGTCTGTTCACCAAGCGAGAGCAGAGGTGAAGGTGGTGAAGCTGTGTGGTCGAGAGTTTCTGAGAGCAGTCGTCTACACCTGCGGCGGCTCCCGTTGGAGGAGATTCTTTGGTGAACCAGACATGGATGGTGAGAACTTTCAAATTGAAATCTACCATTGTATTCATTTTTGTGTGTCACACACACGAGCACAAGGAAGAGAGATTTTTCTGTTTCTTTTCACTTTTGATTACCATCCATGACACTTACTCCAAAGTTATCACACTTATTATTTGTACTATTTTCTCATAAGAAATGTCTATTTCATTGAGCACATTGCACAACTTTATTTCTTTTTAACACGTTGAAGTCAACCTGTTTATTACTGCTGTCACATTTAAAAAAAAAAAAAAGATGTTGGCTACAAAATTTGTAAAAGCTGTTGATTCTGATATCAATTGTTCACTCTTTTCAGTGAAACACTGTCAGGAAAAAAGTCCCTAAAATTCAGCCTGAGGTGTTTTTCTACATATTTAGTTTTGGAAACTCCAAGGTAGTATATTCTGTAGGTGTTATTTGTATTATCTTTTTCCAAAGTGTCTTTCTTTTGACAGTATGGTTCTCAACAGTGAGTTGACTCCTCATAAACACTTTTCTCAGTGTTTGTATAACTAAAATGGATCATGAAACAAGACCAAACTGATGACTTGTGGCTTTCCACTGCTGTGTTTTTTGTCAATGTGCGCTGTCTCCGCTGCGTGTTACTTACTAACTGATTGTCTGCAGTGTGTGTGGGTGTGCAGGCAGACGAATGTCTCCATGGAGTGACTTGTTCAGTTAATATCTTGTGAAGACGAGAGGCCACATATCATTAAAATGCTGGAGGAGGCCGTTCCCTGGGCAGTCTCTCTCTTACTGTCTGTCAGACAAATCCAGTTAGCATATCAGTCGTGCTGATTAGAAAGAGGAAACTGACACTGTAGAGGACAAATAGCGCTGACTTAATTAGCACAGTCATTTAGGGTTTCCTTTTTTAATGAGAAAATGAACATAAATTACATGGGACTCATATGAAAAGTCAATCATTAATTGCTCTCTTGGAAAGAGATGTAAAAAAAGACTCACATTAATGGTTAACATACTTTGATATATTTCATATTTCATATTTCAAAGTCAAATGCAGATTGCAAAAGTACAGTTCCATTACCAGATATTTCCAATGGAAATGTGTGTGTTCTGTCCAGTTTTCTCACTCAGCATCAATTTCTGTTTTGTTGATGTAGGTTTGCCTGCAGCAGAGAAGAGCTCGGAGAGCCTCAGCAGCTCAGGCTCTGAATGGACCAAACGGGACATTAATAACATCCTGACCACCATGTGCTGTCAGATTGGCTGCAGAAAGAGCGACCTCACGTACCTCTGCTGAGGATGACCCCCTGCTTCTTTTTCTCATCCTCAGTGACCAAAAGGACTGTGTTCCATCCCACCTTGCCTTACTACTAAAAACCAAATCTGAGGAAACCAAACCTGAATCACATGCTGACTTGTAACATTATGATCGTCGTACAACTTGTGAGGTTTATAGATGTGAGTGCGGCGCATATGTGAATGTGTATGTATGAACCTTAGCTAGAAGATGTGTGCAACTATAAAAACACAACTGATTTAATTTCAAACAGAGGGGGCATTAGATCATGCGGGATCAGATTCTGTGAGAAGAGATGACATTTCAGCCCAGACTGTGTCCTGTATGTGTGTACAATGAATCCACAGGGAATCCAGCTCTGCTTTGATTTCTTTATAAGAAAACTTGAGTTGTATTCCATCGAGTCATTATTGTAAAATAAATGTTCTTGCACAGGGTTTGCATGTTCTGTGTGGTGTTTTTGACATTACGGTCTGTTGAAGGAGACCATCATTGCGTCATGTTAAGAAATCACTGGCAAAAAAACTGAACTGGGAACCAGGAATTCATTATTCAAACTAGGAAAGGAACTTGCCTTTGTGTCCAATTAAGCACGGTATATGTAAAAACTATTTAAAGTAGGACAAACTGCTCACCTTTGCCACAACAGCACTACTGCGGTGTTCCAGGTGTTTTGAACATCAATGCTGTTAATGTTCATCATCTTTGTATGGCTAAGCTAATTTGCACAAGGCAAATACTACGGCTAAAACAAAAGGCTGCAGAAATGGAAATTTTAACCAGATACAATTACTGAGTCCTTTAATTGTTGAGCTAGCTCCCACATTTCAGGACCAGTCACTAAAACTGATGACACATCTTCTGGGATTCCTCATAGTCTGCAGAGAATTTGAAAACAAACTAAATATTTGTACTCAGCTGGCAGTCTTCTGCTTGTTTTTATGTTTGATCCAACCGTCAATCTGACAGATTAAGTTTGTGAACAATATTGTGAACTATTTTATGGAATAAGTGAAACTTTGAATTGCTGGTTGGAATAGGCTACATGCAAGTCAGAGGTCATCAAATCATCAAAGTCACTTGGATTCATTTTTTGGGGACATTTAAATGGCTTTATCATGTATCATCCCAATATATATGGCCAGTTTTCCCATATAGGAGAGATTCTGTCTAACTTCTCCTTTAAGACTCATTTTCAGTTGCCATTTGCTTTGGTTTAGGTTTAGGATACGAGTACCTGACTGGGTTTAGGAAAAAGATTAGAGTTTTGGCTTCTAAATGAACATTTCTAGAGATGAGTAAGCATTTGCTTGACAAACCAAAAGATTTAACAGAACTTCTGGACTACATACAGGTGCTGCATGGCCAATCTGATCAATAATCATGGGAGGGAAAATAAAACTGAAATGGCCACTAATTGAACCCACACTACTTGCATGATATATAGAAAACAGCAAAATGATGCATCCATTTATAACTTTTATTGGTTTTGGAAAGAAGCAAACTAAGTTCCTCAGTTCATCTTAGCATTGTTATGTCCTTGCACATGTGTTTAAGGTTAACGGTACAGAACCAAAAAGCATTCTGGCTTCTATCACACATAAACGCACTCCCTGCTCTCTTCTCAACATTAATACAAGTTTAGTGACGCTCAGCACAACACGTCATTTCAGTACTATCTATCATCATAGATGCCCCACCTTTCACTGCATGCTCTGCATGCAATACTGAACTACTGCAAGACAAATTCATCACAGAGATGAAAAGCTGGAAAAAAAACAAGTTTTGTTCCATTTCTTTTAATCATTAAACAATGCAAACAATATTCAACAACTAACAGACAAGGTTTTGTATTGCCTTGAGGTAATTTAAAACAGATATACGATGGGTTGTGTGCATGGTGGGGTACTGGTAGATAATGCTGTAGTGACTGTTGCACTGAAAGCCTCAAAATTCACGCAGAAGGTAACGACGTCCTGTCAGGCATGTTGTGTCATCCAGTCGACATAAGAAAATGTTACCAAACTATGAGCTAAATGGCACCAATCACTGCCCTCACTTAAATAAAATGGAACTGTTGTGTTCCCTCAGACTCTGGTCTGGAACAAGGTTTTAATTTTCAATGCAAATCCCAGATCAGAAATACCTACAGATATTTCTACACTGTGTCCAATGAAAAGTACTACATAGCTGAATAGAAGTATTGGTATAAAATGAACTGCCTTTCTATCCTAAATTTAGCCAACTATGTTTTTTTTGACAGTTGTCACAGGACTGTGATTGGTTACATTTAGCAGAATGCCAACAAACAGTACAGTACAGAGATTTCCGTTTACACTTCACACACACGTTTTGTTCTTCATGTTGAGCGTCAGAGCATTCAGGAAGTTTAACACAATCAGCACAGTGTTTTTTCTTTTCACATTAAACAATATAATATTTTTTCGATTTTTATGCATTTTAAAAATATTCAGCTTATTCTCCATAGAATAGGACTGACTGTACGGGGTACACACACATTAAATACAAAAAACAAAAGAAAAAACTAAACATTTTGGTCGACTTAACCTTGCTCCACGTCCTCATTCAAATCATGTCATCTCACAGAGACCATTACGATTATGAAAAATAAAGCCATGGATTCAAGTGCTGGCTGGATGATCAGGGTGCGCACATGATATTATCTTGGAGTTAAGGTACCAGGGAGGCAATGGGTAACAGGTATGAAACAGGTGAGAAGCTTAACTTGTGAACCATAGTCAAAGCTGAGGAGAAACTGAAGGCAGAAGGCGGAGCTGGGGATGGTGAATCAGCGCTCCCTGTCTGCTTTGAGGTTTGAATCAAAGAAAGAAGCTGGTCCCAGTACATAAATCCTGTTCCACTTTGATGGTACCACGGTCACCATACTTCATCAATGCAGCTGAGAGAAACTTTTTTTATTTCTTTCCCTTTCTTTTTTTGCATCATTGTCATAATGAAAGGATAACTTGAGATTTTGGGAAATTACGGGACACACTTCCTTTCTTATCAATCCTGTGTCTGCAAAACATGAAGCTAAGCAAGCTACCTGTTAGCTCAACTTAGCATGAAGACTGTAATCAAAGGGAAAATGAATAGCTTGTTCTTTGCCCAAATGTTAGAGGTTAAAGAGTCTCTTTGGGGCTGTGAAAAGGAGACAAATTGAGCTAAATGATGACAGCTTGCTCCAACTGTCTATGCTAACATGCTGATTATTAGCAGGTATAATGTTTACAATAATACCCAGCCTGCTGAGTTAAGCACGTCAGCAGGCTAAATGTAATTTAGTAATGAGCACTTACCACAAAGAACAGCTGAGGTTAAAGGGAATGTAGTCAGGTTTACAGGTAAACAAAGTGGTGGACAAATGATTACTTTGACAAACTGTTGGTACTATAGAAATTGAAAAGAAACTACAAAAGAGGCAACTTTTCATCCTAGCAGGAACCTGAATATTTGTAAAATACTTTATGGCAATCCAAAGATATTTTTGGTTTGGAAAAAAAGATTGATTGAGCAGTATTACCATCATATAAGGCCACCTACAGGCACCTCCGAAGCTTTAAGGTAGACCTTACATCTTTTTAACATCACAAATTGTTATTCATACAGAAGAAACAGGACATAATGTGTTTATCGGGAAGTTTTAAAAGGTGCTTTTAAGTGGAGATTTCATGATTAAATCAGAAGCCATTCTCCATGCAAAGTGAACAGTCTCCTGGCAGGTATACGAGATATACTGATCTTTTCATCTAGTGCATTTCCCAAAATGTCAAACTACTTCTTTCAATGTATATTTGTAAGCGTTTCATTTTAAAGCTCAGTTGCTTTTAACCAGCTAACCCAAGTCCATTCCGTCCTGTGTGGTCGCTGTTGCAACATTCCTTGATGTCATTCTGTTCTCTCCAGTGAGTTTCTCCTCCTGAGAATGCAACCAAACTCCACCATGTTAGATACAAACTGGTAACACTAGTCCTTGTTGTACTCTGCCAGAGGGCTGCTGAGAACTAGAAAACCACTCCAAGCAGAACCTGCAGCAGGTGGAGAACTAATTCAGGTGCTGCTACATCCAACTCACAAGAGGAGGAGAACAAGTACTACCGCTGCCAGCTATAAGATGGTGGACTTGGAGTCTGCCTAATGGATGAGAGACTCTCCGATGACGCAGCTGAGTAACACTGAGCTTCATCACAACAGACACCAAGCCAGCCTGCAGGCAGGTCAACACAGATAACATGGACTGGGGCCAGCTGGTTAGACTGTACTTCCAACACATACTTTTAGCAACTTTAAAGTGTGGATGTTGCCCATGGTATAACTACTTCTACACTAACACTGCTTTCACAAAGCATAACACAGCATTCAGGAAGATATTTATCTTTTTCTTTAAATTACCCTCCCCACCCATATATAGCTCAAATCTTCTGTTGCACTTGAGTTAAAAAATTATATCTGAAATAAATTCAAAAATTATACCTTATACTGTACACAGGTTACAGAACTACACAAATAACAAAAATGAGAGAAATTCCAAATATTTATACCTTTACGGGTTCCGAGTTGTGTGATACCATTCAAATTCTATTCATATACAGGATCACATATTTTATACACAAATCATTGTCATCAATAAATAAAAATAGAACGCTGTCATGTAGTCTGAAGGCTAACACTGCTGTCCCGGAACAACAGAAAGGCTATTCGACAATACGAGGAAAACACCAAACGCCCTTTTAGATATATATTGTTGATTTAAAATGACACTTTGTACACCTCTTTTGTTCTGACGGGAAATAGTGTTTTTTTAAATTTTGCAACCAGTGAACTGACTCATCATTGCAGCTGCCTAACACGCGAACAACCTCAGCGTTTGTGTGTAGTTCAGAAAAAGAAAATTGCCTGACTGTTGCATCAGTATGAAAAAAGAATTCCATCATGTGACCCTGTAGTACCAGTAGGCGATCCTTTAAACTCTCCTTTAATGTAGTTACTTGATTTTGAGTTTCATTCAATTGCACAAAAGCAACAGCAATGATCATTTAACAACGCTCGGTGTGTCCGGTAAAGAAAGGACTACACACCAGTGCAAAGAACACTAAGCACAGCTGTCTCAGGCTTCGGTCAGTCAGGTGTAACTTACTATGCAATATTATGGGCCCTGCTTCAACTCTACCTTGGTTGGGATGCATGTCTGAGCACAATGATCTTATTTAAGGATATTTTTAAGGACTGAGAACAACAAACCATGCCATCCAGAGATAAATTCTGACTGATATTCTTTCTGTCAATGTCTTTAGTCAGGCAGCTGCAGTGAAACTCTTAATAACACCACCGCACACTGACCAGAGGAAGGTGGAGACAGAGGCACAGACTTTAGAGAAGGGAAGAACCCAGTTGTCTAACTGCAGCAACACAGATGTTATGAGATGACTACAAATACGATAATTACGTGACCTAAAACAGTTCCACAATGCTATATGTAACTTATACAATACTGCTGGGTAGGCTGCGGACCTGTTGTGTGGGTTCAGAAAGGATTTAAGGAGAGTCTGGTGTCTGGGGTGGGTCTGCCCTCTGGTCTCGGGTGCCAGCCTCGGTCCACTGCAGTCGTTTTGTTCAACACAGCTACTCTCAGTTGTGCGGGTCAGTTGTCAGCCAAGTATTTTCCTGAAAAACACCAACAAAACACTTAAAGGGATACAAGGTAGTTAAGCGGCAGTATAGCGATCTCTACTGGTCAACCTGAAATTCTACACTGTCGTAAAAATGCCCACCTTTGTATTATACACATCCACTAACTAAACATCGTGGCGAATGCTGCCGTTGTGTTATGTAGTCAGTGCAGTTAGGTCATCTGATTCACAAGTGTAGACTGCCCACGTAAGATACTATAATCAGAGATTTTCTAAAGAGAGAACTCAAGATAATGTGCTATAATACTGTTGCTGGAGGAAGTGGCCGGGGACAGCTCGTCTGGGTTTCTCTGCTCAGGCTGCTGCCCCCGCGACCCGACCCCCGGACAAGCGGAAGATAATGGATGGACTGTTGCTGATCTTGAATGGGATTCTCCCCTCATCATGGTGTATTCGTGGAGTGATTCCTTTGTATTAGCAGACACTTACAAAAGTTACATCTTAGACAGATGCACGCAGGCACTACCAACACACGCCGCAATAAACGCAGACTAGCTCTACACTATTCCGATTACAATCACAAATGAATCAATTTTCATGTGTAGATAACAATTCTTGTTCGGACCAAAACGCTATTCTTATTCTAATCAGGTCAGTCCGTGTATTTCTGAAGCTAGGCTACGTCTCAAACTCAGGAGGAATTAGAGCACCGTCATCACCTGTCTCTTTACGATCTAAAACGCAGGTCACTATGGTAGATGAACAAGATCACGCTTGGAGAAATTTCACAAATGGGAAGTGCCAACATCGAACGTTTCATATTCAGTCTGTGAAAGGCAGAATATGAAACGCTTGGTGTTGGCTCTTCAACGCAAGCGAACACATAGCTACAACTACAGCTAGCATACAGGACCTAGCTAAGTGCCGTAAACACAAACGACTCTTCTCGCGCATCACGACACTTCAGAAGCGGGTCGCTCCTGCCGAAGTTACATATGAGAGTTTCAGCATACAGACCCCTGTTGGGAGCGAGACAGGCTTCATTCGCTTACTATTGACTTGTTTAACCTTTGGTAAACTCCTGAAGGCTATAATTTTAGGTGAAAATGCTACCTAGTGCCCCTTTAATCTATTTAGTCATTTACAGCTATTACATTCATCTATTGTGAACTTCAGAGACATTACATTATCCTGGGAAATATTTCAAAGCAAAAACAAAAGAAAATGATTTGATTCTTCAAACATCACATAAGCTTAGCCTGAAAGGCAACAATGGAGTGACTTACACGTGTGAGCCTCAGTCAGACTCAGAGTCAGATAAAGTGTATGTTGTGCATTAAAATCTGCAACTAGCAGATGTTTCAGAATGTCACTTAACATCTGGTATTTATGTTGTTTGTTAGTGTGTTAGCCTAAAATTGTGGTCAACACAGACAAAGTTGGTTGCTTTAAAAATGTGATCTCCCTTTCTGTACCAACGGGTCCATCCTGTGCTGGAGGACTTTTTCTGCAAGCATTCGAAAAATTTGAACACCACTGATTTTAGAATTCGCCCCAGGAATGTTTTAGTCTCAAACTTTTGGTGCGCCCATCCCAACTTTTCATCAGAGGACTATAAAAACATGTTTGTAAAATGCAGTGCAATTTATTATAGTTTTCATCCCTAATCTCCAATTATTATATTACAGAAAAATAAATGTTCTGTTCTGTAGGTAAGGGCTGAGCCTAAATCAACTAACTAATCAAGTATTTATGAGACTTTTGCTTTGGAAAATTCAGAGACATTAAACTGACCTGCAGCAAACCTCTTCTTAACAAGAGAGAAGCGGTACCCTGGTCCAGCCAGTTCAATGTCACAGCCTGACAGCGTGCTGCCCTCACTGGTGAACTGCACTGCCAGTGGAGCTGGTTTACTGGGACCCTCTGTTAGCTGGAAGCGCGCTAACAACGATCCCACACCTGGAGAGAGTGTGAATGCAGAAAGATATGGATAAGGACAGGGGACAAGGCTAATATATATATATATATATATATATATATATATATATGTATATATATATACATATATATATATATACATATATATAAAAAAAATCTCATATATAAAACACCTACGGTATAGAAAAGGGAAAATAAATCAAAAGCAGGAAGAAAGGTAACCAACTGCACATACCACAATGTTTACAAAATCTCCACTTTACTCCTGAGAGAACAGATGGTTGCATTAGTTCTTGTTCAATGCTGAAATGTTTGCTGGATGTATCAGAAGTACGCTTACTGTATGACAGTAACCATCCATAACTTATTTGATAAAGTGTCTTCCATCTCTAAATGAAGCAACATTAAACTGATTTGAGTCTGTCCTACCTGAAAGAGAATTTATAATCCAGTTCAGTGCCTTATCCCGCACATCAGGTGAGCCAAAAAAAAAAAAAAATCAAAACTAGGCATCTTGTGTTAGCTATCCATTTTATATACCCGCTTCATCTTGTTCTTCACAGGGGGCTGTGATGTTTTTTTTGTAAACCACTTTGTCTGGTTCACAAATTAGGATACTTTTTTTTTTTTTAAATAACCCACAGCAGATTCTATAGTGGACTGATCTATCCAACCTCCAACAGCTTAAGTGAGGATGCTACGCACTCCCACAGAGCAGACAGACGTCACAGCAGTGATCACAAGGTTTCTGTGAAGCAATTGTAGCACCACTATCAGACAGAAGAGGGCAGTGTTAGCCTAAAAGAGAGCCAGTTCTTGAGGGGCACTGAACTTTCTCCCTACTGACGAGTCGACTGGTTATGAATTCAGTTCAGCTCCATCAAAGAAAATCTTTGCTTTTCTATTCATCTCAATTCATCTTACAATTTTCTCTGTGTTTGTCCTGTACTCAATACAATTTTAAAGCAAAATGTTAAGCTAAAAACACCAATGATGTACAGAAAACTTAACCCGAAATCAAGTAGAATTTCCAAAAGTAAAATATACAGCATGTCATACTGCGTGAGATGGTTCAAGTTGGATTTTTGGTTACTTTTGCTTTTTTAGGCCATCAATTTGTGGATCTGCACGGCTAAAAGGAAAAAGGAAAGCGCGGCTCCGAAAAGTTTCCAACTTCACAGAGTCCCAAACATTTTATTCTCTTGACTACTGTAATTAAGGTTTTTACATAAGTGGTTTCCTCTCCCTAAACCTTTGGTTGGTTTTTAGACGCTGGAATTTAGAGCAGTAATACTGTGAGTTTGTCGCAAATCTCTGATTTTGTGTTGTAAGTTGCCTTTGATTACAAAATCTCCAAATCACCCTTATATACTAAACCACCATGTTTACACTGACAAATACAGATTTAGTCAAATGTCTCTCATACCTCCATTTTCAGATTTCTGGGAGATATCAGGGATCTTCCAAAGGATTCTTTGCTGCTCTGCATTCCTATCAGAATTTAAAAGAGAAAAAACTCCTGAGTGAGATCATGACAACATGCCATAAGATGCAGCGTGTTTTTATCATTTATTTAGCAACACATTTAAAACTGAAAGTCTAAAAGACACCTTACTACCACATTTGGGATTTCGACAAAACCTAAAGATAATCTTAGCAGGTCTGTTCCTCCATTGATTCATGAATAAATGTTAAGCATTGCGTCAAAAAGTCCTGAAAACAAGCAGTCTAAAGTGCTCTAATAACTATTGTTTTCTTCAGGTCATTAGCTGTAGGCTGCCTCATTACATATCTTTTAACAGTATGGACTGTACCATGCAGCAGGAGGTAAGACAGCCTGTAGTTTTGAAACGCCTCCATCGACAGGTACAAGGAACTGGACGTTGTTGAGGGCCATCGCCGTTGACATGGCCTCCCCATTATATTTGTAGTCTATCCTCAGGTCAGTGCTGGTGGGCTCACACCTCCAGCTCACCGCCAGGTTCAGAGGACTCGACTGGTGGCCCTGTGTCGATACCTGTCCACAGACATAAGAGTGAAGGCATGATAACAAAAAATAAAAATAAAATAAAAACCTCTTCATACTGTATATTTGTATATAGCTAATGTTTATTCACTATTTTTTATTTTATTCTATTTAATTTGCTTGTTTTTACTTTAATTGTTTACATAGCTTTATAATGTATGCTGCTACAACAAAATAATTTCCCAATTTGGGATGAATAAAGTACTTATCTATCTATCTATCTATCTATCTATCTATGATATGAAAATGCTCTTTTTAATTTATTTTTATTGTATAATTCTAGTGTATTGTCTTTAAAGCTCATTCAAACTCCTGTGAATAACAACACATTCAGTGGACGAAGCAAGCTGTGAACCATTGGGCTAATTTTGGGGGATGTAAGTACTCCCAAAGGCCAAGCCTACCTGATACTTGAGCATGTCCACATTGTAGTATGTTGCCTGTGGCTTCTGCTCTGCCACCTTCTTTAAATGAGATATCAGGTTTGGCATATTCACCCAGAAGTCCTTGGCATTGGCCTTGGCTTGTGTGGTGGTGTCACTGTTGGGGAAGCAATGGAAAATATCAACCAAATGAGAGAAATGTTATTGAACTCTTTGGATTTTCTAAAATGGTGAATCTGCTCTCTCCATTTGTTTAAAAGCAAAGATCTCATTCAATGACCAACGAGTCAAACTTGGATTTTACAATTAGCTGCAGGTTAAAAACAAAAACAAACATAAGCTCGAATAACTCAGTGCTTTTGTAAAATGACACTGCTCTACGCTTAGGAAAATATCTGACAAATTTTGCTTTACTATGACGATAAATATCATAATAATGAACAGCTTTTAACAGGGATTGTTTTTTAGTGTTCAATATTTAGTTGTCATGGGTTACACTAGATAGTGAAATATTGATCAATAAGATCAAATAAAACTTCTTAAAAATCAAACTGCTTTGTTCTAACATCAGATCAAGAGAGAGGTGACAGCTTAACGACAATGTTGATACGCAGGGCAACGGTTAGACTAGTGAGGAAGACGTAAAGCTACCATAGGCAAAAAGACAGGTTCTCATTTTTCAAATATAAAGAAGAAGCTTTATCTGACAAATCTAATTTAAGATTTTATTATTCTACGAGTGCAACATGACTCAAACAAAAAAAAAAGAAATAATGTATCCGAAAAGCCAGATGACCTCATGATGATTCAATGCGCAGTCAGCGTACATGTCTGGAATGATCTCACCAAAGTTTGAGCATCCTCAGTGGTCAGAGCTTAACCCATTAAGACCCGTTGCGTACCAGAACCCATTTAAAGGGAGCAGTTCAGGTCTTAATGGGTTTCACAACCACAAACAAAACCATATGGGAAAATAAATGTTCACTCTTCCAGATACCTCATAGTTTTACCACTTTGCATGTATACTATAAACACTTTCTTTTAACACTTCTTTGCTACTTATTTGTCAATTCAATTAATTCTAAATCTCATTCTGACATCCCCTTTTAATCTACACTCTTTTCATCATGTAATTGACTTATTTCATGCTGATTGTTAAACATTTAATTCACTGAGTTTGCATTACATGACAATGTATATGTATAGTGTGCATGGCTCATTGGGTGAAAATGATCGTTATAATATTCAAAGGTGATATACAAATCAAGAGAAATTAGAAAAAAAATAACTAAACGTCTGAAATATAACATCTGAAATAAGTTCACTTGTGCTTTTTAAACTATCATCTCACAAGTCCTCTGAGTGAAATTTATGTTATTAACATCATGTATGATGTCCACGCATCTGAATTGGTTTTAATAGGTTTAGTTCAATTGTAACATGTTAAACATTTTGGGGGAATTTTGAAGTTAGGTAGTAATGCTTTCGGACTCAAAGAAGATGCTGTAAATAATCTAAGTGCGATCACAAAAAGGTTAGGTCAACCTCCCATCTTCAAATTCATTTATTTGCTGTTTTAGAAAAGTTGGGTGAGCTCAGTAATGACATTACCAGCAGAGCAGCTGGGGGTTAGGCAGCACATGCTCCAGTCGGCTGTAGTTGGTTATGCTGAAGGTTAGCACGGCGGGGGACGGGTTATTGGCAAAGTGCCGTGTGATTCCCGCCGGAAACGACAAAACCATCTCACCTATGATCTTCACAACACACCTGAGAGGAAGACGGAGGGAGGGGTAGGCAACAAATATGGTTATTAGTTCCTGTTTCCTTTGTTAATAAATCTTAATCATTGTAATACTGGCTGGACAAGAGTCAGAAAAGGATTAATAAATCATGATTCACACATGACTACAAAATCAAAGCACTGCTATGATAAGAAACATGCTAAAACCAATAAGTCAATAAATTGATAACTCATCATTTCACTACTCTCAACACCACAGCTCACATCAAAGTAGTGCAAACACAAAAACAAGCATGCTCAGTTATGCTCAGCTACTTTGCAAGGGTGGGATTTTACCAGAAACTGTCATCATGAGGAATGCATTACACACCATAACAAAGTCATAAGCAGGTAACCTAAGTGTTTACACGTCGATTTGCCAAAATATACAGTTTTCTATATATCTATTGTGACAAAATTTTTGAAAATTGAATAAAAGACTGGTGATTTTTAATGAAATAGAATGTCAGTTGATATTTCATATATCTATAAACGCATTACTCTTTGTGATAATGAACAAACATTCAAACCCTCCATTTTTGATGAGGTTTGAACACATTTATGAACAGTTGTAAACCTCCAGAGACAGATTTTAACATGTGTATAAAAGGGTCTCATAACAATACTAACTATCATTTATGTGTGATCCCAGAACTGCTCACATCTTATTACAGCTGCTTCACCCCTATCAGTCATTCCTGTATGTACAGCTGACACAAACACCTCAAATGAAGTTAGAGTTGCTGACAAAAAACAAACTAATTTAGTAAACCACCCGTCGTGCTTTCTTTTCAAACTTTATAAACTGAAGAAGCAGCCTCTGTCCATCCCCCACAGAAAAAAGAGAAAAAAGAAAGACGGGCACAATTTGTAACCCTGGTTATGGAGCTCAACTCTAATCAGGAATGATTTGATGTGTGTAAATGTGTGAGGACGTACTTGCTGGGGTCAGCTCCTTTAAAGAAGGCATTGACTGTCTCTGTGAACGCAGCAGCCACAGGAAGTGTGTCCTGAGCCCCCATTGTGAGAGGACTGGGCCCTCTGGAGCAGCCTAACAGCCACACAAACAGACACAACCATAATCAAACACGACAAAAACTCAAGGATCGTATCCAACTTAAAAAAAAGAAATCGACTAAGCTCAATTACTGCTCATCGCAATGTTTCTTTCTTGGTTGTTATAGATCCAATAAAATCAGAATACTTTTTTTTTTTGAGACTGAATTTGAGTGAATTAGTGATTTGAGTTTTCAATAGCTTCAACAGATACATGTTGGATATTCCAAAGCAGGATTTAACACTCTTCCTATTCAACAGTGCAGGCATGAAATGAGCAAAACATGTGCAAATTACAGGGATGAAACAAAACTTTACACCAATTAAAAATAACAAGTAGTGGTGATGTTAGTAAGGTGGAATGAAAATACAACATAATCTGTGAGGAGAACACCCATTTCTCTCTGCTCTTTGACTGTGAAACTTTAAAATTACACTCAAAAACTTTAAACATTTATCTTAAATTTAGGAATTTCTGCACTGAACGTTAAGACACTCATCTTTTCTGTTATCTGAATAAGCATAGCTGGATGAGAAAGAAGAGGCAGAGGCAGACAGAGAAAAAGCTCCAGAAGTGCTGTCTAAGTTGACTTATTCTGACAAAACTGAGAGAAAATCAAGGAGCGCAAATATCAAACTGAAAAACCAGTCGACCAGAAAGGAAAAAAAGTCGCGAAAAGGCCGTTAGAAAAGTGCACAAAGAATGATGACAGTTCAGGGAATAAGAGGGGGTAAGTGCAGATTAAATGAAAATGAACAATGTCACGAGAAACGAAGTTAAAGATATTACACCAGATATTTGAGTGCAGATGAGGTGGAGCTCAGCCTGGAGTCAGCATGGTGAGGGTTAGGTGATGGAAGGATTGACAAGGAGGGGGAAAGGGAGAGGGCAGTGAGGGGGCAAAGCTTGCACAAATGAGCCTCGGAAGAGTGTGTGCATGGACGCTACTCTGGTGCAAAACAAACTTACCTTCAAAGGTTAAATAAAACTTCCCTCTGTCAAACCACACAAGGGATGGCTGGTCATTCTCTGTGTGGGGTGAAGGGGAGGAGGTAGAGGGATGAAAGGGAGGGAGGTGGGTGAGGAGGGGAGAGAAGGACAGTAGCGTGAGTCTCACATGGCAGGTCTATCACATGTCACAGTGAAGTGAAACGTGGGGGTGGAGGCTGAGGGGAGAGACATAACGTGACAAGATGGGAGACATGGGGATGTTCTTTGGAGAAACTTGCATGAGTGAGGTAAGGCTAGATGCAGGTCAAATGAGTGAGGGGTTTCTGAAGGTTGGTAGAGATGGAACTCAATGTGCTGGTATGAGTGATACAGTAGAGCGTACATTGAGACTCTGGAGTCAGAGAGAATCTATTGAGGAGACAATATGTTGCCAATGTCAGGGGCAGCAGCCAGAGCCCAACACAGGAAACAAGAAAATGCTCACATCGGCAACTACTCTCATCACATGCAAACATAGTCTTAATACTGCAGTTTCAATTCAGTTTTATTTATATAGCGCCAAATTACAACAAATGTCATCTGTCTTTAGTCTTTCTGTCCAGACCTCCACTCTTCAAAATTGCAAAATCAGATGGAGGATGACTGCTACAAATGAAGATGCCCAGCAAAGGGAATTCAAGAGACTAAATCCAGGGGAGAGCAGGAAGACAAAGGGACTGTGGTCCACAGAAAAGTTCGGTGTCCCACATTTCAGGGGCTGGATATACCTTGGTATGAAACTGAGAATAGAGGTGTGTCTTTAAAAGGCCCTTAAGCCCAGCTGAACTTGAGGCTACCCTCACAGAGACCAAAACTAGCATTGGGTTCAGAGATTCCTGTTTAACAAGATGCATCTCTAAGCCGGGTCGTGTATTAGCAGATAGACGACAAGAAATTGCAGCTCATTTCTCCACCAACTGCAAAACGTTTCCATTTTACCTAATGAAGTAATCAAGAAAAGTCAAAATTATAAAAAAAAAGTCAGCATTTTGATATAATAACCTTTTCAGGACTAAAAGGCAATTGAGATGTCAGAAAAAACAAAACCACATTCCTGCTTCATTAGTTGACTTTCTTTATAATATTTTTGGACGTAATAAACTGGATAACTTGAGCCTCTCAGCTTCCTAAAAAGTTTCTAAACAGAAGTATGTGAAAGGAGAAAATGGAAACCAGTAGATTCTGAAGACCACATATCAATTGCTTCCTTTGATCAACTGAAAGGCGAAAAGGTGAGAAAAACCTTTTGTCACTCGCCATTGAATGCCGCACCAGTATCAGTGCAGCAAGAATAACGTAATGAAATATTACACAAGGTACTTGTTTAAAAAAAAAAGTTCCACCATGAAATGTAAACTTCATGGCAGACATTCTTTTTGACACTGAAAACTTAATCCTCCCAGCAAGGCACTGCAGGCTTATTTGTTGCTCATACTGTGTTGTGGGGTCCCATGAGTGTGAGTGAAGGTGTGTTGATGAATGAGTCACTTGACATGCAGAGTATTGGGTAATGGCATGATGAGAGCAGTGCAGTGCTTCATGTGGAGAACAAAAGGGCAGGTGTTCTGATGGGGAGGGGGGTGCTGGGTCTGGTGGTCTCTGTGGCTGCAAAGTGCTTGAGTGACAGGTGTATAAAGTGGGAGTCAGGGCTCAAGTGTGGGAGTCGACTGAGTCACAGCCTAATTGAGATTGGCTGAACTTGAGGCTATGTCATGCACTAGAGCTAGAGAGAGAGGATGGCATGAATACCAAACAGCTGCTTGTCTAATTCAGCCTAGTTGTCAAGTCAGACTTCAAACAACTGAAAGCAGGGGCTCTGATCTGACAGCATGCGTGACAATGTGGGCTTTGAATGTTTGCGTGAGAAAGAAAGACAGACAAAATGGATCTCAAGGGCCAAGAGATGAGGAGCTCTTTAGACGCGCTCACCGAACACACTACACTGTTCACCGTGATGCAAACTTAGAGCAAAGCTATCTGAGAGAGACTGTGCTGAACTCTGTGCAGAAAAAAAAAAAAAAGAGTCGCCAAGAAGAGAGACAGGAGGTTGCCATGGTGACATAGGAAGACAGTCACCGGTGTACAGTCAGAAAACAGAGAGAAAAGTCTCACAGGCAGATGGACAAAGGGGAAGACTTTTTTTTTTTTTTTTTTTTTTTTAAATCTGTCAATAGCCGTGATTTTTCCAAGCAGATTTTATCTGTGACATTCAAGAGACTGAGTCAGAAAAGGAAGGAACGCATGAGAATATATGCAGATAGGCGGGATCGAAACCATAAAAAGTATTAAATGTCTGGGAAATATGTGGGAGGGTATGAGCCGGTAAAACAATTTAGAAAAACAATGATTCACTGAAAGTTGCTACACTTGAGAAGAAAAAAAATATGAATGTGTTGTCTGTCCTAACATCTAATTGAAAGCAGGTATTTAAACAATGACAAAAAGATGGCCTTTTCACACAGTTCATAATTTGATGTGTATTTTGCCTAAAAAGGTGCATTTGAGGCAAAACAAAAAAAAAAGAGCCATGTGTTCACTGTTTGAATACCTACACTTTCCGAATGACATTCATTGAAAAGGTAACAAAAACACTCAGTGACTGCCTTTACCCTTCTCTGCCAAGAGCATTCTGGGTAAAGAACATCAGACAGATTTAAAACTCACAAAGGAGCACCTCCAACTCCAACCCTTATGAAATGCCATTGAATCACTATCAAATCAACAGATAAATACTTCATTAGTTAAGTATACCCATTAAATGGATACAATTACGATAGATATTAAATAACTAAATTAATACAAACATAAAGATGAGATAATGTAGCTCAACTAAAAAATGCTTTTAACAATTACTTTTTCCAGAGGATAGTTGTTCTTCAGTTCAGGGGACTTTACTTTCTAATATCAAATTTACTTCCCAACTTCCCCTTATTTCTACTTCTGATAGTCAAATGACAGGGCGTGGTTATCTTAGTCAAACAGCCACAGAGAAACTACATCAACTACATCAACTTGTTGACATAGTATTTATCAGGTTTTTTAATAGGAGTATTTATCTAAGTATTCATTTATTAATTAAGTAATGACTCAGATGGTATTTCATGTGCCACAACATGTCCCCTTTCCTCTCAGAAGGGAACTGTACTATACCTGCAAATGATTCAAAGTGTCTCTCAAAGGTGGGCAGTTTGTCTACAAAAGCATCATCCTCTGACAAGCCAAAGAGCAAATCAAGGGACAAACGAAAACAAAAACAGAAAAAAAACAAAAAACAAATAAAGCACTGTCATGCATATGAAATGAAGCTGTAACGAAATTAACATCTTGAATACAAAAATGTGTTGTAAATGCCCAAACTGGAAGCAGTGGAACTAGAAAGAAGACAGTTTACAATTTAAAACAGCGCCTGTGACCTTTTTCCTGCTATCAAGGCCAACAGATTTCTGGTCTAACAGGAAAACCACGCTAAATAAAAAATACATGCTTGATTGGCTGTAATTAAGTTCTGGACACTTGTATAATAAATTCTTCATAGTTGATTGAATTTAGTGACATATTCACATATTCAGTCTGTGACTAAAATGGAGATTTTATTCTTACTTTACATGAAGTGAATCTCCCTCTAAGGGTCTATTTTTTTTTTTAATCTGCCATGACGCCATGTCACAGTCTGAGATTTGCTGTTATCCCCTCACATGTCTGCACTGCAGGGCCCTCCAACACTAAGTCTAAAGTTAGATCAAGGAGTAGAAATTGTTATTTTACACCAGTTCATGAAACAAGGGTATGGTGAAATGTTTGCAATTTAAAATGAACACCCTGCTTCATATGCTCACCTCCCACTCACACTCTGCATTCGTGTAAGCATGAAAATTAATTTGTCTGTGTGCGTCAACATAAACCAGACACAATATTTATCTGCTCTTTTATGACTCATTGTATCAAAGTGACATTTTTAACTAATTCTTTCTAAGAGTTAAAAATGTATTGTTGTAACACTGAGAGATAGTACACAGATCTAAACTGTGCATGGTGACAAGATTTAGCGATTATATGCATCATGTCGCAAAGCATTATTACTAAGAAACTGTCCGTTTCCCATTTAGTTGAAAGTAAAATAAATACATAAGCGCATAACTCAATGAGCACAAAAAACTGAGCAATAAGAAAGACAGGGTCGGTTCATAAAATAAATAGTAAACTTTTAATGTTGCACAAGAACAGGCAATTCCGTTTTGACTGCAGGCTTTTGTGAGCGGACCCATCACGCTGCACAGCTCAATGAGGGTTCACACACCTGACACAGATACGCAGAGCTCCTTGCTGACAGTGGGGGTGGTGGCGGCACTCATGGAATTGGTGGAGGAGATAGACGAGGTGCTCTCGGCCCGTGCCAGCGGGGCAATTGGGGGAGGGCTTGCCGAGTGGATAGGTGGGCTGAATGGCCGAGTCTGAAAATATACACAGGAGTTATTTAATCACCTTAAATTGTTTAGGACGATCAATTTAGGCTCCGTGATATACTTGGTTCTGCCAAAACTAAAATATATTCCTTGTTTGGCTTCTTATGGTTGAATTCGACGAAATTCCTTTGAATTTTAAACCATAAATGACTGACATGACGTTATTCTCAAAATACCATTTAAAAAAACATTTAAACTTATGACACAAAATGACAGATCTTACCGCATCTCCAACACTGGGTTTCCCAGGAGGAAGTTTGGGTCGTGAAGGGGGGCGTGGTGGAGGTGGAGGTGGGGTTGGGTTGACCGATGAAGGGGTTGTAGGTCGTACAGGTGAGGAGGAACCTGTACAAAAGGAGAACAGAAGCAAATAGAGGCTCAAATAAAATCATTTCAGATTGAAGATCACACCACAGCTGACACAGGTATAACACATCAGCTGTGTTTACGTCGACCTCTTCTGTTGAGACTCGTTTAAATCTAAAAATAGGACTGACGGGTGTTCAACCCTTTGATAATCAGATTAATATGATTGTTCCCCTCGGGTTGGAATAAATATGTTTTCTGTGCATCCTGAAATCATATGAAGGTAAGGTAATGAGCCTCTGAGGGGACACAACATGGACCAAAAGAAAAACTAAATGGGTCCGTGACAATTTCACTGAAGAGCTTAGAAGAGTTAAGGATTGTTGAACGTCTTGATGAAATATTGTTACAGTGCTTGATTCTTGATCAGTTAATTCAGTCATGGAAACTTTCTGTCTTTAGTTTCATCCACAGCGTCTCAGTCTGCTCCAGGACAGGCCAAAGAGTCAACTGAACTGTAAAGGTCCGCTTGCTCGCAGATAGTAGGAGAAGTAGGCTTTATGTGCTGCTGAGTTAGGAATACAATTGGGAAAACAACATCTTTCTTCTTTAGTTATATTTTTTGCAAATCAGCAAAAAGTCTCACTTTTACATGCCAAGAGTGTTTCATCCGCCTTAAAAGCTTTGCAGAATATAAACAAATAATTGATCAGACCTCTTAAACTAGGGTCCATGTACACACTTAAATGTATCGTCTAATCAGAATAATTTCCATCAGACTGAAGAAACACTTGTCCATGTAAATATAGCTTATGAGTGAAATTTGAGTTTTTGATGATCAGTGTGATATATAATATATATATAATATATTTATAAATATATTTTCTTTTTTTTCTACAAATAATCAGAGCATGTGATTTACTGGAGACAGGAAAAAGTCCTACCCCAGTACAATCTGATCTTTGATCACAACTCAAAACAAAAACCTCTGCTAACATAACAAGCAGAGGTAGAATTCTAATCTACACCCATCTAGGCCAAAATTTGACCTCCTTTTTTCTGCACATAAAAAAAAAAAAAAAAAAAAGCAGATTTATTTCAACAATGAGGATGGTGCAATCCACTGAAAGGATATCTGGAGGGGGGGCCCTGCTGGGAGTACTATCCCTTCTCACCAGTGAAAGATTTTTTGTGTGGAAGCTATAAACATTACTTATCAGCGGTACAATGACTAAGACACGATCATTATATTTACCATAATTCCATCTGTGAGAAAGGTTTGGGCAAAAAATTTGACAAGTGTCTCAAAACCTTCTTTTGAGATGAGAAAAAATTATTCTTATTTAGATGGGCTGGGAGAAATTTGTTTTCTATTAATAATATTCTACTTAGAAACATGAACTACTCACCGCTATTTGTGCCACCAGTTCCAGATGTAGGACCTGGTGATGACACAACTGCGCGGTATGTTGGTGGAGGAGGTGGTGGAGGTGTACTCCGACTCCCCTGGCTGACATCTTTGGGCGAGGTGACTCTTTCCCCTCCATCCTCTTTGGGCTGGGAGATGTCTGTGTTCTTGGACTGCTCCTCTGGAGAGACCACAAGGGGGGCCGACCGTGCTGCAGGTTCTTCAGAAGGGGGAGTCGAGGCTTTGGGGGTAGAAACTGGTGGGACACTAACAGGTGAGCCGAGAGGAGGAGGGGAGGAAGCTAGAGGTGATGCAAGCTCTTTTGGTGCTGGGGGAGAGGTGGCGAGTTTGAGAGGATTTCGATCCTCTGGTGTGGAAGGACCTGAACTGGCAAGAGGGGCAGTGGGTTCCTCTGAAGCAGGTTGGGAGTTTGGTAGAGGGGGTACAGGGTCTTCCTTTGGGGGAGGGGAGGTAGGAATAGGTGGTGCAGGGTCCTCTGGAAGAGGTGGTGATGTAGGGAGGGGAGGAGCAGGAGATTCAGGTGGAGGTGGGGAGGCTGGTGGCGGAGGTGCTGGTTCTTCTGGTGGAGGTGGTGAGGAGGGTAGAGGGGGTGCAGCATCCTTTGGTAGAGGCGACTTTTCACTGAAGCACACCCACATGTCACTTTTGTCCTCACTATCAGTGGAAGCCTGTTCTGGTCCAAAAATGTTGTCCAAATCAGCTATCGAGGGCTTCCTAGTTGAGACGTCTGTTTCCGCTGATGCTTCTGAGACAGAGGCAACCAGAGACAGTCTGTTAGTGTCTGTTGTGAGATGTTCAGTCAATTCATATTACGGGATAAAATACACACAGATAGATACACCGACAGAGGAAGTTAGAGGTAAAGAAGCTGTAATCCCAATAGGAAAGCCTGTTTTAATTGAAAGTAGAAATTGACAGCAAGACTTCTCACCAGCATCATTTGCAGAAGGGGGTCCAGTTGTTGGGGGAGAAGCTGGAACATTCTTGGGTGGAAGTGGAGGAGGAGCTGAAATGATATTGTAAACTCAGTAAGGAATAATCCATCTAGGCCAAGGAACAAGGAACTCTTTAAGAGTTGTACTATATTGTATGTGGCTGATTCACATCCCTGCAGCTTATTTTGAGCTGCGTATGACAGTGACTTGAGGAACAATGAAAAAAATAAAGGGGACTAATCGATCAGCTTATAACACAAAAGAACATCACTTAACATAAGATAAATATTGTTTATCACCTGCCAAATACATACACAATAACTTGAGGAAGGAACACCCAAAACCATCCACCATGCAGCACAGTACTGTACAGTTCAGTCACCACCATGCCAAATGCAAGAGGAAGGCAGCAAGGGAGGAAGGGGGTGATGCAAGAGCAAGGTATTGAACCGCTCCTTTACAAAAGACCTTTACCAATACAAATGCTGGGCTTGTGAAATGGCTGATGAAATGAAACAGATCACATCTGTCTGTACAGAAAGAAAGAGGGAGCGTTATGGCCACACAGTTGTTTGATCAGGACAGTTGGCAGGTTTGTTTGTTAGTCGAATGATGAGGGCGTTCATGAGGTGAGCTGATGGATCCGTGCAGTCATTCCAGGGAGACAAGGAGGTGTGGCACACAGTGCAGAGCATTAGGCAACTTACTTCCTGTGGGGAAGGCTCTGGTCAAAGAGGATTCAGACTCTGAGAGAGGAATCCCCCACACATCAGACTCAGAAAGAACCACTAAGTTCAGGGAGGGACAGAAAAGGCCATGTGAAGGGCAATAGCAGCAGAAACAATCATTAGTTCTGAATCTTGAAAAGAAAAAAAAGATGTTTGTAGGAAAAAAAAAAAACATCAACCAGAAAGCCAATAAAGTCTTTACGCTAATTAAAGTAAATAGATTTGTAGTCTTGGTGACCAAAGACAGTCAGGATGAGTCCAAACACTGTAAGTACTTTTGTCCGGCTAACTAAATGTAAGAGCAAATGTGATAATGGAACATAGTGGTGATTCAGCAAAAGAATAAGACATGTGAAGACTTCTGTTCTTGTTAACTGGCTTCAAATGATGCAATGGAATGCAACACTCCAGGAAAACAATTCAATCTTTATCAGTGATAAAAATGTGGGGACTTTGTAGAACTCAGAGTTTTTAACCCAAGTAATGGCATAGCTGGCATAGAGGAGAACAAATACAATCTTCATCAAAAACTGTGTTTTCTTTGACTGCATTCATTTTATTAAATTGCATATCCACACCCCTACACTTATTATTCAGGGGTTTACACGTTGCTTATACACAGTGAAAATAGATATACAAAGAGCTATTATACTCATCTGAAACCTGTGTAAAGGGATTTGATGTCAAGCTGAAGTTCATCATGCCTGAGATGGTACTTATGTAACAGCTAAGAGCTCTTCAACAGCCTGCATCACTAAATCCTACAGGGCCGGATGCGAGCAGGTGATAGCAGAATCTGCATATTAACAAGCTGCACTATGAACATGAGCATGAGCTCAGGGGGGGAAATTCAACTTTAACCTTAGCCAGGACAGACGGACTGCATCCAAAACTGCACAGTGACCCTGAAGGAAGAATAAATACCGAAATAGGTCAGAGGAAGAGAGAGAGGAAGAAATAAAGAGGGTGTGTCTTATGACAGCCAAGTAGGGCTTAGCCGACAGCCTTACAGAGATAGAAAGAGTGTACTTAGAAAGCCTTTTTCATGGCACTGCTGCCATTATGTGACCACAGAATAGTCTGATTTCAAGAACCAATACAGACAAACACAAAGACACAGGGAGAAGGGCTACCTTCAGTTTTCTCTTCTCCGAAGGCTGTTTCCAAAGGAGGCCCAAATAAGGCTGTGGTGTCCTCAGGGACTGGGGTTTGTTGTCTGCTGCGACACGCGAATGACAACATAGGAGAAGCTGTTAGTTGTTGTGCAGTCATTAATGGAACTTACAGTTACAACAGTTAGATGATGCACGTCACTGCATTTTGTGTTATCTGTTCAGACAAAGTTTGCAGGTGTTGAAAACAAGCTTTTATCACAAATCTATAAATATATCTTTAAATATCATTCTAAGTTATGTGTTCATAATTTCATTTGGGTCTACGAAAACAGTTTTAGATACTTTTGTGCCAAAAAAAAAAATTTTCTGCATCATGTGCATTGTTGAAACACCTCTAGTAGATTCCTATCTGACAGGCTTTGTTTAAGCTTCCATCCCACCTGAAAGACTGGTCAATAGATTGATATAAAATGACATTGTGATAGACAGCTGCTTGCTTATTCTTTGTTTGAGGTGTGCCAAACTACTACAAATGAAGTGTTTCTGGCATTTCAGAAACGTGCGTTGAGTAGGACAGAATAAAAATAACCTCTTTAAAACTATTTTAAAAGATTTGTTAATTTTAAGAAATGCACAATGCTTACATTACAATGGACTTTGGAAGTAGCATATATAGTAACAGAGTGAGATGAGAAACAGCAAATGGGCGAGTAATTGAGCCATGAGACTGCTGGGAACAGTTGAATAAAATTGCACTCTTGCATGTGGTTTGGGGGTAGAATGAAAAAAAATTAGGTTTGCATTTACTTCTGCTATTTGTCTTAAGACGGTAGAGAACAAAACTGAACAATACAGTTGTATTGTATGTGAAGATATTGTCGATATTATAGCTGCAACTGGAGAAATACTCAAACATAACTCATGAATTTCCATTACTTTTAAACTAACTGCACAGGTTAAAGTGAGAAAATCAATAACAAGCACCCAAGCAAGTGGAGAACAAAATGATCTGAACTGAGAAAAATAAATAAATTAGGAACCCATCCAACGTGATTCATCTCTACAGCAGTAGCCATAAAAAGCACACAGAAACACAGCTGAAGCATTCGTAAGAGAGGAATATGTGATGAAGTTGTCAAGGGACAGTGCTGTGTGGATAAAGTGACAGTTTTGCAGCTTCACTGCAGTGACCTGTGGCTCTAAGCAAAGAAAAAACTTTAATTTCTAAATTCTGGTGAGATGCCAAAGGTTGGGCATAACATGAAAGCTTTTATCAGCTGCTCTGTTAAACAGCATTACCCAAACAAGGTCCCCTCTTTCACCAAATATTTTTAATTACAGAACAGTTTTTCATTAGAGAACATGTGCATAAATGTGTTGTGTTGTGTTTGGACAGTCTGCCATAAATCCTAGTTCATCTAACCATGACATTACTTTACGTCTGGATGGGCTGGAAAAACTCCCTAAAAGGCCTGACGATGCATGATGTGTTCTCTTGAATGTATAGCTGATCTCAAATTATAACACTACAGTTAAAGCAATACAATATAACTTCTCAAAAAGCCCATTATGGAGCTCTCCCTACAGGCTTGGAGGTAATGTACAATTACACTGTCGTAAATACAACACCCTTTCGCTTTCACGTTTGTTGACGAACCGGCGAGGAGTCAGAAGGTGCAAGCTATGTCGACCGAGAAGGTAAGAGTAATCAAATGTACCTGGGAGCGTGAGAGGGGTCTATTTGTTTTTGCGGTAGGTGTGCCAGAAAGCAAGTCGAAGTACTTCCGCTCAGCTCCCGGGCCGGTCCAGCAAAGTTACATAGCGCAGTTTTTCCAACTCAGACCCCCGAAGGGCATAGGAGACAGGCCAGTCGTAATATTAAAACTCATTCTAGCCGCACAATTTTTTTCAAGCTGTTATTTTAAAGGTAGAAATGTTACATAGTATTGCTTTAATGAAAACTATCATGTAGTTTCTGAATTAAACAAAGTTACATACTGATACATTAAAACCAGCAAGTGATAATAGTGTACATTAAGAAATTATTCAAATTAGTCTCCACACCACATTTTACAGCCTCTAGAATACATAGTGCAGCAAATTTATGGCTATGTTTTATGACAAAATAATCAATGACAGCCATAGTAAAACTGCTACATCTCTAAAACCACGGTTTCTTTCATGGGAAATTGTCTAAGATGTTAAATCTATGTCTGTAGGGAAAAGTGAAAAGCAGGAGATAAAGCCAATGTCAGACCATTTTCAGAAACAACAACAAAAAAATAAAGTACAACAACCAGTGTAATGTGTGCAGCACGCTTTTATGATTTCAGTTTGACACCTCACGAGGTGTTAAGGGGCTCTGTGAGTTCCATACCTGGGGGGTTGTGGAGCTGGGGCTAGTGTAGGGGCTACAGGAGGAAGAGTAGGAACGACGCGCCTCGGTCTGGCAATCTCTTCACCTGGAAGCACAAATGAAATAAATTCACCACAAATGGGTTTTGCACCATCGCCTGCTAGTTCACTACTTTTAAAAAGTGAGCACGGGCTGAGGTGCAACAAGAAAAATACTTACTGGATGTGTTCCTTTTCAAACCCTGTCACATGGAGGAAAAGAATGACAATAAAATGTAAAATCCAAAGGCATTTATCAAAATATTAAAGTTTAGGCTCTTACAGACTAAAGTTTCCATCCGTACATAAGATATGTAAATAAACTGAAAAATGTCAAATATCAATGCTCTGACCAGTATTATTTTTTCTGAAGATTTGGAAATATTGTGTAGTTAAGATGAGGTGTTATGAATGTTGCACAGTATTGAAGGTCAGAGGATGAACTGGGTTGATTTGATTTGATCAGACAGCAGTTACTCTTGTGCAACGATACACAGAATTAGGAATACTAATACACACAGTGTGGTACACAAAAGATTTGTTGATAGCACTGTAAGTGATAATGATGTCGGGGAATACAGTCCTCCAACAATCACCAACAATAAAACTGTCAGTCTCACATTAGTCAGAAAATGGCAGCTTGGTACATTGCTGCTGCTGCTGCCTGCAGCGAGTTAGCAGCGATGAAAGCAGTGGATTGTGGAATCACAGCAAGAAATATTTGAAAGCTTAAAGAACATGCTTTTGAATTAAAAAGAAATCACTCTTGGTACTAGATAAGGTGTGAAACTGATAAAGGTGAAGCATGGAAAATGTAAGACGTGAGAAAATGTAAGACAGGTTTTGTTGATGAAGAGCCAACACAAATATTATTGCCTTTCAAGCTGTGATCCTAAACTCCAAAGTGCAAGCAGGAATTCACCATGAGCAGGACATGAGGAGTTAAAAAAGGCAGGGGCAT
The DNA here is from genome assembly GCF_027942865.1 of Odontesthes bonariensis. Lineage (NCBI taxonomy): Eukaryota > Metazoa > Chordata > Actinopteri > Atheriniformes > Atherinopsidae > Odontesthes > Odontesthes bonariensis. The sequence continues at coordinate 26,902,172 of NC_134520.1, read as the reverse complement.
ATCAGAGGAAAGGGCAAGGGGAGTAAAGGGAAGGGGAGACATGGGAGCAGATGAAGAGACAAAAAGGGGAGTGAGTGAAGACAGACTTCAAAGGGTCCGACTGTCAAATGCAAAGTTTCTCCCAGTAGAGAGACCAAGCTTTAAGGCTTTCAAGATTAAAACAAGAGCACTATATATTTTGATAATTTGGAAAGATACATATTATATGAACACATTTGTTCTCATTTAAAGAAATTATTCTTAACAAATTAGCAAACAGTTTTGACCCATTGTTTCAGCTACAGAACCCATACACATGTTATCTCTTATTCAACTGATCCCAAAGACGAGGTGAGAAGCAGAAGGGCACAAGAAGCCATGTGACATATATTCAGTCCAACTCAGTAGGACAGAAGGAAAGGAGACTTACCGGGCTACGTCTCTGTGACCGGCAAAAAGGAAGAGAGAAGAGATACCTGATCAGAAAGTGACAAATCAGTAAAGCAGACGTCATGTGCATCAGAAGAAGAGTGTTTGGCCTGGCTGGATGAATTTGGTGATATGAATTAGTATGAATTAGAGTTTGGGAAGTTTTTAAAAATAAAAAAGAGCTGAGGATGATTTATTAGAAAACATCTGGATTTTTGTTTATGCTTACACTTCCTACTTCTGCTGTTGGGGAAGGAAAACTTCATGAGGATATTTGCTTGAATCTCTGACGTCGTCTGTGAACCTGCTCTCACTGGACATAATCCAAAATATCCTGTGGAGCTGCTTCAATCAATTCCCTCCATTTGTTTCCATCCATCAATTTCCTGATCACTCATCTGTAAAAACTGTAATTTTGCCACCTAATCCGTGTGAGTTTCCTTTAATTTCCCCATGTAGCCTTCCATCTGCCCCTTTGGTCTCTTTAATTTCTGCTGAAATCTCTCCATCTGCCTGAGTCACATCCACCTCACATCATCCCTTTCTCCCTTCATCCCTCACTCTTGTGCTTGCTCCAGTTGTGCAGTGAGCCATGAGTAATTAAAGTGATGCAACAGTGGGTGGGACATGCTTGTTGAAGGGATTTATTTCATTGGATAGTGCATTGAAGGACACAGCTCAGTCCAAGCTGACATAACCAATCATTGCAACTCTGCAGTATGTAAACAGGAAGAACATAAAGTGATCTCACTTTCAAAGTAGGATCTCTCACCATATACTGAAAATGTGAAAAACAAACAAAAAAATGCTTTTTAAAAAAAATAAAAAAAAATAAATAATATATATATATATATATATATATATTTTTTATATAAATATTGTCTCTAAAATATATCAAAATATGAAGAATTCGTTATCAAACATTTTTTGTTAAAAATGAATAGAGGTAGATATTCATAGAGACGGATATGGAAAATACAAACACAGATTTTCTAGCCATTAACTTCTCATATGACCTTTTCCTCACCACCTCTACAGCTTGTAATCCCTTCGACTGCTTGTTATTTGGACTGAGAACTAGAGGCTCAAGACTCTGTAGCTAATTAAAATCAGATTTGAGATGTTTAAGTCAGGGAGAACACTTAACACACAGACTTTTGAACTCTATATGCCTATGGAAACAAAATCAACTTGCATGTGACATGAAAATGCTTAGCAGTCACGCAGGCACTGCACTGCCTGTTAGAGCTGCCTTACATTCAAAAGAGACGGTGCACAATATAAGCCATTAACCTTGTAAATGCAAAGCCAATAAAAAAAGCTTACAGTTACCATATGGTGGTCTATTTTTTTTTTTTTTTTGCCTCAAATGCAGTTAGCCTATTTACAGCAACACAAAGACAGGAGCAAATGCATTTCAGTATTAAGTATTTGTTAACAGCAAAAGTTAAATAAAAGTTAACAGTCAAGAAAAGAATATATTGAGAAAAAATAATAACATATATATATATATATATATATATATATATATATACATACACACACATATATTAGGGATGGGCATTTTAAGTGATTTTTGATGTCAACTAATTTGACCAATCAAAGTCATCATTAAACTAACATTACTTCCTGTCATCTGCTGTCACCCGAGCGTTTAGCAACAACAAAATAATTTTTTTGTTGTCTCTCCGTCTGGTCTTTTTGCTCCTGAAGCGCAAGACATTTGTCACAGTTTAGTCAGAGAGTCTGCATCGCGCTGGAGAACCGGGGTAAGCTAGCTTCATCCTGCATAATGTGCATTTGACTTTGTTGTCCAGTTGAGTGAAAAATTGCCATGCTTTGCTTCGTTTTGTTGCCGACATCTGCTGCAGTCTGTTGCTATGGGTGTAAACTAATCAACTTATAACAAACTAATCGGTTAGTCGTGCACATCCCTAATTCATATATAAAAACAAACAAACAAAGCAGAGGCTTACCGGACTCCTCTACAGATGTTAACATCATTTTAGGCAGCAAAAACAAAAACAATAAGAAAGAGATAAAAAAAAAAAAAGGTAACAAAAGTTGAATGGTTAGAGTACTAGAGGAAGACTTTATTAACACCGACAAAGCATTTCTGTACAATGAGAAATGCTTCCACTGGATCCACTGACTTGGTATCTAAGTATACCGTAGGTAGTATTTGGACTGCTGGTCAGGCTTGTCACATGCTGGTGCAAGAGAATATCAAGGTTTTGTTTATGATGTGTAATATTTACACGCAGAATATTTACAGTGTAACTGATATTCAAAAGGATATGGGCTTTAGTTTTGAGTCTACTTTTTGTAAGAAGTATAATTCATTCATAAATGTTTTATTTTTGTTAGGCTATGCTCTGACAGAATGACACGCACCTCTCGATCGACCACTAGAGGAGAGTGCTGTATCCCCAAATGCAGGACCAGCCTTCTCGTCTGTAGCTGTGACCCAGTGGAACTCGTGACCAACAGACATCATAACATGCACTGGCCTAAAAGCATTTGCAAAACGGACCAAAAAATGGCTCTTAAGAAATCAAACCTGTACACATGTATGAGGAGTGAGTGTGGCTAGACCAAAGAGAGTGAATGTTGTGTGTAAATGAGAGATGTTTTTTATTTTTCATTTATTATTATATTCATGCAAAAAGTGGAACAACTTGTATTGTGTATTAAATTAAATGATAGTTATTTATATGTGCAAATGTATGGTGAAATGGTCATGTGCTCATGTACCTTTTAGCAACAGTTTTGTTACACCAACCTGCCCAGGGACTACAGGTGGAAATTAGCATTTCCTGCTATAACTTGGTACAAAGCATCTTTCCTCATGGTCAATGTTTATTATACACTGTCCCTGTTCAAATAAAAACATACCATACCATGTTGTTTAAATAAACTAAGAAAAACAGAAAAAGTTGAAAATGACTCAAGTGTTTGCTTTTGGATGATTGTTCAATGTGATTTCACTGTGTGAGAACAATTCTGACCAAGAAAATGTGATGCTAATTTGAACTAGCACAGGTCTCATAATTATAACAACAGGCTAGTATTTCCAATGTAATGAGAAGATTCCATTGCTCATTATGTACAGAAACTAACACTGAACTAAAATCTGGTAAGGTGGACTGAAATGTTCCCCTGAATCTGTTATTAAAACGGCTGCTGATTATGCATCTTTTGATGTGTTTCTGTTAATGGATTTGTAATTAAACACCCACACACACAAAAACACTTCAAAAGCATAAAATATATCCTCATACTGTAGAACTACTGCATACAAAGCTTTCCACATGTACACCCAGTCGACATGAAAAGACCTTCACACCTGATCAGGCTGATGGAGTCCATAGGTGAACACACTGAAGATGGATTAAATTATTGAGGCCAGAGGCTCCAATGACCACAAGTAATCTAAATTGCATAGCAGACTGAAACAGAAGTTCATTGTGCCCACTTTCCTACCTGAATTATTTAAGGTGGACACCCAAGCTAACTGTTCTCACTGGAAAGCAAAGGAACTTTGGGTTGGAGCTAGAAAGGCATGGAAGGCCAAAACCATTAGAGTCCCACTGCTAATCACAGGCTGTGTGCTTGAATTTGAACTCCTTAACTGAGCTGCATCACTTTACAGAAGAGCTTCACACCCTGCCACTTAACAGCAGTACACACATGGTTTCTGTCATGTTTGCATATTTGCCTTATGTTAAGGCACTCCAAACTAAAGACAACATGGAGGTCACCAAGAATCCCAGGCCTCACAAAAATATAAGATGGCATATAAATCTGCTGAGACTTTTCATCAGAGAGAGGGACATAGAAGAGCTTTTAGTCTTCAGCCTTCAGACCAGAGACATTGCGTAAATCAGCAGCCAAGAAAACACGACAGCAGCAGAAATGCACAGCCACATCTGTGTACACAAAGATATCAAACTCCAAGAGCAGTGAAAAAGGGTGAAAAGAAATCCCAAAAGAGCTGGAGTGACTGGTAGATGTACCTTACAACTACATGAACCCTGGTAACACAAGTATTTGTCAATGAAAGCCAGCAGAGAGAGGGAAGTTGCATCAGGACTACTCACCAGAAGAGACGGAGACAGAGATATGTTGCCTATGGAGGCTTTGAGCTCATCCACTGAGGGGGCTGTTACAACACGATCACCCAGCAGCGGTTTAATCTTGATTTTGAATTTCTTTCTGCGGTCCTCCTCCTCCTCAGACTCGTCAGAAGAGAAGAAGTGGGTCTTGGTGGCAACAGGTGGGAGTAAAATGTCAAGGAAAGCAGGACTCTCCTTACATCATCGAGGGTTTATCCAACATTTAACTCGCTTCATATTTTAAAGGCGATTATGTGACTGTGTCAGAGTTGGAAAACCAACCTTTAAATTTCCATCTAATCTTTATTAAACTTGCAAAGGTCAGTCATTTTTTTCTTATTAAAAAGATACTCTGTTTCTACTCCCTAATCAGTATGTAATTCGTTCCCAATTAAAATGTTCCTTATGGTCCAAACCACTTTCCCTTTTTAGTGTTTCAATCGCTGTCTTAAAAATCTCCTCTGAGCTCCGCTGATACAGTGAAGAACTAAATACAATTACAGACTGAAATGCTTAAATTGCTCAAATGCCTGCCCGATGTTTAGTCTGACACAAAGTACTTGTAAAGTAAATCATTTAATATCACTTGACTGAAAAACAGGGAGACATAAAGATAAGTTGACAGCTGGGGGAGTCACTGATTAGTGAGATATTTTCACAGTTCATAAAAAGGTTATGAGGCGATCTCAAACACTTCCTGTTCAAGTCAGGTGCATCAATGACTCATTCTTGTGTGACACTTATCTGCCACTCTTTATCAACTTGATTTAGATCATTGTTAATTAGATGTAATGCAGCTGACGCACCTTATAATCACTGCAAGTCAATTAGCATTTTACATGTGGATGTCTCTTAAACACTAGAATAATTGATGTGTTTAGAGTGATTTTACAGCCTCATGACATTGGCAACACAGACTGATATATCTGATGAACACGTTTAGCAAGTGCTGCAAAAACAACAGAAGCAACTTGTTTTTAGTGAGCTAAAGTAATGTGAAAAAGAGCAAAAGACAACAAAAATAACCGAAATAAAGCCAAGGATATGGCCTTCTTCTGACTCTTCATCAGGTCTCAAACTGTAGCCTTCATCATCCACCTCAGGAGAATTCTGAAACACAGCAACTCAATAAAAGGCAGCCGATTCAAAAAGTACAAATGCACCCATTACACACTTACATTTCTAGTTTTTACAAAGGGTGCCCTATAAAACATATCCCACACAATAATGACAGTCATAATTCTCAGTGCAACTAAATCCTCCCTTTTACTTTAAACTATAATCACTTTTACAAGACTATGTCAACTCATTGATTTTACAATCACACAGATTTATACAAGAGGTTGTGAGTCGAAAGTCGAAACAAAACTGCAGCCTTGGAGGCCAGCTGGTACAAAAGAGGCTAAACACTGAAGAAGCACAAACTAATCATCCTTTTTTCAAATACTTACATATCTCTCCCAGTCGATATCTTCATAGAAGCCATTAGGGGCCCCATTACTTTTCTTCTGAGACAGAGAAGACAGATAGTGTTTGCTTAAAATCCCCCCAGACACTGAAGGAAAAGCATGTTATGTAAGAGTACACTACCTCTCTGCTACTATCGGCACAGTAGATTTCTTGTCACATTTAACTCTGTCTTTTAAACCTCGATTTTGGGTGCTTTAGAAACAATTTTTTCTTAATTTGTTCTCCATTTTGTTCTGTTTTTGACAACTCCTGGGGTCCTAAAACATTCATTTTTGAAACATTCATTCTACTTTTTGCAACACAATCAGACAATTAATATTCTTAGAAACAGGGCAGTGGAGCTTTGTAATAATTCAATATTTTGGTTTCTCATTCTACCCGAAAATATCTTGGTGACATGACATGATAGCTAAAACAGCCACACTGATGGTTGGTTTATGAGGTAACAAACCTTCTGGGACCTCTAATACATCTCTAAATTCTACACACCACACTACTTTAGTGCCTAGTCTACTCTAAAGAGCTGAGTTCAGTACCGACTCAACTTCTTGGGGTTCCTGGCAAGCAAGAAGAATAAAAAAAAAGAAAGAATTTATCTTCCATTTCGCAGATCCACTTACCTCCAGTAAAACTGAACATGCTTGCATTAAAGCTATGGTAGGTAATCCTAGAGAGCTAGCAAGAGAGCTAGCAAGATTCGAAAGTGTCCCCTCCTCTAAGCTCCACCCCCACCTCCCCATTCCGTCAGTGCTTCATCCAAAGCCGGTAGAACCGCGTGCGCACACGGAGCAGGGAGCCGACAGAGGGGGGTGTAGGCAGAAAGCAGAGGCATCTGATTGTTTTTTTGTAGGCCTCCAATCCGAGATCAGCAGGATTGGTCAGCTTTTTCTCAGTCCTGCAGCTGCCACAGAGGTCTGATTATTTTCGTCCCTTTTTCTAAATACATCTTGTATAGATTTCTCTCAGGATACACGGACCATTTTACCCAGTATTACAAAATGTGTTTCTGAACAGGATTACCAACCATGTCTTTAAAGACAAATTTATAAATGATAGAATGGAGTTTAATTGTATACTAAATGGTTTTTGTGACTTACACCCCCGTCTCTCTCCGGGGACCCTCTGTGAGAAATAAAAAGGGGCAAAAGAGAAGAAGAGACAACATGAAAGTCACTTGAGCTCTTTATTCTGACATTAAGTGCTTTGGTAAATAATGAAGACAAAAAAAAGCTACATAAAACAAACCATAATTACACTTATTCACTTATACATCACACTCCCAATTTCATCCCAGCACATACATTTATTAAATTACATCTAAGAGTCTCATGCAGTTTCAAATGGGCTAAACACCACCTTGAGTTTTTACAATGGATTAATCAACAGGTCGAATACTTGGCAGAACATTTCTGTCTTCATATTCTCCTTATTACTGAATACTTTTTCTGTTTACTGGCTTTGTAAAAACATTGGTGCCTATTACCATGAAATGATCGGCCAATGCCACGGCAGCATTTGGTTGGGCTGATTAATCAGTCTATTACAAACCCTGATCTATACTTTAGCATCAGACCTACCAGCAGGTTAGGATTTAAGATCCAATAGGACATTACAAAGCAGAAAGAGGACTTACGTGGAGTCATTGTCCTTCTCTTTCTTCCGTATCCCGAAGGCCTTCCTTGTACGTTTTTTCAATCCTGGAAAACAGAGCAGGAAAAGAGTGAATTATTGTACAAAGAGAAACCAAAGGCATGACTAAAGGTGGCGTCCGTGGGTGGCTTAAAAGCTAGGTGAGCTCAGCTGTTCAGTATCCATCTCCCTGGAGCGTAAAGGCAATGTTTTTATGTATTATTGAGTGACTGGCAGCATCCCTGTAAAGACAAAGTCTGACCGTCAGAACTGTAAATGTGGTCATGGTCATCACAGATGGATTGATGGCCTTGCAATTATCAAGGAAACCTCTTAGAGAGGAAAATTCATTAGCACTATGAAAATCAATGAGACAGTAATTCAATAAGGATGCTATTGAGCATAGATAGAGAAACCTTCTCTAGGTCACACAAAGTTAAATATATAAAAGCTTCATACAGCCCAAGACTCCTAAAGTACTGATTAGCCAACTAATAGCTAGCTTAAGAAGTGAACTAACCTGGAGAAATCCATTTGAAAACTGTGTGTTCTGGCAACCATGAAAGTTTTTGCTTTTGAGAACAGGTATTTAAAAATAAATCCTTGTCTTGGAAACAGACAATGAATGGCATGCAAACCTAACTTTGTACAACTGCAGTAGAGAATAAAAAAATATATATATATATAAATACATAATGTAACCTCAATAGAATATATCACGATGCAAAATTTCAGCAATCATCTGTTTATTCTCAGGCTTACTTTTAAGTTCTGCTGTGCGATCATAATATACAATGAACAAATGACTTTGCATGTCAACTCAAACTAAATTATTCCATTTAGCATAACTAATGCTTTACTAGTACACCATTTATCCTGACTGATTAGTATCTCATTTAAAGAATAAACATTCTTTGTCTCTTTGTTTGAAGGAGGTAACAACAGAATTCATCTCTACTTTATAACTGCACTCAATGACATTTAATGTTTTACATCAATTACACTGAACAGTCATTTAAAGCCATCTAAACTTTTACACCCCCACCTCTCTTTCTTACCCAGAATGAAAGCCCAGTTGTCCCCATCCATTTTTTATCTGAAAATTCATTCATTTCCTCTCATTCTTCCTTGTCTTTGTCTGGTTGTGAACTCATCACACAATCTTGCGGACAACCTCCCTCTTCATCATACCACCTACAAGATATAGACTGAGCCTCAGATTAGGAACTTGATGCTACTTCTTGCTAACAAACACGCATACGCCCACATAGATAAAGTATCCTGTCCTTGATCTGTGTCAGGTACTCAAATTCAACACCAGTGCGGTACTCGTGAATGAATGACATGTCATTGTTGCAACAAATTGTTGATAATAAAAAATAATCGGAATTACATGGGTTGGTCTTAAAATGCTGATTATATATTATACTTTCATCACCTAAAAATCTAAATAAGCTGGGCAGCAGAGCAGCTTAGCAGAGTCTGCTAAGTGACTCTTAAGACCAAAGAAAAAGGAAATGCAACAGTAAATCATTGGAAAGTGCTCCACGTTGGGTGTACCTACACTAATTCAGCTTCAACATGGCAACAAGATGAGGAGTCTCACTCAATGAATATGCCAACATATATTCTAATGCTAACCGTAAGAGTGCCGGTAAACATCCCACAGCAGAAGAGAGGCACACGTGTACATACCGAACGATGAGATTCACATGCTAGTTGTTTGTCCTTAATGACTCAAAATAGAAGATATCAACGTCCCTGCAGACGTTTCAGAGGACATATGTAGTGACATGCACGCACATACAAAACACACAAAAGAGTGTGAATGAATATTCATCGACACAATCTGATCAGGTGCTGCGATAGGGTAGAAAACTTACAAGGTCAATAAACAACAAACATGGAGAGCATCTCTCTTTTTGTCTTTTAGTTTGCTTTTACTTTTTCATCATAATACATTTGTATAACATGTTGCACAGTCAGGAGTTCAAACAATTCACCCAAAAAAATTGGAAAATGAACAACTGGTTGACTACAACATGTTAAATAATTTCCACAAATAACATTTAAAGTATGATCTAGAATGAAGCATGTTTTGGACACCATGTGCTGATAACTGGGAGCATGTATACTGCATGTTGCTTGCTATCACTTTGCTCATTCTCTTGGCAGATATTTTTCTGTCACTCAAGTGTGACATGTTCGGTGATTTCTATGTCATTTCACCAATACGAGATTATTTCTAAGTTTCCGAACTATTGTCTGTTTTAAAACAGTCCCAATTTGTCAAAAGGCTTTTTTTTCTCCTTACATTCATTTTTCAGCCCACTTTTGGTCCCATTTTGTCATTTCTTATCTTGGATCTCTTCCCCCTTGGCGGTAAATCAAATTCTGCCTCAAGTAAAAGCTGAAAGATTTACAGCTGTGCTAATTTGTGTTTCTTTGGATGCGTCAGTATAAAGATGGTAGCTGCATGCTACACAACATGTAGATCAGTCATGTAAATAAAAAAAACTACATGATCATTTCATTTAAGGTTAATCTTATGTAATCTACTTTTGTTTCCCTGTCTCCTTATTTCAGCATCTCATTCTTTCTTTTAACAGTAAATAAATAAAAACACAAATAAATATATAACAACTGATAAATTGCAAATGATCCCTTTCACAGAGGAGAGAACAAGGAAATGCAGATAGTAATAATACATCAATAATACAAACTTGACAAGAATATAGTGGCATAACTCAAGCAATGTTTAGTACTTTCATACGTAAATATACCTGAGTCCGCACACGCAACATGTAAACAATTAAACTTCCTATGCAAGATAAAGGGTGGCCCATGTTTAGAGAACAGCAGGACCTACAATCGGTTAGATGATGTGAATGTAAAAGAATACATACATGCACATGGCAGGGCTTAATTGATGGCGAAGGAAGAGCATGCGGTGCACGCCGTTTAATGACTTAATAACTTCCGTTCAGAGGGATGCTAGCTCAAGTGCTAACGTTATTATCGCTCTATTCTCAAGACACTGTAATGTAATTCCAGGAAAACCCAAAGGATTTGAAGCCAAACAGGAAAGGACACTGCCAAACCTAAAACAAATACATGATATCTGAAGAGCACCAGTGTGCTGACCAGCAACTTTTTTTTTGGCACGGGACACACAGATATTTCCTTTTCTAGCATAACTGTGGGAGTCAGTGGTCATTTTGAGAGAAATATTTAGAACTAACATTTACCTTGTATAAGAAAAAATGAAGACTAGGATTCAGGCTAACCTTAGAGAAGCAGGAAGCTAACTTTAGAGAGAGTCCCAGGATGTAAAAACAAACTCACAACAGGAGGAACACCACCCAGAACAGCAGCAAGTGTGCTATTATGGCTCTGTGAGGCCCACCCTTCAGCCTACAGGAAGTGGTTGTCACAAACACGAACCACCTTGAAACACTGCAATTATACAGTTGTGCCTTTATAACGTTCAGTTTATGCACCCAAGAGCTTGTTACATGCTTTAACCAAGAAGATTTACACTGAGAAGAGAAACACCTTTAAAACTGAATACAAAAGTATGTTGTTAAATATAACATCTCACATCTTCCAAGCAAAGTGATGTTTTTTCAGGTAGGAAACACAAATGAGAACTTAAGTGTTGCTTTGATTATAGATTATAATTAAAGGGCCTTTACCGGTTTCTTGCACCATTCTGTCTTTAAAAAACTATCTCGGGGTAAAAACATCGGTTTTGAAATCATCTAGAAGCTGACAGCAAACACAGAAATTTGATGTGTTTAGTAAAATGATCACATCCTATCCCAGTTCTTATCCAATCATTTACATTGTTTTGGGGTTTCATAACCTGGAGTAAACATAGCTTTTTATCACAATTCCAAGTAGTACAGCCAGGAAACTGAAGGAAAAACAGGTTAGTCTCAAACTGAGGGCTGTGACTGAGTCTGTGCACTGCACCTATTGTGTGATTTCCTGTGGGTTTACACATGTCCCTCTCTGGCGGGGGGGGGGGGGGGGGGGGGGGGGTGATGAATTATCCGCAGCTATATATGCCACCGAGTCTGAAACTAAATGGCAAGGTACACAAGGATCAGAAACAAACACCGACATATTCACAAAAATCTAAACCCTGCATGGACACACATACAGACCGCAAAACAACCACAAAATACATGCAGGGCATTGCTCTGCTTCTGGACAGGCAGAGCAGGGGGCTGTTTAAAAGCTGCTCCAAAGGGGGGGAGAGATGAAGAGGCTATCAGCCAGCCAAGCAGCAATACACACACAGAACTCACACAGCCAGCGACAGATGAGCAGACCAGACCGGCCCACTTCAAACTCTGAATGGGGGGCCTGTGTTGCTGTGCATAGTAAGCAGAGGGGGCAATAATAAACCATTGAGATTTAAAAGCAGAAGTGTTTAATTTAAGTGGAGAAATCATGTTTGTGGCTTATGAATAAAAATCCGCCACTCAGGTCATTAAATAATTCCCTTGAGCTTTTATTTGTACCCGTTTCTATGTGTATTGCTCAAAAGTAGTTGGGGAAAAAAAAAACATGCTCAAGTTTATAAGGCTGTGTGATATGCATGTCAGAGCATGCACAAGTTGAAGAAGAGCATGCCAGAATTACAGTGCAAAGTTGATGCGCTGTGTTGTTGTGGGTACTCAGTCAAGCTGTTGAGCAAGTATGAGAAGAACCACAAAGATCCACTGGCAGGCTGGCAGGTTAACAGACTAGGAGACAAGTAATTAGTGGTACAGGAAGAGGGCAGACAGGTACAGAAAGAAAGAAAGAAAAAAAGAAACACAGGACAGGCTCTGAGAAAAGGAGCAAGCAGTGAGGTGGGAAGGCAGGCAGGCAGATTGACATAAAGTGTAATCATAAAAACAAAGAGATAAGATAAGCATACTGCAAACATAGGGTTTGAAATAATTTATTGTAAGAATGATTTCTGACTTGAAGAGGTAGAAGAAACAGGGGCAGAAATCTGAGGAATTATCTGCTGCTCAAGATACAGTGCAATGGCTTTACAATCCTGCAATGAAGCCAAAGCAGAAAGTGCTCTAACATCAAAATGTTTAACATGAACGGCCTCCACTTTATTTATTCTTTATTCCTCAGTGCCAAATATTCACTTTGCAGTCAAGACACAGGGATGTTTTGTCAAGTTGTGCTTTAAGCTCCTACTCCGCAGCAATAATTGTATGCAACACATTTAGAAAACACATTTAAAAAATGAGGTGTCATGTTTTAAGATTTAATAGATGTGGAGTCGTCATTTTTCAGAGAACATTTAATTAAATAAGGTGGTGTACATAAACACATTTAGTCTCCCTCTCTATCACTTCTCTATTTCTACAAGCAGGAATAAAGCCATTTCATTCCATCCTCCCCAACATTTATCATACAAATTTATGTACTTTAGTTTTCCAGCCTCTAACTGGAGCCAGGAGATTCGGACAGAAGGTTACCATGGAAATGCCCCCATTGGTCATTAACTTTGTGTTTAAACATAAAACTAAGGGCATAAGGGGAAGAAAACCTTGAGACATCACCACTGACATCCCATCCCCGCCAGCGTCACTGTGCGTTTCCATGCCAGACACTGTGTTTCATTGAGAGTGCCTGTGTCAGTGTGGCAGAGAAAAGGCAAAGAGATGGTGTCAGTTTGCATTCGAAACTGCGAATGCTAAAATTAGGTCTGGACTGTACTGTCCAGGTGGCTGCACCATGAGCTGTCAAGTGTAACACTTGCAGTAACAATGTACCTACAGTGCATTCACAAATACATGCACACACATTAGGAGAGTTCATGTCTGCTTTTATGTACACGAAAATAAATGAGTAAATACATAAATAAACAAATAAATGTTTCATCAAGTGACGTCAACCACCTCTAAAAGAAAGCGGGTCAGGAACAGCAACCATATATAATTACGTTGGCAGTTGGTGCAGAGACATACAAAAGATGTTAAAGAATACAGAGACGTTGATGATGCATCCATCCATGAACTCAAAGTCAAGTATTTCAATTATCTACTTGGGTTTATTCTAATGTTAGGGGCAGATAAACAGAGAATATGAGATACACAGATTAAAGAAGCAACTAACATGTCAGATTATCTGCAGATTTTTGTCGTAATTGAGAAATTATTTATACATCAAGAAAGAAGATCATTCAGATGGGAAAATACTCAGATGTAGTGCATGCACAATGTTTGCTACGAGTTGTGAAATAATGTAGGTGCACAGTATGTAAATGTGAAAATATAACAGCTTTTAAATAAAAGCTTATTTTGAAACTAAAGTATTAAAAGGTATTTTGCTATTAATCCCATCTCTGTCCATCTATTCCTCCCCCTGCCATTGTCCACCTCGCTTTATAAACAAACAGCACTCTTGCTTCTCATCTCCAGGCTCCAAATAGCAACCACCAAGGACTGTGCAGCAAATGACCCTGATGCAGAGCCAGCACAGTGGCTTTCAACATGGATTTTCTTCACAAAGACACAGGGGAAAGACATATTTCAAACCAGTCTGTCCAGACTTTCACAGATCAGAGAAGGAGATATGGGGATCAAGTCCCCTCTCCAACCCTTACTATTACTTAAAGCACTGCTATTCATCTCAGACTATACAGCTGAGACTTGTGCTTCAGCAAATGTATGATTAATTATAAATGTGGATCTTCATTGTGCGATTGCTAACACAATCACAGACACATGTGGGAGTTTAGGCAAATCTCTCAAAGGCATGAACAAATGAAGGCATTTTGAGCTCTTTAGAATCAGCAGGGTCATCACTAAAGCTCTCTTTAAAACCCCCATACTACATTGTTTTCCCATTTACAGTTAGATTTTGTATTAATTTAACTGCAGCTTTGGTTGGAATAAGAAAACAGAACTGTAGCTCTAAAAGAGGAGAACAGCTACATCTTAGGCATGTTAGGTATTACCTATGATGTAGCTGGCAGGCAGCAATATCTTACGCCCTTTCAACTGTCTTCACACAAAATGTTTGTCTATTACCCAACTACAGTTCTCAAAACCCCTGCTAGGCCTCAGAACTTCCCCTACAGACAAACCCCAAGTCATTTCAGTTATGCCATCCTATCAAAACAGTTCACCACAGCTGCCACAGGGGAGAAAAAAAAACAATGTAGAAATCCTCACATTCCCTTTCTTTCACATTGATCTGACAGTACCCAGAAACGTCACATGGAGTTGCCCAACTGAACGCCATTACCATAGGAGGATAAAACTGCAAAGCATGAGAATTAACCCCCTTTCATTTATAAATGCAAGCTGCATTTCATGGCAGTAATTACCAAGGACATTGACTTTTAAATAATGACCATGACCAACAATCGGTTCAGCTAGAGAAGAAGCCATTTCATATATGCTGGGGCAAAGTAAAGCTATCAGTCTTTTTTTTTTAACCGTGAAAATAAATCACAGTGCATGCAAGCCTCTATCAGAAGGCATGCAGAATGTGCAGTTAATGGGCCTGCTGTTTCTAAGCTCTCAAATCATTTTCTTCTCATACAAACATTAATTCACAATCTTACCCTGCAACAGTGTGAGTAAATGTCAAAACTGTTGTATGGATAAATACTGAAATGGATACTTTTAAATTCATAAACATCTCTTTCCTTCACAAAATAAGATACTGAAATGGGCACAAAAACATCTTTATTAACTTTGTCATAATTAACAGAATAATGCAAGACTGAGCTGTTGGTTGGCTGCATGGCGGCAACAACTCGAAAAATGGCCTCGAAAGATAACTGGACAGAAATGGTTTCAAGAATTATCCCAAGACTCTAATTGGATAATAAGTGCAACTGTGACATCAGCTTGCATAATACTGTCTGGTTTTCAAGGTTTACACCTGCTTTGGTGATTCATAACTGTAGACAACAAAAATAAAGACCTCATCAATGACAAGTTAATCTTAATCAAGCATAAATCTATGGCAATCTTGTATCTTTAAGACGTGATCAAATAACTGTGTTTAGGATATTTAAAGACATGCTGCCATATTTTGTAACTATAAATATATCATACAAGTGTTGTACTTCCATTCTGAATTAGTTTAAAGAGATAGTTCGCCTCTTTTGACACGAAGCTGTATGACATCCCAGACTAGCAATATCGTGAATGAACATTGATTTGCCCCCTACTGCAGTGTTTACTGCTCGGAAGCAGGGGACTGCTCAGTCTGCACTTTGGTCTGCACCGTCTAAACTGTGAAACAGGCGCGGCTGTCGGCAGCGCGCAGTGATACAAAGGGAGAGAAAATAGCGCCAAGCGATTGTGAGGTCCGACTTTTTCCTGGACAACGATTTTGTGATGCAAATGTATTACTCTTTTGAACGCATATTGTTTTGCAAAGCAAGACTACCTTTCTCAACGCCAAAACGAGGCCAGAACTCGGCTCACAGGACGCAGCAGGGGGTAAGTCAATGTTCATACACGATATTGTTAGTATGAGATGTCATATAGCTTCATGTCAAAAGAGGCGAATCCCTTTAAGGCAACTGGAGCCATGTCTATCTGTGTCCAAGAAAAATAAAAGAAGGCACGCACACGAAAGGCAAAATTACTGAAAACACTGCTGCAGTGTTGAGAATTTGTTGGGCTTAATTCATTTAGCTAATTAGGAGGGTGGCCGGGTCCAACTGTAGTCAAAAGGTCTGCTGAACTTCAAGTACACAGGAAATTCTATCTAAATGTGTCTCTCTGCTGTAGGTCATCACGTGTCTTCTGGCACTGGATTCAACTAAGAAACTTTGTTATCACTCCCATCCTAAGATTGACACGATGAGCTCTCGGTGCCCCAGTCTGCCTCATTTACAATCATATGCTGATCTTGTCTGTGGAATGTAGTTTGCGGAGGTGAGCAGTCCAATATAATTTACATTCAAGGAATAAGACAGATAGATGCAGAAATAATGCACTAGTGAGGTAAGGATGTGCAAAATACTAACAGTTAACCATGCAAACAAAATTATTATCAGATAATGAGTTGATTAAAAATGTCTGAGTTATAAAATACATGATAAGAATCCATAAGTATGCTGATGCAGATATCAGTCTGATACGGCACAAAATTTAATTCAATTAACCTCATTCCACCTTTTTTCATAGAGCACAGAATCGCAACAAATGTTATTTCAAAGCACTTCAAAGATATAGTCAAATTTAAGACAATTAAAATCCAATCCAATTCATGCAATTCCAACTAAAAAACAGGTTACCTACGAAAACCAACAGACTGCATCGAAACATACTACGTCACAAATCTGATAAGATTAAGAAAATAATCTGATAACATACCCCGACCAAGACTGGTTAGAAAAAAAAATTAAAAATCCAGCTCCAGCTCAACATCAAAAGGTTATCACATCTTATGAAAACCTCTTGTTAACAGGCCAATAACTATCCTGCTCAAAAAGCCAAATCACATAACCTCCTTGGTGGAATTTGCTTGCTGGCAGCTCTCATTTCACAGAAAAGCAACAGTAAACGATGCGGGTAAAACTGGGCTATCAGTCGCATCTTTTGCTAACAGAAACCATCATTTCAGATGCATTTTTCTCAACCTCTTGTAATACTGAAGCACATCAAAGGGTTCATTTTAGCACCTCTCAGGAGCTCACATTTCATTTGCAAGTGGTGTCAAAATAGTACAGATTTAGTCAAAACTGGAAAATACAACAAGTGTCCTAATGCGTTCCTCTATAAGAAGTTGATAAGAGGAACGAGACATACAACTAAAAAGCTGTAATACTGTTTGGGACTTTTTCTGCCCATTATTTGTACACCTCTCTAATACTGTTTCTTTTTGCATCTGATTATTATGAGGATGCATACGCAATCAATCAGGATCAAACATTAAGAGCTGTTTTGATTCACGTCATCAAGTAAGCATGGACATTTTTTATTTTATTTTCACTTTCAATATCAAATGCAGAAACTGTACATTTATGAGGAATGTTGCAAAGGATAGTGTGGGTGACGTACAATGAAGTGCGATTCACTGATGAGAGGATGAATGTTTTTTGGTCCAGGAGATTGGTCTTTGCACTGTATTTGAACTCTTATTGTCCTTAAAAAAGGAGATGGAGGAGGATGCAGGGTCCGTCTGTAGCGAGAAAACATTTGATCCACATACACAAACACCCAAAACACCTACACAGAACGCAAACACGAGCCCACATTTTGCATGAGTCAATGATGAGTCAGTTTGGCAGTTTTCAAGAGCAGATTGGTCATTAATGATGAACAAAAACAAGTCTAAAGACACGTGGACACTGCCTCTTGTAGCTGTTCATTTACCTGTTAACATTATGAAATGTTTCCATGGTGGATGATTTACAGGTACAAGACGAAAGGCTGTATGGTCAGAAAAATTTAAATGTCTTTGGACATATTATTGTCCTTTATAATTACAAATTTAACTCCAAAAGAGGACCTTTACCGATTAAAAAAAAAAAAAAAAAAATGCATCTCATTCTGATGTTTTTGTGTTCAAGATTTTCATGAAAGGTTAAACAAAATGAGTTGTTGCGCTAGATCCATGTAGAGCAATCTGACATGTCCCCAAAACAATTCAACAAAACAATTTCGAGTAGCTTAACAAGGTAGGATTTGTTGCGGGGGCATAAGAATCTTCATGATTATGTCTCATCAAGGAGTAACAGCATAAGACGGAGAAAGCTGAGCCCGACTGAACTGTTCTTGGCATAAAGAGTCTGAGCTACAACTGGGATACTGGAAGAGTCGTCTCTGGGTTACTTGCCCATCTTGACTGCTTTGATAGTAAAACAAAAACACAAGGACACTTGAGATCATAAAGTTGAGCACATATTTTAGAACAAATAAATGGCATATGTAGAAACTCAGAATCTGCTCTATATTACACTGAGTGAACCTTTCCTTTATGATACTCTGCACAGCTTTACATTAAGGGTCCTGAATCAAGGTAGGTGTGTGTGTGTGCTGATCCTGAGAGTTACCCCGTTTACCCTGCCAATGGGCTGTATGCACACTCCTCTCAATGCCAAATTCCTTTTCTGCCGGCCAATGTACCACGAAACCAATCTGATAAATGACTGCAATTCCATCCCTTAAATGCTTGTAAAAACTGAGAGATGGAGTGCTAACACAGGGATCAATTGATTACTCATAATTCATATGGATACAAAAAAAAATCCATTCTCATTTTTCCCCCTTTCTGCTGAACGTGTTTGCGTTCCTTCATGCGTGCGCATTAAACTGACAGTAGAGGAGAGTATAATTGATAAACTCACTATTCTCCCAGAAGTCCTGTAAGAAAGATAAACCCACTCAGTTTTAGCTCATTATAGTTCAACTCTGTGTCAACTCTCTGCAAAAAGCAGAAAGACTGGGGACTTAAGTATGAGACCTTCTAATAGAGTCACAGTCTTTAGTTTTCATTCATCTTCATAACTTCATCTGTAGACGGACAGTTGGAGGTGTTGATGTAGTAATCGTTGGACCATCTATCATTTGAAGGAATTACATTAAAGGAATAATCCGGAGTAAAATGCACTTTAGGTCAATTTACGGGATGTTGGGAGTACATACGTTGAGTTGACATCAAAATCATTTAATTCTGATGTGTTTTGAGAATTTTTATTTGACCGTTTTCAGCCTAAAGTCGTTAGCCTGGAGGAGAGTGGGGCATATGGTATCGCCGCTACAAAACGCTATTTTTACACCTCTTCTACAGCTCCAAACAACATAACACTTACGTGGTAGTGAGTAGAGGGTCCCTAAATCCAAACAGAAGTGTCCCGAGGTCTTCATGTGGTCGGATAGAGAGTCCAGAATGAATTTAAAACCAGCCAGTATCTTTCCGGAAATGCTCCTGCTGCAGCTGGCATCTTCAGCGTAAAGTCCGTATAGTAGAGCCGAGTGTGGAGTAACACGCTCTGGAAATTCACAATTTCGTTGCCGTTTTTTTTTTTTACAAACATAGTCCAGTATTTCTTTCGAAAGTGAAATGAAGTTGTATGCAACAGCAAAGCCTAGCTTACTAACAGGTTGGAATTTTATAAAATGTCACGTGACCTTACGTCTCGCGTGACCTAGCCTCCTGTTTACGGAAGACGTCTTTTGCGTGACTGGAGTGACCATCACAGAAGGAGGAGAGGTGTGTGAGCAGATTGTTGAACAAACGGCGGAGCAAACTTTTGGAGTTATGGTGCGTGTTTGTTCCTATCCTGGCTTTCGAAAGAAATACTGGACTATGTTTGTAAAAAAAAAAAAAACGGCAACGAAATTGTGAATTTCCAGAGCGTGTTACTCCACACTCGGCTCTACTATACGGACTTTACGCTGAAGATGCCAGCTGCAGCAGGAGCATTTCCGGAAAGATACTGGCTGGTTTTAAATTCATTCTGGACTCTCTATCCGACCACATGAAGACCTCGGGACACTTCTGTTTGGATTTAGGGACCCTCTACTCACTACCACGTAAGTGTTATGTTGTTTGGAGCTGTAGAAGAGGTGTAAAAATAGCGTTTTGTAGCGGCGATACCATATGCCCCACTCTCCTCCAGGCTAACGACTTTAGGCTGAAAACGGTCAAATAAAAATTCTCAAAACACATCAGAATTAAATGATTTTGATGTCAACTCAACGTATGTACTCCCAACATCCCGTAAATTGACCTAAAGTGCATTTTACTCCGGATTATCCCTTTAATAACTGTGGGACTGATATGACATATATCCTAGATTAAAGTTCAAGTATGAGTGACTTAGCTGTAATGGGCATTTCATGTTATGTATTCAACTGGGAAATCATCAGTGTAAAAAAATATATTAACGAAAAAATCTTTTAGTTTTGAGCCCCATGTTTACCTGCCTTACAGCATGTATCTATGTATACAACCTACTAAATCACACTTTAGGAACATTTAAATGATTCTATACATAAAATGTACAGCCCATCAGTTGTAGGTAGTAACAGGCTTAGTAAATGATAGTGCCCAGCTGTGAGTGGAGGAGCAGTCTGATCAACTAAAGCAGAGATACTCTGCTTCATTTGCTATTCATTTACATTGATTTTACTTTTTTCTTTTTGCATGTAAAACATCTGAAACCCCTCATTGGTAGTCCTAACTGTTCCCACCTGACTTGTCTGAGCAACCATGTTACATATTTGCATAATGTCTGTTAGGATGATCAGCTTCCTCATACGTTTTTGCCGACTGAAATTTGAGAGGGAGGCCTTACAGAAACAAGAGCTAAAAGTGTGTATTTCAGACAGAGTGATATATATATATATAGAAGCAGGGTGAAAAAAATAATGCACTTTATGAAAAAGACATAATTGACTTCAAACAAAATAATAAATTATCCCAGTACAGTACAGTCTCTTTAACCTTAAATAACAAAAAATATCTTTGGATACAAAATGAATAAATTTATAGCAAAGAAAAAGGAAAGAATGGAAATAGAAGTGACACACAGAAAGAAAGACATGGAACAGATGAACAGTCAGCTCATGACTCTCCGCAGAAGTGTGTGTGGTCTTGTCTGGATGAGGCTTGATACAAAGCGTCTATGTATCAGTTTCTCAGATGAAGCCTGATCATGTCCTGCTTCCATGTGCCCAGAGGGGATAACAGGAAATAACTTTGTTCGTAGAAAAGAAACAACTATGAAAATTAGGACAAAAACGTAGAAAATGAATAATTCAACTAAGAACTTGTGTCAACCCTGTATACTCAATGTCTTATTTACAATTGATTAAATCAGCAGTCGTTCTCATTGAGACAAATTCCTAAAAAGCTGGACCAAATTCCTGTGGATTACATTTGTGTTATTTCCTCCCAACAATCCAATCTCAGTTCATTCTGGTAAAGGCAGACTACGGACTCCACCCCTTCCCTGTTCACACCCAGATTATAGGTTTGGCCAGATTTGGTTTGCAAACAAAAAAAAAAGCCTGATCTGACTGTCTACGGTTCATAAAGACAAGAGCTCATTGAAAAAACCTCTGACAGCATATATTCAGAGTCCTCAGAAGGCCATGCCGTTTGCATCTAAAAGGAGAAGAGGAGTGAAAGAGAGAGTGAGAGAAGGAACAGGAGAGGCAGAATGAGAGAGGAGAGGAACCACGATGAACCACAAGATCTGGAAGCACTTAAAGGAAACACACCATCAATTCAAGTGTCAATCTAACGCCCAGCAATCCTGTGTTCTGGAAAGGCTTATATAACCCAGAAATCACCAGGGCTACACATAAACGTGGTTTCCTACTACACTCAGTGTGTACGTAAATATCTAAAAAATATCATTTTAAAAGAGGAATACAGGTCATCCTGCTGATTCAGTCTGTTCACACACACCTCATGCAACCACTGTAAATGCATAGCTTTCAATCATGACTCATTAACTGTTGTTAGATTCTTCCCAGCCTCCCCCAGACTTTTGTGACAGCATGAAACAAAATAAGATGAAAAGAAAATAAAGCAGAAAGAAAGGTTATAAATATATAAACAACAATTATGATTTCTTTTCACAGGCCCTAAGACTGAGAACTATCTGCTCAGCATGTCCTTCACCTCAGCACATTATTTGTTTTTGTTCAGTCTGCGCTAACAACATTGGGGGCACATGTTGTGTAAGCCGCACAAGGGCACATTAAAAAAAAAAAAAAAGTTGGTAGTGACTCCATGTTATGCAACTAGCTGGTCCCTCTAAAACAACAATGCAGGGGAGCCCTGCTACAACAGCCGCATTACTCAAGCAGTTGCATGTACACACAGACATCAGAACAAACAAGACTGCCCTTCTCTTCTGAGACTCTGTGCTGCCTGGAGCTGGGTTACAGTCTGCTACAGTCCCCTCCCTCTTTGGCTCACAAGGTGATTAAAAAGAGCATGTAACACAAGTTCCATGTAGATCTTTTGTGAGAGTCTAAATTTCTTAAGGAATGAAGTTTCAAATGATAAGATGGCTTTTTTTGAAAGCTAAGATTGAACATTTCTGTGCTGGCAGATTTCTTTTTACAGTGCAATAGGAACTGGAGTACGTTTGCTGGTCAGTATGCACACATGGTAACTAAACACTACACTACCTACTTTTTAAAAAACAATACATATCAGCTGTAAATTCAGTCAGAGAATGCGATATCATTAAAGATTGTATGGTATACAAAATACATTGTATACACACACACACACACACACACACACACACACACACACACACACACACATATATATATATATATATATATATATATATATATATATATATATATATATATGTATATGTTGTTGAATAAGACCAATCATGAACTTTAATTCAAGGACATAAGTCAGAGGGATTCTGAATTGATGCTGATTTTGCTTGATTTTTTTGCGATGGGTGAACAACTGGCATAAACAAATATCCATGAACCAAAAAAAAAACAAAACTGAAATCTGTCAGCAATGATTTCAACTGTAGTTTTCATATGATAGTAAATACAACCATCTCCAGAAAGGCTCCTGATTTGTGAGAGTGAAGATTCTGAGAAAACAAATCTCAGCATGAGCCACAGGAATTTGTCAAAGATTCTACAATGTGTTTAGAGAAAATCATAAAATCAAACAACCTTCAAACATAACATACGTATTCTGTTGATACTCCAAGGCCTAGTTAGTCCAAGCCATATTCAAAAGAAATAAGACTAGAAGACGTTGTTAGTGGTTAGCAAGAGGAAAAGTAAAAAGGAGTATCTTCCTTCTCCGCCATCCTCTCATTTAATTTGACCAAATTAGACTAAAGCCACAGATGTTTTTATGAAAGGATAGGAAATGGTCACATAAGAGTCACACTCAGTTACTGCACAATAAGATAAATAAAGCCGTGTGAAAATGTTAAAAGCTGTCAGGAGTGATTGTCGAGGCATGAAAAGAAACACTGCAAATAATTTCCAACTCAACTGATTTGACATCTTTGTTTCTACCATCTCCTCCCATCATGTCAGCTTATTCTGTACATCAAGCCAAAAAATTGTTGTATTATTTACCCAGGCTGTTCTTGGCAAATATGTATAACCCGAGCATTTATTGCCCAAGCAAAGTTAACTAACTAACCTGTGAATAATGTGCTTAGAAGCTCTTGGACTATCCATGTGTCTCTTCTTGTCTTTTGTTTGGGTCCTTTCTAAGCCTTTGCCAAGCTAATTTCACCCTAATTAGACCTAATGGTTTAAACACAGCATGCTCCAAGCTCGTTTGATTAAAATTCTCTGTGAAAACACAATCATTCCCCAGGTGAATAATATAATTCTCAGAAAACAGTTTTGAATAATGTTGATATAAGATTTGCTCAAAAAAATAAAAAAAACTGTATATCAAAACTCCTATGTGTCCATCTCTTATGACAGACACAAACAGACACAGCTAACACCTCTTTCAGCACTGTTCTGCAGTGTCTTACAGTCGGACTGCAGATGACCGGTGCTTTGTGCTGTGTGGTTTAGTTTCAGTGATGTTCAGTTTTTCTTTCAGTTGCAGTTCTCTGTGTACCTCTAGGACCCAAGTCTCCCTTCCTCCTCTTTCTCTTCCCTTCTGTCTCGCACTGCTGATACGGTAAAAATCAATGGGTCCTCTATTCTGTGGTCTAGTCTGATGTCTGCTAATGAAATGTTATCTGCTATGAGTCATTCATCTGATAGTTGCTGGGGCAGTGACAGGCAGAGGGATCATCTAGCATCACTTAAGATCTCACAAATGCATACAACTTTATGGATGAATTCATTTTTGGGAACATAAATGTGTTGAGTGCAGGAGTAAATATGGGTAACTGTAGTACCAGTCCAAATTGAACTGCCTATATCAAACTAGCTGTAGAATATAATGTAATGTATTGACACACTTGACTCCGTAAAAGTATTTAGAATGCCTGTATTTAGATTAGATATCACAAAGCCTTTTTTCACAATAAAAAAAAAAAAAAAAAACAGTTCTAAAAAAGACTAATCGAAAAAGATCGGCCTTGAGCTATTTTTAGAAGGATTCATAGTTTTCAAAGATCCAGAGTTTTGCAGACATACCTTAAAAAGCAGAGCCACCTTAACTTCTAAACGGGCTGTAAGACAGCTGCAGTACATCCAGAATGCTGCTGCTCGAGTCCTGACTAGAACCAGGAAATACGACCATATTAGTCCAGTGCTCAGGTCTCTGCTCTGGCTTCCTGTCGCTCAGAGAATAGACTTTAAAACAGCTCTGCTTGTGTACAAGTCTCTTCATGGTCAAGCGCCAAAGTACATCTCTGACATGTTAGATGTCAGAGATGTACCAACTCGGGCTCTGAGAACCTCAGGGAGGGGTCTCCTGCTGGTGCCCAGAGTCAGGACTAAACAAGGTGAGGCTGCGTTTCAGTTTTATGCTCCTAAGATCTGGAACAGTCTTCCAGAAGATGTGAAACAGGCCTCAACTCTGACAATGTTTAAATCCAGGCTGAAAACAGTTCTATTTAGCTGTGCATATGACACCTGAAAGTATTTTATCTGCACTCTTTGCTTTTAAATTAATTAATTAATGATTATTTTTAATAGGTTTTTTATTTTTATTTATTTTTAATAATTTTATTGCCTTCTTTTGATTTTATGTAGCTGTGAAGCACTTTGAATTACCTTGTGTACGAATTGTGCTCTATAAATAAAATTGCCTTGCCTTAACTTTCATTCAACACCTATAAATAAAAAAAGAAAAAAAGGTCTGCCTTCTGCTTCAAAGTATACTGTGGTGAGATTACTTTTTAAGTTACCTCACACATATCAGTTTCATACCGTTAAGTATTACCAAGGGCTAAGCCAAACACAGCCAAACCAACTTTCAGATTACTGCATCCAGTACACAGTGTTTGCATACACTTGTATGTAAAAAGTATTTATGTATAAAATGTATACATATTCTTTCTCTCCCGTAGCACACGGATCTATAGCCCAATGTACATCAATATGGTGTGGGACTGATCAATCATCTTGAATGGGAACAACACAAACAAGACTATTGTGGATTTTAGGAGGACCAGGATTAAGCTGAACACTACTTCCACACTGAGAAAAGAGGTGGTGGAGCATCACAAATACCTGGGTGTTCACCTGCAAAACAGACTGGACTGGAAATGCAACACTGAGGCTCTCTACAAGGAGGAATAGAATTGACTACTTCTTGAGCACATTTAGTTCCTTCAATGCTTGCACCAAGATACATGACATCACGTACACATAGTATCAAGCAAGACGGACATTTCTCTTTACAGTCATCTTTCAGAGCAGCCGCATCCGAACCAGTGACCCAAAAGAGCGAGGCTGTGCTGGGCACTGCTCTGGAGCCCCAACGTTGATTGAGGAAGTAATAATGTTGCACAAGCTGCTCAACACAATAGGCAACACTGGAAACCCGTTAAACATCACAATGATTAAATGAAATTGCCTTCAGGCAGAGGCTTCTTCAACTTCACTGCAATAAGAATAGACGTTCATTCATTTCAGTGGGTAATGAAATGACCGTACATTATGACATTCGGTGCCTGGAGAGCGAACTCTTCCTTTATGTGGAAAATATAATGCATCTACCTTTCATTCATATTCACATTAGTATAATGCAAGAATATAATTTCCCTTCTGGGATTGAAAAAGTATTATTCAACTCAGTCAATGCAGTCTTACGGCACAATGGCTAATACACATCCACGCCAAAAAATGTAGCAGTCTCAAAAAAATAAATAAATAAATAAATAAATAGCACAAAAATGGAAGATGATTACAATTTCAAGGGTAAAAAATCTTTATGAAACTACATTTGACTTGAAGAGCTTTTGACATGCCTAAGCTTTCCAGGACGAACTGTCACAGTGTTTATGTTTTCCACTTTCAGCGATGGCACTTTTGTACTTAGCTTTTAGTTGATACCAACTGCATGGGGAATGAATCATTTTGCTAATAAATGTGTGTACCATTCAAAGAAAGCAAATTCAAGAATGTGTCATAAAGTTGCAGGACACTGCTATGTACAAATTAATTGTTACTCTATTCAATAATACCCGTAACAATTAAAAACACAATCTACACATCGCTATGAAAGAACTTTTACACTCCATCCTGAACTCTTTCTCTCTCCAACCCCCAAACCTTTCAATTCCTCTGTCATCACTACATCTTTCCACCCACCCAGTATCAATGTAAACACTGTTAATCTCTTCCTGTGGCCGTGTCTCTGCGTCACTGTGCCCATGTATACTCAGCTGATTGAAAGTGACATCTGTTTGCACTGCTATGACTTGTAACCACACAGTACAAGTACACAAGAAGCACTTTATCCAGACAAACCCACAGAGATGGCACTGAGGGTATTCCTCACACATACAGATGAAAGCAAAAAGTTATTTCTAATAAATCTAATGCTGATGCAAAAATTGAAGAAGAAAGGGAAAACTGAAGCCTAAAAGGAAACGTCAAGAAATGTATGTAAGCAGTTCTTGTTGTATGTCACTTCATTATACGGTTCTTTAATACCAATATCACTCTGACGGATGGTAAATCAAACGGGTCAACACTGTTAAATTAGTCCCGCTAAAATATCCCAAATACATTGGAGGTTTCAAGGCATTTTATAACAATTAAGGAGCACAGACTTATTTAAAAAACAAGGAGGAAACAAGTCTTCTGAAATGTAGAGTAGGGTTGTAAAAAAAAAAAAAAAAAAAGAAAAAGGAAAAATATCAATACTCTGATAATAATCAATACTAACTATTCCTATCGAATTAGGTGTACACTGGCTGCAGTAACAATGCTAACAGGCCATCTCTTTGTCTAGTTGTCGACACAACTTCCCAGCGCCACTGCAGACTGACAGCCACACAGTGCTCCCCTCACTATCAGCTGAACATCACTGAGTTCACCGGTCAGAGCTACCTGCTGTTGCACCATAAAAGTAACTTAATGTTTTAAATGTACAAAGAGCTCTAGACTACTACGAGTCAGATGCATTTTGAGACCATTATCGAGATGCACTAGTGCGATTTGGAAATAAACACCTCTTTTTTTTTTTTAGTATTTTATGAAACACCCGGAGTGAGCAGGAATCTGTGTGTGTGCATACTTCTGTCCTGTGTGAGCGAAAGCCTGTTTCACTGTCATAAAAACAAGGGTGGGGACAATTAAACTGGGTTACCATTCCTGGGCTACTTCATCATGTATACTAAGCAACTGCTTGTCACCCTCGGTTTGCTTGGACCTTAAAACTAAGGTGTATTTCCAAAAGGAAATGTGCATTTAGACACAAAAGTCCCAAATTAATGATGTGGCTATGATGAGGTAAAAATAGAGCAAAGAAGGAAACGCTGCTTATTTCATGTACCACTATTGCTGTGGCCCAACACTTGAGGGGATTACTATATTGCAGACTCTACCATAAACTCGTGTAAAGAAGCAGAAGCAGATGCACTGAACCAGAATATCCTGACTGATAAAAGTTTTACTTATGTAAAGTGAGTTTAGTCTACAGAAATGCCAAACTGATGTTTTAGCTTAAGAAAAGGATTGATATTAAAGAATTGATTTAATTATTTTTTTTGCCTAATTTAGGTTTTCTTATAAAGCAATTTTTTAATTTTTCCTTTGTATCGGCATCAAGTTGGAAATTCTAGTATCGTGGCAATCTTAATGCAGACCTGAAATGGTTTGACAAATGAGAGCATAATTATCAGCTCCTTCAGAGGGAAAAGCTTACTGATCAGCCAAAATATGAAAACTACAAACAGTTTAAGAGATTAAAGGCTTGTTTACATTTGTATGAAGGCATCCATCTGCATTGCTGTCTGCAGCCACAGACGGGTATGTATTCAATGGAGATGGAGAGATGTGCAGTCCTCCAACAAGTTAAAAGCACAGAGGCTTCAGATATAGCGCATACGTTGATCAAATGCTGACTGGCTGAAAATTAGCTCGTGCTGGGAGGAGCCAACAAACACTAATTTCATGAAAAACTGGGCGAAGAGCCAAAAGCCATAATAGCAAAGAAGCACAGGTGAAAAAACACAGACAACAGCTGCACTGGGAAATTCATTCCACAAAAAAGCAGTCCTTTGTCCACTTTGACCTCTGTGTTTTCCACACCAGACTAAAGCTAAATGACCAACAACTGCATCAACAAAACCAAGAGCAGCACGCAGCTCAAAATGTTTCACTTATTTTAGAAACTGTCCCCCAGTGGCATCAAAACACTGTAATATGTAGACATGCGTTTGTGAAGCTACAACAGAGAGCCTGCGGTATTTTGTTCCGGCCCAAACACTGATCAACTTCTTACAATCCAAAGTTCTGGGGGAGAAAACCTGCATCTCAAAATTCACATGGACGTTACTTTGATACATGCAACGTTCCTAAACGTTTTCGCAGACCAGTCACATCCCCCAATATGGCAACGGCACTCCCCTAAGCAGCCCCCCTGAGGTGTTCATCCGGCCTCCAAACTCCCCAGATACCAATCTGGGATCTTATCCCATCTCTGGGAAGCAAGCCCAATCCACAAAGAACCCATCCCAAAACCTCCAGGGCCCAAATGATTCATCACCAACATCCTGGTACCAGATACTCAAGTACAACATCAGAATTTCTTTATCCACATCCTGACTGGTAATGAGCATCTACACAATGTTAGACAGGCATCTTTCTGTTGTAGAACGTCAGCATTCCTTTAATTCCACATTGCAGTTTATGTAACTTTCTTGGCTGTTGAAAGGTATACAGAGAAAATCATGAACTGAGACGACATAAGGTGATTAGGTACTCTCATCAGTGAATGAGCATGAGTAATCATTTAATGACAGTGTGCACCTATGTTTATCTCAAACATGAGAAGAAGATCATGCTAATTAATTCCCCCTAACTGCAACATAATTTCGTGTTGTTTATTAATTAAGTAAAGTAAAGTGATTGAGCCAAACACTAAGAGTCAGCTTGGGAGATGAATACATTATGTAGAGAAGCACATCAATATTAAATTGCCAAATAAAGCCAACTTCCCAGAGGCCTTTTCTGGTATGCCTGTTTAGTCCTTTAATAATATGAAAGATGGAAGAGGAACAGAAAAGAGAACCATTGCATTTCAGGGCAAGACATGGAACAAAAATGAGATAATCAGAAAGTAAGGGAGAGGACAATGGAAATGGCAGGAGTGAAAACTTAATGCACAGTTTATCAACTTGCATGATGTGAAGAAACGTCTGAATTTCATCCATGACTTAGTTGTTTGGAGCGATGGAGTCATGACAGAAAATATAAGCAGCCATTTTGAAACATGCTGGGAATAAAGTGACAGAACAAAAGTGTTGATGAAAATATTAAAAAATAATAATAATTGAATCGAACTGAATTGCTCAAGTCAGGATATTGGCTTTACTTTCATTTTTAAATCAACTTCCCCCCAGATCAGATGAGAAATGCCTCTTACTTAATACAAAAAGGAAGTGACTCAACAAAATGCTGGCCTTTCGTGATGATCGTGTCGCCCTCTCTGCCTCTCCATCTTTTCCTCTCCCGCAGGGCTCAGACACACATTGCTGCTCATCATGTCTCTTGCACTGTCACATTCTTACCTGGACAGTTTGAAAGTGCTCTGTCTTTGTCTCTTACTCCACCAGTCTTCAGTTTGTCAAGCTGTTACTTCCTGTAGATGCAGACAAACATAGGATGCTGGATCCATTGGCATGTTTTGCCCACCTTGAGATATAAATAAATGTATATTTGATATGCTAAATGTTATTTTTCGTAGTATACAGCTGACCCCAACTCGGAGTAAAGTTACTATTGTGCCGTACCTCATTAAAGAGACAAACGAACCACACAAACAGCACTATTCACCAAACACTCTCCTAACAAATCTATCCTTGACTCTCCTTGTCATTCCCTTCTCATTAACCATAGAAACACAAGCGCATCCAAAGTGCTATCACTGGGATGACATGAGAGCAACCGCGGCAGCTACACCACTTGACTGTTTTTCTTGATAAAAACTAAAGCCACCGATTCAAGATTAAATTAAAACCATAGACTTGTGAAAACAAATCAGCAACTGTTCTGACAGCAACCCAACAGGAGGGCCCTGTATCTGTATGGCTGAAGCTAATTTCTGTTTATTTTTGTTTTGCCGTGTGCAACATCTTTGTCTACATAAAGCATTTTGGCACTAATGGGAAGATAATGAGCAACAAATGCATGGAAAGCATCACTTGTTCATGGAAAATTACTGGCTGAATTTTGCATAGAGCTGATATCTTTGAGGCATTGTCCTGTCAAATGCACAAATTCCTTCGCCAAGTCAAAACATTTATTTTTTTATCTAATGAGCTCTCTGACCAAGACATTTTTCAAGCCGAATCGGATGCATCATTCAAGGAAACTGTTTAATTATGCTCCAAGAGAACTCCATCTTCCTCCAGCTGCTACTGGATTACTCAAACATGTCTGTTTATGTGGCTCTGCATCTCGGGCATCATTACGTAAGTGTGTCTGTGTGTTAGCATGTATGTGTGTGCCTCTCTGTTTGTGTATGCGGGTGTGTCTGCACGGAAAAACAAGATAGAATTCGGGCAGCATGTGAGGTTGTTGTACCCATGGATAAATAAGGTGTTAATGAGAGCATGAAAGATTAATTCTGACTGCTTTGCTTCACCCTTTCCTCTCCTAAATCACTACTCCTGCTCGTCTTTGTTGTGGGATAGTTCATTTGAGATGCTGACAAACTTAGTGCCAAGCTCAAAGACCATGGTTCCATTCAAATGTTAAATACTCAACAGTAAACTTTTCTCTGTGCATGCCACCTTTAGTGAGGACGACACACACACATGACCCGGCTACACGTCTACTTACTTTTGTATTCCATACAGCATTGTCTAATGTTGTGTTAGCATCTATGCACACACTTGTGTGATAATTAGGGAAAGCTAGTGACTCATACAAACACATAAGTACTCGCGTCAGAGCCAGCCTATAAGCTTCCCATCCTTTGAATGCATTTCAATTCTAGACACAATGGGCCTCATGCAACAACCGTTCGTACGCACAGATTTGTTCTTAAATCGTCCGTACGAGTGATATAAGAGAATTTGCGCATTCACCAATCTTTTCGTATTTTACGTTTTCTTTGAGGTACGAACAGAATTTACGAGTGATCCAGACCTGTCGTAGGAGTTTCGTAAAATAGTCCGCTGTTATTCCAATCAAGTTTGCTTGACTAATGGATTGTATATTTAATTACTTTGAAGAAAACATAAATAAATATATACATTATACCCAACAATGATGCTGACATTATTCTGTTTTACTTAAAATATGCACTAATCGAAGGTTAATTTGAATCTGTATATAACGGGAAGCGTAACCAGCGGCTGACTTGAGCGTGTGGAGACAGACGAATGGCTGAGATCGCGATTTAGATTGCCAAGGACTGTGCTGCTACAAATATGCAGCTTAATTGCTAGAGCCACAACTCCAGAGAGAAACACGCCGATCAAACCCAATTCCACCACACGTCCATCTTTGGATTTTTGGCTACTGGAACCTTTCAGAGGGAGACTGGAGACAGATCGGGGGTGTCCCAGTCCTCTGTGAGTCGTGCGCTCCCCTTGGTCATCAAAGCTCTCATCAGTTTATCACCCATGGTACATCAGATTCCCATACACCGCTGTCCAACAAGTGCAAATTAAGAGGGACTTTCATGCCGTGGCTGGACTGCCAATCATAATTGGAGCACGAGACACATATACGCATCAAAACACCCGTGCTGTTGTGGAGCGCACTGATGAAGGCCAGGTGGGTGTGTCTCGATACAGCGGGGGGCAAAATAGCCCAGAGAAGGCATGCCAGATTTGCGCAATATTGCCATGAACGAGGGTCTCCCACTACCTGAACAGACCAGAAGGTGTGGTGCCAGAAGACCCTCATGGACCCCCCATCAAAGTGCCATCATGATGAGGCAACAACTGATTGCACGGCTTTAGTTGCAGTCATCGAGCGCCTGCCCATGGCGAGACGTTTTTTTTAAGCCATTTTCATATCAAACCATTTATTTTTTTATTTCGCTGACATGGTATTAACAGCACTCGTAATTGCTTCCCATTTCTTCACTTTAGCAGGTCCCGTCCACTGCTTACACTGCTAAAAATTACAGATTTTCCTTTTTGGATCTCTGAAAGCAGAACTTTAATCTCAGAGCCCGTATTCTCAGCACTTCCTGGCACAGGAGA
Source organism: Odontesthes bonariensis (assembly GCF_027942865.1). Classification (NCBI taxonomy): domain Eukaryota; kingdom Metazoa; phylum Chordata; class Actinopteri; order Atheriniformes; family Atherinopsidae; genus Odontesthes; species Odontesthes bonariensis. Next base: position 26,869,244 of record NC_134520.1, on the reverse strand, counting down.
GAGGAAGCACAGCCTTATATGGTATCATTTAGGGCGTGCAGTATGCAAATCTACTATCCTCGTGCACGTGAACTTAAGATACGCACAGGTGTGATTCATCATTTATGCAGGTCGTTTACACACTTTTCCCGAAGTTAAGAGCGCTTGTTGAATCTGACGTGGCGTGTTCGTACGAGACCTTCGTACGAAAAAAGTAAGAGAAATTTAGAATAAAAATACGAAAATGTTCTTGCATGAGGCCCAATGTCTTGCACTGATTTGTGCTCACAACCGAGCTACTGGCAGGTGTATTCACAGGAAAAGACTGAACTTGATTTGTTTTACCAACAGGCCTGATACAGCTGCAGTCAATGTTTCTGTCTCTGTGGTTTTAAGTCTGTGTGGGCTTGAATACACAAAAGTCCCATGAATCACAAAAGAAGTACAACAGAAAAATCTCACGAGTTTTTGGAAAAAGATTTTTTGTAACACAGCCAATTGATGAACAATGGCCTATTTTCCCCCTCATCATTTCTTCTATGCAACTATGTATACAGTATGTATCTGCTAATTGACAAAAATCTTAAGGAAAGGTCTGTTTTGTACTGTCATACCATTAATTCTAGGCTACAGAGAGCGGTTTTGAATGAATCAACCATGCGTTTGGGCCAATGAAAAGACATTTGATTACTTATTTGGGGTCTGAAATCAGGGCAGAGTTTGCCTGGCTCTCACGCAGACCCTTCGTGCTTCGTGCATCTTCGTTACACTTCGTGAGCTCGCACGAGGGTCTGGGTGCGCCGTGTTGAGCCCGAAGTCTTCGGTTACCCCATAAACGGGCCCGCCTCTATGCCTAGATCCAATCACAATCGTGGGGCGGGGTGTTAACAGGTATGACGTAGCATCCGGCGCGACAACGAACACAGTCAAACACAGTACGACAACAACAATGGCGGCACGGATGCAAGAGCATGGACTCAGCTTCGATTCGGCGGTTTCGACGGTGTTATCTAAACTACCACATATCAATTCTTTAAAAGAGGAGCATTTACCGCCATTGCCGGACGATTAGCTGCTGCTAGCTCCTGCTTTGCTCGCTGCTGTTGTGTTTTGTTTATTTTCCACCACAGACCGAGAGACTGGTCGCGCTCCAACGCGTCACGTCCGCTTTCGATATGATTGGTCGAAGTAGTACGTGACACACACATTAAATTCTCCAATCAGGTTCGAGAGGTTTTTGAATACAACCCCCGCCTACTCACAGCAGAGAACAGCTAGGCAACCGACAAAATTCCAGATGGATGAGAAACATCCATCTGCGTGAGAACCAGGTTAGGGCAGAGTATTAAAAAATATAATTCAAGAGAACACATATGCCATCAACAATAATTTGACCACAATAAAAGAGATTTGCTGCACTTCTTACCACCAGCCTTTATGTTTTTGCACCCCTGTCAGCACATCAAATATGCATTTATTCAGAAATAACTAAACATGTGCACAATGAGGCCCCTCTTGAGGATAGTATCAGAGTATGAGACAGACAAGAGTCAAGAGAGTTCAATCTTACAAGATGAAAGAGCAAAAAAGTTGACTTGCTGACATGCTGATGCTGACAAAACGGATCCTGTCTTACCATTAAAGACAGGACAATCGATTTACTTAATAGTGAGATAGTAGTTTTGGACAGTGAAAGTATCATCATTTTCTGGCATTGTTGACAGCTGTTGCACATTCCAATGGGAGGCTGTTACCAGAAACCAGTTTACATGCAATGGACTCCATTTTTGAAAGCTATTGTATGATTTTTGGGTGCTATGCAACAGACACATTTACACAATGATCCCCAAATAAAAACCGTTGACACTAAATGTTCTGAACAACACAGTAAATGGGGAGTCATTTTGTAAATTTTTTTAAGTGACTCTATATGGTAAAAAACTAATTTCCTTTATGCAACTCAGGGTGTTGAAAATCAAAATAGTAATAAATGACTCCAGCCTCAGCCTCTTGACATTTCTGTCCATACGATTTATCTTCAAATGATCTGCATATGAAAATGTTGTATCATAGGGGCCTCATATCATTTCTATGACCCTGTTGTCACATGACAAGATCAGTTATTGTTAAAACAAAGTCCAAGTACTGGTATTAGATACATACACGACAAACGCTGCTTCATCCACATGCAGCAGATAACTCAATAAATCAAATGAAAGAGATATTCATGCTGAGATCGTTTCGAGAAGCTGAGTTAGCAGATCCGCCTCAACAGGCTTGTATGTCATGAGCTGACTGACAAGTGTGTTCAAAACTCAAGTAAATCTTTGGTTGTATCATGGCAAAATCAATATGATCATATACTTATGATTTACGACTTGAGAATCTCCCAACTTAGCAACATTTATAAAAAAAAAGCTAAAAAAAATTAAGTTATCATTTCAAGCAAAATCGGCTAACAGACAGTTAAAGTCCACCATATGGCCCTCTGCTCTGCAACATCCCAGTTAAGGATTTATCCAAGTTTCAGCCAGGCAAGCTCTGTGAGTTTAATTCCTTCAGCCAGTAACTGAGATTAACAAGACTACACTTCTAAAGCCAAGCAAGTGGCCATACCGTTTCTTAGAATCCACAAAATATCTATTTTAGTCAACAAGGTTCTGAGATCATACTGAATACATACTGACTTTTCTATTGTTTGAGCCTTATCAGTGTTGAGACTACAGTTTTAGCCACAGGAAATGCCATAGGGTCATTAGAATTTAAAAGGCATTTCCACTCAAAACATAAATGTGACCATCAAACTTCATAACAATCTTGAAATGGGATATGGAGATAAACAAGAGGGAGTGTACAAAGTGAAAAGTGTTTTGGTTCTTGGGGGCATGTGAAAATGTCAGTATTGTCCATTTATTAAATTTGGATTTTGTTTTTGTATCTAGGAAATGATTTTCATATTACCTTAAGTGGAAAGGTTGCACTGTCGCAAAGATCAATTGAATTCAAATGTAACTTGAAATATACAACAAGCCAGAAGCAAGTTAAACAGAGGGACAGATTTAAAGATTGATCAGCTAACCACCAGCTTCATCCAGCAGTATCAAGTACAGACGAATACAGACAAATATCCAGGATTTGCCATCTCAAAAGCCATCAGTACAGCACCATATGCTCTGCTCCACAATCATCATAGCTAAAGTACTCTCACACACAAAACAAAGGAAATTCAGAAAAGATCAATAAAGTCACTGGACATGATATTAAACTCGTGAAAATCCTAACGGTAAGATAGTGCTGGTCAACATACTGCTTTGATTGCAAATAAGAGAAGGCCTAAATTGTAAAACTGAAATATTTTCTTTGTCTTAAACAATTGTGTTAGCAGCTAGAAGTCACAGCAGAACTTTTTCTTCCAGTCAAGCAGACTTGACTAACAATAGCAGTATCTCATATTGACAAAATAAGACTTCAGTCATGTCGTTGAGTGTTAAAAAGTCTGCAGTATTCCAGCACTTGAGACACAACCAAGCAATGAAATGGCATCTCTCATCAAAATCCAACATAATTTAAAAAGCAGCTGACTTAACATCTATTAAAGATGAGACAGCATTAGGTGCCTCCCTTTCTAACATGGAGCTCCATATTAAAAGACAAAATAAGTGTTGGCAGGATATTTTGATACAGTGCCAATTTGTGTGAATGGGCACTGTATCAAAATATCCTGCTGAAAAGCTAAAGTTACTAAGATGCTGGGAACAATCAACTCATATCCAGCAGCCAACAATTGGTTGAGCTATCATTTCCAGGTTATTTGTTATTGTTAACCAGGTGCTTTACATCATCCCCATCTTTTCTCTACATTTTGTCTTCAGTGAAAGGGTTGGTAGTCACCACTATGAGCACAAGCCAAGTTTCTCACCTCACTGACTCAGAATTACAATGAAGTAACCATCCCACATTTTCTACCCTATGTGTCAGGAAAGGACAGTCATGTTAGCCATGGCACTGAGCTTTAAAAAGCAGAGCTAACAAGGATTAACATCCAATTTTAACACCTGACTGTAATCCTGCTCCCACAGTCCATGCTAAGCCTGTAGTAGCCATGCGAATGGAAGGGAAGTGGTTGGAAAACAGTCTGATTTTGTTTTTGCATCCACCCCCTCCACCCCACAACTGTTACCTAACAACTTGGGTCTTGACAAATGCAGTCACTGACAAGACAGCAGACTTGCAGGGGAAGAGGAGCAAGACATTAGCTCAATATTTTTTTCACTCTGAAGTTTAAAGTTGGAGAGTTCTTTGATCTGTCAAACTGAACTTTTTGAGCTCCTCTGCTATTGTGATTTTGTGTTATAGCTCAACACTGAACAGAAAATGATAAACATTGGAAACAGTAAAAGCTATGTATACAACACAAAAAACTACAACAGTTTTTCTACCTTCAAAGCACAAACTCTATCACTATAACCAATTACCAAAGAAAAACACTGGATTAGTCATCTTTTTGAGACCCCAACTACTAGATATTGTGCTGTTGCTGAGCCTTTATATCGACATAGACTTAATAGGTTTGTTAGATTCTAATATAATGTGTGTGTGTGTTGGATAAACTCAAAAAAAAAAAAAAATCTAATCAAATCCAATTGAGCCGTTTAAAGTTTACACCAGTAAATATCAGAAAATCTAAACTATAGGAAGCCCACTGAAATTCTAAATATGGGAATATCTGTCAACCTACCACACATGCATAAACTAAATGCTAGTAAGGTGTTTCCTTGAGCACAGCACAGCACTGTTTTTTTTTTTTTTAGTTATTGCATCAGAATAAACATACAGAAACATACCCGAGATCCTAGAAGATTAATTCCTAAACAAATGGTCGGCGACAATTACCATTTTTTTCCCCTTATAAGCTCTGTATGATTATCATTTTTCTTTATTTGTAGCTTCAAATTGTTTCCCATGAAATCTTACATAATCAAGGTTGATTGTTTCATGATCAAGTTTAGGTTGTTTTGGTGATATGAACAACAACTAGGGAGCAAATACTGAATGTTTTAACAATATAAAAGATGGAAAATAAAAAGATACATTGAACAGATGGATTGAGGGCTTCATGTGCCAGATGCAGAGCCGTAGGGATTCATCCCTATATCACCGGCCTACCTCTGATGATGTCATCAATTAAAGGGACATGATACTAAAACAATCATCAGTTATAATATAGAAATAAATTCCAACAGAGATGGCTGTTTTCAACAACGTCTTGATGGAAATGAACACAAAGTAGACCCGCAATTTTCATGAGAACGCTGACTTCAACATCAGTGTAGAGCGAGCACTTAGCAGAGTCATACAGCACGGCGAGGGTGAGCATGCATTTCAGCGCACATCATACAAAGAGAATTTATACAAGTGAGCCAGCTGGGCACATAAGCCCTCCTGCACAATAAATCCAAATAATCCTTTACGATGGGACGAAGGAAAAGGGGGTGGAGGGGTACTCAGACATACGCACACACTCACAAAGGTACACGCTTCAATTAGCCTCGCCATTGTGCCTCTGTGGTAGACATTCAGTGGCTTTGCCCTTTCCTAAAAATAACATGCAAGTCACTGAAATGCATGCACTCAAAATAGCGCGGCGCCTTATGACATTTGAATATCCCAAACACTGACAGTTGCCAACAGATGAGGCACTGTCGGACAAGGACGTGAAAAAGGATTACCCTAAATTACAACACAAAAAGGGGACAGCATCACAAAAATAATTAAATAAATCTTACCTTCCATCATGGTTGCAGATTTGCATTCCTCAATCTCCAAAGAGCCTGAAATGAAAGCAGGAGGTGTGAGGAGGGGGAAAGAGAAGAAGTCCCCGGTTATAGATTTACAGTAGAATTGATGGGCAGCAGGGCAGCAGAGCAGCTGTGCGCTTGTGGCTAACGCCCTGGCTAACTGTGAGCCTCCAACACCCCCAGACGTCGCCTGTCAACTAGCCCAGAAGGAAGAGAGGGAGAAAACAAGAGGAGAGAGGAGGGGTAGAGGCCAGCCTAGCTGTCGATCAGAGCTCAGGCTTAAGCCATGGATGCTGCTGCTGCTACTGCTGCTGCTGCGGCTCTAACCTACACACAGCCGAGGATGCTGAGAGGTGGGGAAAAAGCCTGAAGGAAAAAAAAAAAGAGGCAGAGTAGGGAGAGGGCAGGGAGGGAGGCGGGGAGACTAGAGGGAGGCAGGGAGGAAGGATTTTGTGTGTGTGTGCGTGTGCGTGGGTGTGTGTGTGTGTGTGTGTGTGTGTGTGTGTGTGTGTGCGTGCGTGTATGCGTGTTTGCAGGGGGATGGCAGTGTTGAGGAGAGATGGAGGCAGTATGCTGAGGTCACAGATGACCTCAGCCAATCCCTGCAGCTCTTTGTGGAGTCACATGGCTTACAGCTTGAATCTCCTGACACTATGTCCAAAAGGACGCTACAGTAGTAACTGTTAGAATACACTAAATATACATTCATGTTTACACATGCAAAGAGAGGCAGTGAAAAAAAGCCAACAGATATGTAGAGAATAAACACAGAAGATGTGGTAAACACACACACACACACACACACACACGCTCCTCCCTTCACCCTACCTTATGTCAATGCAGTGAGCCGAGTCTGCCAAGTGGGGAATGAAATAAATCATGTGGTCACAGAGACAATAATGTGCAAATGTGTGTCAAGTGACATCCTATGCTGAAAACACATGCACTAAACACTGTGTAAAATATCAGCCTGCAGTGTCCTGTACGGTGAGCGTTTCTGTAGTAGCTGCTTGTGTGTGCGCCTGTCTCTGTGTCCCGCCCTCCATGGAATATCTGTGTGGTTTCACACTGCCCTCTATTTCTCTCCCTTCCCCCGGTTCCCTCCCACCTCACCCTCTCTATGACAGTCTGTTTCACTCAGCAGCCTTTTTTCTGTCTCTGTGCTTACCCGCTGCACTGGGACGCGGATCGATCAGAGTGACGTCAAGGCAACGCAGGCTACAGCTGCAACCAACAAGCAGGAGGGGCTGACAACAGACCAGCCTCCGGAAAGAGGCGTGTGCTTGTGTTTATGCAGATTCATTTTCTTTGAGAGCGCACGTATTTTTCAGTTCAGTTAAAAAAAAACAAAGTACACATGAAAAATAAATATCTGGACACTTATTTTAGTGTAAGTACTGCTGGTATGATCCATTTTGGTAGCCGTAGTGTTAGTGATAAGTTCAAGTTCAATTTTTCAAACATGTAGGCCTATGTCATACAATACAAACAAATCTAAAATAAGCTTCCTTTACCTAAAAAATTGGCAGTATTTTTGAATAGGAAGTGTTATGAGAGTATATACGCTAGTTTTACGGTCAGCCAAACATGATCATAACTGTAAAGAAATATACAACTCAACTCGACTTGTAAATTAAGCCACATACACAGTATATAGTTGAACGAAATGTTATTGTTATGATCTCCAGACGGTGCAATTTGTATAAAGTGACGAGATGGATAAATATAAACAGTATAAATATAGATAATAATAATAATAATAATAATAATAAAGTGAGTGACATAAGGAGCATTAAAGAAAAATATGACAAAAACTAAAATAAAGAAAAATAAGAATGATAGCAAAAATCATTGAAATAATGATGTTAATAATCGACTAACACTACAAATGTGTAAAGTGTTGACTCACATAGATGATGAGATATCCAACCTACTTTGTGTTTATGCAGAATCTCACCGGCCATAGCAACAGATTTCCTCCAGAAGGAACTAAAATGACCCGTTTTTCTAACAAGCAACATGTACACCTTGATCATCCCAAGTCATGCTTAAGCCCATATGAAACTGACTCCTCCACCATAAATCGCTCTCCTGCTCTCACATAAATAACTTGTACTGTTCTTATTATACTTCTGCTAATTTTCCCTTTTTTCATGTTTTCAAAGATTTCTCTTTTCAGGCTCCCACCATGTTGCTCATTTTATAACATGCCTCTTTCCTTCTTTCATATCTATGCCTTTCCTTACCCAGCTTTGTATTAACAGATGCCCCGCAGAGGCAATCCACCCTGAAATCTTGCCCAAGCTCGAACTACCATCCTCCTGATTTTGCCTTCTCCCTCCCCAGTGTCTTCTTTACAACCTCATCCTCAGTTTTTTCAGTCTACATTTCTGTCCATCTCCCATTTTCTCCTTGATTCGTTCACAAATCTTTCCTCTGCTCACTTCACTTTGCTGTGAGACAAAGTACATCTTCTCCTGCACTACCATCTAGTGTTCATTCAAAATAACATGAGAAATTGTTTGAAATGTGGCTGGTTGTTTCAAGAATCAAATGCTCACAAAAATAATTAAGTAGTATAGTAGATAATGAGTCCAATAGTATATCAAAATTAAACCAAAAGACTTTTATACCCGTCTGTCTTCTACTGCTATGGAAACACTGCAATAAAGCAGCCCAACAAAAAGTTATGGCTGTAGTTTTTGTGCATCTCAGTATTTCATGTGTTGCATGTCATGTGCCATTATCATGAAGCAGATGATTAAAACATACAAAATACATATAAAAATAGTGTAAAATATTTTTCTTGTCACTTAGGTGATAGCGAACATCTATGTACTATAAGTGTTCCAACTTTAAAGAAACAATGACATCTAATATTCAGTTGATTACATTGAGATGAAAGTAAAGTGGCAGACTTGCAAACTAATTGACAGACCGAAATCTGGAAGTGTTATGGAGTGAAATGTAACAAAAACAAAGATTAAGTATAGAAAAGCAATTGATAATGCTGCAGTAGAAAAATTAATAGTGTGCTTTATTGGCAGGGAACATTTGAATGAACTCTGCCTTCACTCCACCGTTCAGATTTCCAACCAATGAAATTACTACATATATTTGTTTTCTGGACATAATGTTTCTATTTCCCTGCTGAAAAGTAACAACACCCTTTACATTGCACACACAGCCACATTGTACACACAGACATCCACAAACTATGGCAATAACATATCTGTCAGGTCGGTGAAGAAAGTGAATAAAACACACCCGAGCTTAAATGTAAGTCATGTTTACTAGAACAGAATGTGCTGCTGTAAAACAAAAGGTGCTTTCCTACTGTACCTGCAACGATACGGAACCAGCCAGTGCATAGCTCCTCAGCCATTTACAGCTCTCTTCTTGGACCCTCTGCACCCCAATCAGATGTAGGAATGAGAAGAGAGAAGAAGAAATGAAGGACAAAACAATTCACAAGAATAAAAAAAAAAAAAAAAAAAGGAGAGAAGAGAATGAGCGGTTATCAATGACTGAGAACTAACTAGAAGACTTAGCTCACAGGACACGGATGTATGCTGCAGCCTGTAGAGGCAACAAAAAAAAAAAAGCCAAAAACTGCAAGTGCATCGGCAAAGGCATACACAACCTGCCTGTAGAGAATAGTAATGTGGGACACTAGGCTTAGACTCCAGATTTCAGGCACTGAAGGTCAACACTGCTTATAATGCAGTAAAGGGCTGTGAATCCCTTTAGCAATCATGCACAAAATCTGTGGTATTCGCAGAAGAACATCTTCCCTAGTTTTTTCATGATTTAGTTTTTGCACACGTACAAATGTACACGTGTATGAGCAAATGTGAACATGCAACCAAGCAAAGTAAAGCTAGAAGTCAAAATTAACACGATATAAAATCAGAGTTTTAAAGCATATGACTAAATGATCAAATAAGAACTTGTAGAGGAATTTATGAAAAAAGTAAACTAGTGGACATTAGCCTTTTGTATACGTTTGAAACAAACCAGGGACTTAGCAGAACTGATGCAAGTTTTGTGGCGACAATCTTTCACCTTTTGATTTAAAATTGGAACGAGTCACATGTAAGACGCCATGATCTAAAGTTAAAAGGCTAACCATTGAGTTATACATATATATATATATATATATATATATATATATATATATATATATATATATATATATATATATATATATATGTGAAGTCTTTTTCACCCTCAAGCTTGACGTCTTCTCTTTGTAAAGCACTTGATACATCTGCACATAGCTGAAAGATGTGCAGGAAAAAAAGGCGCATTCATAATGACACTACACAAATGCAGCATGGCAGTTACTGGTTAACAGGCACAAAATGGATCATTTTAATTCAACAAGGCAAAAGAACATACACATGCAACTGGCGCCATCTGCTGTCCTCTCAAGCACAGTGCTTTATTCTCCATCAGATGACTCAAACCCTCATCCACTTTTGTACTTTTCACACAACACAAAGAGAGGAGCAGTTTAAGAGCAAAAACAAAAATAGAATTATACACTGGAATCATGCTTCTTCTGTTTGATGATGAAGATAAGACTCTGCTCCAGTTATTCTGTCAGTTTGAGCTGAAACTCCAGTGTGTGTATTACTACGTTTACCTGCCGGTTTAGGAATATTTAAGCACTTTAACCAATGCAGTAGGCAAGAATCTCCCAATTCGAGTAGCTCAGAGCAAAAGCCAGTGAGTGCAATATCAACTGCTCATACTGATATTCTTTGGGTAACTTCTCTGGAGGTTCATTCCTCTTGTCTCTAAACTACAAATAAAAATCTTTTTTCTAAAGAAAGATGTTTCTGTTTATTCTTTTATTTGAAATAATGTTTGAGAAACTAGCCAGGAAGTCATACTTTTTCAAATTATTCATTACTTTCTTCAAAGAGGTTTTCCGGAATGGCAAAACATGAGCTATGTTCCTTTTTGAGAAAATACAAAAAATAAATCAATAAACTGGAAGTAATAACAGTAGGTAAAGCAATAAGAATATTGAAAAAGACTATTTCCCCTTAGATTATTACTTTATCCTACATGTAATTCTACATGCTCACCTTTATCTAAGTAAACAAAATACTTTTCCCACCACAAAAATTTAAAACCATATGTTCAGAACAGTTTTTCCAATTACAAATGACATACTTTTGCAAGTCATATGTGCTCAGTTGTCAGTTTTGGATATCTATAACTACATTCTTGCTAAAAGAACAATCTGGTTTTCAGTATTCCAGCTACGTGTGTATAGATACAAACAGCCATGTATGCTCACATTCACACCTAACCAGCAAACTCCTGAAAGTATAGAGTGGCATTACAGATGGATGACAATAATTTAGTATTATACTATGAGCTTGATATCTGCAGTGACAGCGATGACATTTCATACCATTGTCACATTCGAGCACAGTGCTGTACATTCCCGGGTCCTTATCACAGTGAGACACTCTCCTGAGAGCAGAGCTGTTTCTGTGGAACTCAGACAGACTGCATTTACAACTCAGATATAGACTATGGGCAAGAATGCTCTCATTTCTAGAATATTTCATTTTTCTCACAAATGGCAGGAGCTTTAGCATGTTTACTTAAAACACAGAAGATACAAAAGAAACACTGAATTATTTTGATCCCTACCCAACCCTATTCCTTTGCTCCATCTCTCCCACAATCTACTTTGTATCCCTCTCTGCTCACCTCCATCCACCAATAAACATCCTCCACCAACCCTTCCCCTGACCTACTTTGTCTCCACCTTTGCTCATGCGTTTTGCCTGTAGAGTGCAGTGTTGCTCTTGTCTAACTCTTTTTCAGAAACAAAGTTCTGCATCTCTTTGCAGGTCTAAAACCCACAAGACAAGTGCAAATGGGTCAACACTTGCACTGCATGAATACAGTCACACAAGGAAAGTTGCATTTAGCAGAGCATCACTCTCTTAATATGGAAAGTATGAAACTATAGGGAGCTGAGGATGAGGTATGGATATACCATTTCAGGTCCCTCAATTCATGAACATTCATCAAATGTGTTCCAGTTCCATCCTCAGTTTCCGCATAAAACCAAACCACCTTGCACATGATGTGCTTGTCCTTTTGCATTAGGATAAGCTGTCAGTCAAATATAAAAATAAAATACATAGCAGGTACTATAACAACAATCATTCAGTAAATTTAAATACAGAAGATATCCTTTAAAAATGTTTGAATATGAATTCCTCTTTTGGTAAATTGTAATTTAAGGTTTTCTGGAGGCAGGATGAAATTGTCTGAATAAATTAATTTGGGCTTATATGAGGTTGGACATTTGTACCTGGTGAGAGTTTAATGGCTCAATGATTGATCCTTAAAATAATTAAAAGTCATCTGCACATGGCCCTTCAGGCAGATATGCGATTAAAGGCCAAGTTAGCAATAATGGCAATAATTAACATTTACTCAAGCTTCTTTTTCATTCTTTTTTATGTTTAACTTTTATATTTTTGAAAGATTTAATTTACAGATATTGTACTGTTCACATTCTGCATATAACACAACCACTTTCTACCTACTGTACCTGGAGTACACCTGAGGTAAGTCAATTGTCAACACAGAGAAGGACTTTAACGGATACAATGCCAGTCAGTTAATGTCATCTCTATACTGGGATTTCCCTGAGCTCATGTAGCAACTGTCACATCTCAAGTCCCCAGATCTCTCGCAATTTCCTGAACACTGCTGAAGAAACATCCCTGCTAACCTCCACCCCGCTCTGTCTCCCCACAGCCAAAGTGCCCTGATGAGGGACGATGATTAGGCAGCAGTCATTAAATGTACACAGGCAAACACTCACCCGCCGATTAGGCAGCAGTGAGAGCAGTCGAACCATAACAACATTCCATTCAGAGGCAGTGGAAGGCATGTAGGGCGATAAGGCGTGGCAATGGCAGGGTGCCATATTGTGTGTCTACGTGCCATTCAGCCACACACAATGTTTTCTGTCTGTCAGTAGGGTCAGACAGACACACTTCTCTATCATTACCCCACTTGAAGCCCCGTCTAGGAGGGGAGGCGCACACACAAGCACGCACACTTACACATCAAGCAGCAAGGCTTTCTGTGTAATTAGCATCCTCTTCCTGATTACCTGATGATGCTGAGGAGGCTAACTGCCAACTCATATGTAACCCTGTCTTGTTTGATCTGATGAGCTAAGGGGTCCTATTTCATTTAAGTTTAAAGTTCCTATTGGGAGAGTTGGGAGTTAGCTCTTTCTTCGGCAGACACTGAACATTTTTAGGAGCTAGGCTCATGGATCAAACAGTGTTCAGCTGATCGGCTTGTTAATAAGTCTATGTGTTATCCCTTATTCAACAGTGACAATGGTCGATTCAGGACTAAATGAAAAACCAATGGAGATTTAGACCATAAAGTTGAATTTTAGACTTCCCATGACCTTCCTTTCCTGAAGTTCCAGTATGAAAACAAACACGGTTAGGTCAAGCTTCGTCAATTCTCCAACCCAAAACCCCTTCCAGAGTCGGCCTTCTTTTACACGCCCCCAGTGAAACCCCAGTTCTCCCCTGTAGCCTCCAAGCAGGGGATGGAAAAGATGAGCTCATCTTCGAGATACTGCACCGGTCTGCTCTGTGGTTGTGCTAATGTCAACACTAGTCCAGTATGTCCCTCTTACTCACACCAATTACCATTTCCACACAGGGCCAAGTCCTAAATAAACACAGACTAAACTTGTTATACAATCAGCCTATATCTATAAACAGTGGGGCAGTTTAAATTAGGCCACTCCCGAGAGCACTGTACTTTGCTTGGACAGGCTGGCTAGCATGACAGAATGGAGCCGGATGAACTCACTGCAGGGAGTTTCAAAAAAGTATCTTAAAGGCAACTGATATAGAACAGACATGAGTTCTGTATTCACAAATAGCATATTTGCGTAATTCAAATGGAAAACAATTAATATTAAACTAACATCAATTAGATATGGAAGGTTCTGGTAAGTTTAAATGGTGGTCTGTCCTCATTAAGAAGACATTGAGCTAAATTATCTCTTTGTCTAAAGTTAAAGTGAGAAAATTAAATCATATAAAGCTGTCTCAGACAATACAACCAAGAAAAACCCAAAGTCTTTAGCTGAATTACAGTTGTAAAAAAGAAAAAACTTATCTTAGCCTTATTGGCTCACTAGCTTGGCTGGACACCCACATAAATGTTGCTAATATAGGTTATGTGTGTGCGTGTGTGTGTGTAGACACTGTTACGTGCTGATAGGAGCCAGCCAAGGCCTCCCAATGACGCATTTAACAGGACCCATAACTCATGAGATATCTTAAAATAGGAGTATAGATTAAAAAGGCAAAAAATGGATCTGACGGCCCTTTGGAGTAGCTGGAGCAGAATGAACCTGCCTACTGACTTACGATAGTATGACATCAGGCGGACTCAAGGACAAGATGCAGAAAGAGTACACTCAAAAACTGGCAAGTGATCATGGTGGTGCTCCTCTACTCCCACTCTTAACTTACCAAACCGACAAAGCAAAAAAAATTGGAAAAAAATAAAAAATAATAATAATAATAATTTCCTGAGTCATGGCAGAGAAATAAAGATTATCAGCACCACTGGGGGAGTCTCCTACTTTAAATTAAGAGAGATGGGATTTGTATTTATGTAATAGAAGAGAGTGGCAGGGTAATTCTGGAAGTATATGATTATTATTTTAGGAAATTGAAACTCTGCACTTCCTGCAATCACCATGAGCACTGGCAGACACATGCATACAAAGGCACTTCTACCTTGAAGGTACAGCATGCCTTGCTCTGTCTTACTCATCTCTGGGTTGTTTCACAGGAACTCTTGAGTGTCAAATAATGAGGCATACGCTCTGCTCTTTTCCTCACAGAAAACCCCAGCTCACCCACGCACACAGTGCTCACCCAAACCCCTCAGCAACACTTCCGGTGAATTTTCAGCCTTAAAAGGACCAGAACTGATGATGTTCACAAACAAACAAATACTAGGCATACTGTGCTTCTAATTCTCCCACTGACTATTACCATCAAAAACACCTACCTCAAAGTGGAAACTAAAATTCTTCTCAGCAAGCTACTATTTTACAGTAAACTAAACTTTTAAAATGAACCTCCAAGAGATACGTCTGAATGACTGACACTCTGGAAAGTCTTTCCTCATTTACACTAAAGCACAAGTAATTCCCCATGAAAAACTACACCAAGGGAAGCACACATGACTCACCCCTTCTCCGGAAGCAGTAACAACACTTTCAGTATTTATGCACGTCAGCAGGGGAGACATTCTTATTTGCTTAAACCTTCAGAAATCTGGAAGAAAACTATCACACTCAATGACTCGCTAAGGCGCTCACAAACACACACACTGTTACAATTTACTTTACCAGTACACCTCTTTTCTAGTGATAGTCATAATCTACTGGGGACTATGAAAATCAAAGACTTACTGATATGTTGTACAACTATACAATTTGGGCTTCAGAGTGATCATACATGTTAAATGTACTGTAAATGTGGAATATTTACATCATGACACTGCACTGCTAGGCTCTGCAAAGCTCACACAATCTTTTAAAATTATTTTGTCGCCTTACTGCAGTGAACTATAGGGGCTGAGTCTTGTCTTTACAGACCGAAACCAAAATCCATTGAATGATAGGGCTGCTTTTGGGGGGTTTCACTGAACAACACAGGAAACAGGGATCAGAAACTTTCCCAGGCTGAATTCCCAGGCAGGGTACACCCCAAACTGAAACCTCATTCTTCATGTTCAAGCTTGGAAATCCTGTCACTCTCCCACAGCTCTAACATACCACTAACCTCTATTTAAACTCTACTTAAACATTCTCACATGCAGTTGGTCTCTTGGATATATTACAGACTCGGAGCTACAGCGGATAACTGCCCTGAAGATTTTTTTTCAAGACATACTTTACATGTCTTAATTTTTCTGACAAACATTAATATACTTTGTTTGATGTTTGAAGCTTTGTCAAATTTTCACCAAGAGAGTCAGCGTTCATATTTGAGATCAAATCACATGTACTTTAGAGTCCTACCGTTTATGAGCCATCGGGCAGAAAACACGTGCTAAATGAGAGTGCATGAATGAGGCTGTGGAAGTGGAATCAGGTTGGAAGTGCTGGATTGGAGGGCCATAACTCAAGTGTACCTCCATGTGAGCCATCACATGAAGCAACACCTGTTTGGTTGAAATGACAAAATGAAAGACTGCACGCTCAAATTGTTTGCACATTGACTGGACAGAAATACCATCTGCTGATGCTGATGGCGTCTAGTTCCTAATAGTTTGATTCAGTCATTTCAAGAAATAAGCACCACTAATTAATCATGAAATTATCAATGTCCAAACAAATGTTAAATATCTTTCAGTTGAGCCAAATCTCACAAAAAAAGGGAGCTTGGCTAATCGACTTGAACAAATCGACACCAGTACATTGCTGAAAGAACATAATTACTAACGCAGCAGGACCACTCATGTCCCCCTGTTGTATCTGGACTCCAGCCCTATATTGTGTTTTGAATTGCAACACTGATTATTTATCATTAACTAGCTGCTAACTGTTTACATTGTGTACTAAGTACTGTCTAATTGTGCTTTTTCAAGACTATTGGTATCTAATGTAATGTAATGACCAGACCAGGTCAATCCGGGAGCAGTTTTTTACAGCCGAAGGGACTCTCTTCACTTTAACAAAACCCAGAAGAGTAGTTCATTGCTTCTATTTGCACAGTAAATATGTATATACAAAACATACTTTACGTATCTACAAGAGCAATCGCTTTTGTAATTTTCGGTCATCAGAAAAGTTTTAATCCCAGTTCAAATTTGCACATTTGCATACTTGATTTGAAAGCTAGTCCTAGCTAATCAATTGGATTTTGGCTCCTAAAAAACAAACAAACAAAAAAACTACCACTGGCTAAGCGCAAACAACCCACAGAGTCAACTTAATCTGTAGGAATAAAATCCAAATATTAGTATTCAAGTACTTCAACATGTAACCAAAACACCAAACTGACTCTGGCTTGACACTTTGGATGTGATAATAAAATACAGCCGACACAGCCTGAATTTGCCCACATTCTAAATGTAAACGATGTTAACTCACAACTTTAACCTGTGAGTTCAGATCAAGTGACAGCAGTCTTGGGTGCAACTGAGATTTGAAAAATTTAAAATTATGATTTCTGCTATTAGAAATAATAGATCCAATTTATTTTCAGGAAGTATGACGTTCTGCACAATCTCAATAGTTATGAGAACAATAACTTGAATCTTAAAATACACAGGCCAGCCCTGTGGCAGGAAGATAATCTTTTACAGTAAATGACCACATAGAGCAGGAGTCCCACTTTCTATTTAAATGTTTACAGCTTCCCATGTCTTAACTCCTCTATATAGTAGCCTCTTGCAGTCTACTACCTTGCCAAATAAAGTCATTGGTATACCTTATTTATCCTATCATCTATGAAATTTTTATGCAGTAACTGGGATGCTTTTGTGTCTGCAGAAAGCCTTACTGCAATACAGAACTGTAGTGTGAATCACAATACCGGGTTGTGCCTTTTTGTCAAGTAATCAGGATTCTACCATCTGCAACACATTATGCTATATTATTAGATCCAGCTAGCTTATTTTTGGAGCTGTTATGATTAAGCTCCCTAATATACAAGTTTGCATTATTTTAAGACAGCTGGGCTGCAAAATTTTAAATTGAAACGCAAGCTAGTAAAAGTTCTCAATTTAAATTACGTTCACTTAGCGATTTTTAAGATTTGCACTCATGTTTACGTTTTAAAGAAACCTTGAAGAAACGTTAACAAGAAGTAGTTGTAAAGCAGGAAATTTTTGGGAGATTATTTTAATACTTACGTTTGTTTGTAAGTTAACCCTTGTAAACTCGTCCTCTATATTCTTTCTTCTTTAGTCTTTTACACCAAGGTGCAGACGTTCAACGAGTTTTTTTTCCGGCAAGTCGATCCAATATGGCCACCGGAAGTGACACATCTCCTGGTTCGCTGTCACCAATTATTTTGTATTATTCTTAAATAAGTCAAAATCCTATAATGATAATAATCATATTCTGTTTTTATAAGAAAAATAAAAAAATATATATATATCATAAAGGTGAGTTTTCACTTCTGGCCACTATACCATTCATTTTTTGGGAAAAGATTTGCGAAGATTTTGGGAAATGTGAGATACTTTGTAGTTGGAATTTTCATTGTTAATTATTACTGTAACTGTTGATATTTAGAAGAATACTGTATGAAGCATTGGTCAATCAACGTGCACCTCCATCACTTTGAAAAATGCATGTGTAGCGTGTAGATGCACACAGTAAGGAAATATTTTCTTCATAAGCTACTACAGGATATTTGTTCATTAGTATGGGAGTTATTAACATACTGACCCTTCTACTTAAATATATTTGGTACTTAAATGTCTGCAAGGAAATATTGTAATGTCTGCAGTCCTGTCTCACTGATTGGGCTGATCTTAACACCTGGTTGGCAGCAGCCTCTCCACTAACCCAAACTGTTGGCTAATAATTAATAAGGAGTAATTTCCTCAGGCAAATGCCAATATTTTGAAATGCAGTTCAATGATGTTGCATAACAAGGATGCATTTCCCTGCTCAATCATTTTCGATTTTTTCAAATTACAGCATGACACCGGTTTACCTGAGCAGAAATTTTGCGTGTTGATATTTAGTTGTAATGTTTTAACAGCATTTAAAACAATACAACAATATTACTGGGCATGTATTGTTGTAATGTTTTAAATACTTGAACGCAGTTTTTCTAGAGAAAATAATTGTTTTGTATATGGGATTATCGTCCATCGACTCTTTTGGGCTTTCACATGCGCGAGCCTACAACCAGCCGGTGAGTTACATGCTGTTTATAAAGTTGTTTTGTAACGTCCCCATGCCAGTAATGTGAGAACCATGCATTTGGTTTTGATGGTAAGGCTTGTGACTTTATTGTCGGATGGTTTATAAAGTGGTGTGACGTTTCTGCTGTGTGCAAGTTGTTGTTTTATGTGGAAGGGTTAGCAGTTGCCCCTTAGCCACCACGTATTAGCCTCGCATGACACGCTGTGCGAACAGCGCGATCTCCATACAGGGAGCGCAGATTTGCACCTCTCTGTGTCCTACTATCAGTATTTGACAACCTCTAGCAATGGAAACGTGCTTCAAATGCCCCGGAGTTCCCCTTTAAACTCAACAACAACAGCTCTGTGTTTCTAAGTTGTTCTTTCTGACGTGACAAGATGTTCTCACCTCAATGACTGATAGTTATGTACAGGGCTCTAAATTAACACACGCCAACCCGCCAAATGCGGGTGAAAGTTATTTTTGGCGTGTATTAAAAAAAACTCACTAGCCGGTTTGGCCGATGATAAATGAGGAACTTTACCATCTATTTCGCGGGACGCGAAATTATTATAAACAGTCTATGCACGGGACACACGAGCGCAGTTTCTATGGGAACGCATCTGCCGAGGCTGCCGTTCTAGGGGAGCGGGTCACTCTTGGTTTGGAAATACGATAGACGCCGGTGTTCCGTCGATTTCTCCTGCTTGTCGAGAATTGCTACTTTGCGCATGCGCCGAGCTGATTTTCTAAGTTTCGTTTTCACGCCCATAATGTTTTGCTACCCTGCGTCTGATTATTTTCTCTTTAGGAAGACAAGCAAAGTAATAATAAAACACTTATCGTATTAACAAGCAGTTAGCTTAACATGCACAAATGGGGTGTCATTCACCTTTTGATTTTTGTATTTGGGACACTTCTGTCTTTATTTAGGTGACTCTGCTCCATCATTGTGAATGAATGCATTGAGAAGGGGGAGCATTATTTGACAGCGTGTTATTGGTACAAATACAGACACAAACACTAACAAAATGTGGCGATGGTTGGGACAGCCGGCCGTGAAGAGAAAAGATATGCCTGCCAAAGGAGGGGAGGAGGAGGATATTTTGAATATATTGAATCTGGCATGGTGACAGTTTGCGCACACGCCGGCCACACTTTGTGAGAAAAGGGAAAAATGGAACTGATTTAGATGGATCCGAAGACAGTTCAGAGAGCTCGGACGATGTTTAAGCATTTCACAGTATCCATAATTCCATAATTAGTCTCTGCACATAGTTTGTGTTTAATTTTGTGCATTATCTGCACTAAAACATGGTTAGAAATTTGTTAAATATTTCCATTTTTGTAGATTCAGGGTTCACATGAATATAAATCAGTTTTAAAGTTATTTTTTTATTTTTTTATGTACAAAAAATGTGACCCTGAATAGTAGGCTATGTGAGGGTTGAGGAGTAATGAAATGTTAGAATAAGTTTTGTATGTACATAAGTTTAATTATTGTAATTATTTTAATTGGATATACATTCCCAATTTCACTGTAAAATTAATTTAAAGCTTTAGTTAAAGCGATACAATGTAACTTCTCAAAAAGCTCACTCTGGAGCTCCCCCTACAGGCTTGGAGGTAATGTACGGTTACACTGTCGTAAATACAACACCCTTTCACTTTCACTTTTCACGTTTGTTGACGAACCGGCGAGGAGTTAGAAGGTGCAAGCTATGTCGACCGAGAAGGTAAGAGTAATCAAATGTACCTGGGAGCGTGAGAGGGGTCTATTTGTTTTTGCGGTAGGTGTGCCAGGAAGCAAGTCAAAGTACTTCCGCTCAGCTCCCGGGCCGCTACCGGGCTGGTCCAGCAAAGTTACATAGCGCAGTTTTTCCAACTCAGACCCCCGAAGGGCATAGGAGACAGGCCAATCGTAATATTAAAACTCATTCTAGCCGCACAAATTTTTTCAAGCTGTTATTTTAAGGTAGAAATGGTACATAGTATTGCTTTAATAAATTGATCAAATTAATTCAGTGGCTCTCATCTGTCTTTTTTGCACGGAAAAATATGTGGCTAGTGGAAATTCTGATTGGCTGGTAACTTCAGAAACTTACTAGCCACATTGGCTGGTGATCAAAAAAGTTAATTTAGAGCCCTGGTTATGTACCACATTTGCATGAAAAAAAACGCCTCTGGATTGCTGCACATTTGTTGTCTTATATTAGAATTGTCAACTCATTAGACTCTTTGAAGTCAACTCACTGGAAAAGACAGATTCAAAGATCTAATTGTTTTTAAGCACAGTCAGGATCTGAAAGAGTAATTATCTTAATAATTGTCTTGTAATTTGTCCGTGTTTGATTTATAGTCTGTTGGTATCTGAACATGCAGGTATGAATGTGTATCTCTGTTTATCTTTATTGGTACGTGCTGTGCGAGACATTGCCAGCATGTGACTGTGATGATGTTATCCCACTTGAGAATGTGTCTTTCTATTCAAGGAACTGTTGCTGTGGAAACCTGATCGACAGAGAAGTCTTGGTCATCTCTGTGATACGATGTGAGAGGAAAAGCCCCATTAAAATCCTAGTTCACTGCATCTCTTGTCTGGCTCTGTGTTACACTCACCTTCACTCTGCACGTGCGCTCATTCACTTACAGACTCTTGCACAGACTCGTGAACACATCCCATTCAACGTGCAGGGAACATTGCTTATCCACGAGGACAGAATATTCCCAGTAAGATAGCTCAATACTCCCACGTAGAAAAACGGGTACATTTGTACAAACAAAGATGAACTCCACAAGACGGAAATCCTATTATTTAGTTATTAATCTTGGTGAAATCTTTGTTCTTGGCTCCCTTTTTCTGCCATGCTTCTGCAACTGACAACTGGTTTGTTCAACAATAAGGTCCATTTTGAGGTGTGCTTTTGTTTTGAGTTTTGGCTTTAATACTGTACTTATTGATACTGCAAACTTTCCTTCAACAGTTCCTAATGGGCTTCAGCTTGCTCCTCTTGGGTTTTTCTGTGAGAACTTTTTCTGTATTTTATATTCATATCCATCCATCCATCCATCATCTTCCGCTGGTCCGGGGATCGGGTCGTGGGGGCAGCAGCTTGAGCAAAGAGACCCAGACGTCCCTGTCCCCGGCCACTTCCTCCAGCCCTTCTGGGGGGACCCCGAGGCGTTCCCAGGCCAGCCGAGTCTTCCCCGGGGCCTCCTCCCAGTGGGACGGGCCCGGAACACCACACCGGGGAGGCGTCCAGGAGGCATTCTCACCAGATGCCCGAGCCACCTCATCTGACTCCTCTCGATGCGGAGGAGCAGCGGTTCTACTCCGAGCCCCTCCCGGATGACCGAGCTTCTCACCCTATCTCTAAGGGAGAGCCCAGACACCCTGTGGAGGAAACTCATTTCGGCCGCTTGTATTCGCGATCTCGTTCTTTCGGTCACTACCCACAGCTCGTGACCAAAGGTGAGGATAGGAACATAGATTGACCGGTAAATCGAGAGCTTCGCCTTCTGGCTCAGCTCCTTCTTCACCACGACGGGCCGGTGCAGAGCCCGTATCACTGCAGACGCCGCACCGATCCGCCTGTCAATCTCCTGCTCCATTCGTCCCTCACTCGTGAACAAGACCCCGAGATACTTGAACTCCTCCACTTGGGGAAGGATCTCATTCCCGACCCGGAGAGAGCATTCCACCCTTTTCCGGCCGAAGACCATGGTCTCGGATTTGGAGGCGCTGATTCTCATCCCAGCCGCTTCACACTCGGCTGCAAACCGCTCCAGTGAAAGCTGAAGGTCACGGCCTGAGGACGCCAACAGAACCAAATCGTCCGCAAAAAGCAGAGACCCGATTCTGAGGTCGCCAAACCGGACCCCCTCAACGCCCTGGCTGCGCCTAGAAATTCTGTCCATAAAAATTATGAACAGAATCGGTGACAAAGGGCAGCCCTGACGGAGTCCAACCCTCACAGGAAACATGTCCGACTTACTGCCGGCAATGCAGACCAAACTCTGACACCGGTCATACAGAGACCGAACAGCCCATATCAAGGAGTCCGGCACTCCATACTCCCGGAATACCTCCCACAAGAGTCCCCGAGGGACACGGTCGAACGCCTTCTCCAAGTCCACAAAACACATGTAGACCGGTTGGGCGAACTCCCATGCTCCCTCCAGGATCCTGCGGAGGGTATAGAGCTGGTCCACTGTTCCACGGCCAGGACGAAAACCACACTGCACCTCCTGAATCCGAGATTCGACTATCCGTCTCATCCTCCTCTCCAGTACCCCCGAAAAGACCTTACCAGGGAGGCTGAGGAGTGTGATCCCCCTATAGTTGGAACACACCCTCCGGTCCCCCTTTTTAAAGAGGGGGACCACCACCCCGATCTGCCAGTCCAGAGGCACTGCCCCCGATGTCCATGCGATGCTGCAGAGGCGTGTCAACCAAGACAGCCCCACAACATCCAGAGCCTTGAGGAACTCAGGAGGGACCTCATCCACCCCCGTGGCCTTGCCACCGAGGAGTTTTTTGACCACCTCGGCGACCTCAGCCCCAGAGATGGGAGGTCCCACGTCCGAGCTCCCCAACTCTGCTTCCTCATCGGAAGGCGTGTCGGTAGAATTGAGGAGGCCCTCGAAGTATTCCCCCCACCGACTCACGACGTCCCTAGTTGAGGTCAGCAGAGCCCCGCCCCCACCATACACGGTGTTGACGGTGCACCGCTTTCCCCCCCTGAGCCGCTGGATGGTGGACCAGAATCTCCTCGAGGCCGTCCGGAAGTCGTTCTCCATGGCCTCCCCGAACTCCTCCCAAGCCCGAGTTTTTGGCTCAACAACCGCCGAGGCCGCGTTCCGCTTGGCCTGTCGGTACCCATCAGCTGCTTCCAGAGTCCCACTGGCCAAAAAGGCCCGATAGGACTCCTTCTTCAGCTTGACGGCTTCCCTCACCACTGGTGTCCACCAGCGGGTTCGGGGATTGCCGCCACGACAGGCACCGACCACCTTACGGCCACAGCTCCGGTCGGCCGCCTCAACAATGGAGGTACGGAACATGGCCCATTCGGGCTCAATGTCCCCCACCTCCCCCGGGACATGGTTGAAGCTCTGCCGGAGGTGGGAGTTGAAACTCCTCCTTACAGGGGATTCCGCCAGCCGTTCCCAACAGACCCTCACAATACGTTTGGGCCTGCCAGGTCTGACCGGCTTCCTCCCCCACCAGCGGAGCCAACTCACCACCAGGTGGTGATCAGTTGACAGCTCCGCCCCTCTCTTCACCCGAGTGTCCAGGACATACGGCCGCAAGTCCGACGATACAACCACAAAGTCGATCATCGAGCTGCGGCCTAGGGTGTCCTGGTGCCAAGTGCACATATGGACACCCTTATATTCATAGATTCCTGGAATACCTATAGCATCATAAGAACAGTTTGTTGTTGTTGAAGTGAGTGAACATACAGAGCAAGACTACTGTTCCTCAGCAGCTTGTGGATATCTTGGTTTGCTTCACAAGTGAGTCAAGATAACCCACATATTGAAGATGGACATAATCAGACTACGGTAAACACATAAATTGTTTATCATTAGGTATTCATTCATTCAGGGGATTCAGGGGGAAAAAACATCAAATTTCTTTAGAAAAAATTTATCTGAGCAGTTCATCCACGTGACAAAAAATTAAATAATATGTTTAAAAAAGTACGTTTTTAAATGTAATGAATACTAATGAGATATGAATTAATACATAAAGGAAGAATTAGTTAAAATCTCATCAGCTAAATAAAAACATAATATTTAACTAAGCACATAAACAGATCGACTGAATGGAATTTTAGTTTTGAAAAAATCTGGAAAAATGTTCCTGGGGTTCATAGCATGAGGATAATGCTGTAAGCAGCACAGGGCATGAAAATATCTTATCTGACTGTATGGCTGCATAGTGAGAGGATAAGTTCTCAAACAACATAACCCTTGTTCACGCTTTGCAGTTGACCTGTGCATGTCTGCCATTGACTGTAAATGTTCTGAAACAGGATTTTAGTGTAAGGATTGGCGTTGCATGAGAACATTGAGTAAGAGACACGCACACTCATGTCATCTTAAAAGCTCTCACGCAACTGAAAGAATTGTTCCCATGTGCTGCAGATCTTTGTGATTTGGCAAGAGTGCGTGAGAGCAACAAATGATTATCAAGTTTAGAGCCAAAGGGTTCGGTGACACAGCTGTGACTAGGAAAATGGAAACAGAAACCACTTTACAAGCATATTTGTCTTTCTAGTTCTGACTCAGGAACTCACTCTTCTACATAAACACTGGTGTCAACATTTAAGGCAGTTGATTAGGTGCTTATATCCATTCATTTGAGTGTTAAAAGAGTTATAATGAATTTGCCATTTTGTGTGGTGAAGTAGTTCAAGGCAGCTAGACCTTTCACTGCGCCTGTCGACTCTTACTGTATGCCTTTTGTGTTTCACCTTTACTGTGCCTCTTTTGGATGGAGACATTGGGACTGTGGCCAATAAAAGAAAATTGTAAAAAAGACATTTTTTGCAACTGGATTTGACGTATCTGGTACTTTAGGATACGAGTAGAGAGTGTTGTGTCTCATTTACTCATATTTATGTGGGACCAGGTCAAGTCAGCTGTGAAGCTTGTTTTTGTGGCAATGCAGCTTAGTGTGAACAATGACAGGGTTATGTCAAACGATAACCTCTTGTTTTTAACTCCCCACAGGCATGGCTATATGACAACAAATTGGGCAACGTACGTAACTCTATAGAATATGAGAAAATGTTATGTATTATTGTTCATTAAATCCAAATGACCTACAAATGATAAGTACTTCAGGCAGATGGATCTTATTTCCAAAGTGATGTTGGTTGCTTCCTTGTCTAATGTGTTTGGTTCTGTTAAAACAAACTAGTGAGTAAACTCAACTGTACTCTCATATGGACCAAATAACGAGACAAAGGCTGCTTGAAAAATTTATCTTGGTCTCTTTCATTTTTTTTGTGAAAGCAAACAGAAAGCATCAAAATAGATTGTAACTGCACATAATGTGATTTGTAGCAATATTTCCAAAGTAACATTAAGAATGAGTAAATCTGTCTGCCTTTGTCCTTATGCAAATTATTCAAACTATGGATTTGGGTTAAGAATTATAGCATTTTGTCTGTAGTCAGTTGCAGTGTGGTGCCCTGATATGAAGACTTGCTGAAGTTCTTTAAACAGGCTGCCACTGGTGTACACCCATATCTAATTCATAATCTCTCCATAAATTAGATTAAGAGACATATATATATGTTTGTATGTATGTGTATATAGCCACATGTATCACTTCACTTTCAAGGTGAAAACAGCCTCATGGGACCCAACAGGAGAATCATCTCCTTTTTTCTTAAAAACCACTGGGCCAAACACTGACAATACTGTAGCTATTGATTCTTTTTTCAAATTGTTTTTACAGAACTCAGGCCTTATTCAGTTTTTCTTTTTAGAAAATAATCTCCATAAGATGGTTAATTTGCTTCATGCAAATAATCACTCTGTATTCCTCTGAGAGCAGCAGTGTTTAACAGCTGGCCCTACAGCCAGCTGTAAAACCACAATACAGACGCATAATTTGCATTAAAACAGAAGGTGGTTAACCCTCTATATCCAGAACTGGTTGTTGCTGTATGGCCAATTCTGAAATAAAAAAACCCAAAACACTTGTGTTGAATGTACATATATATATATATATATATATATATATGCATGTGTGATCTTTCGTTTAGTTCAGAATAATTTATATAGCCTGTCTGTGCCAAGTCAGTATAAAGAAAATGAATGTTAAGTGCAAACTCTTTGTATAAAGAAAACAAAACACTGTCCCTCACACTGAAGTGGGCTGCTCTTGTCCCTGGACATACCTGATAAACAAACCCATGCCGTACTTCATGTGAATTCACAATTTTCTCCATACCAAGACATTTCTGTCCATTAGCAAGACCAGACAGTCCATTAATTTGGACGCCCGGTGACCTAACATTAAAGGCCAGATCAATTAAATGTTCCTACATTAGACTGAGACTCTTATGCAGTGTTCAGCGCCAGTCTTTTTTCCATTATAATTCACTTGAATTCCTACTGATGAAAAAAGTCTTATGTAATGCTGTTATTGTTAACTCCTTATGCTACATCTGATTTCAGGGATTTGACTGATTCTTTTTTAGTTGAAGAAAACAGTTGATTTGCAAAATACTTTATTTGGAGGGCATAATAAGAAAAATAGAATTGTTCTAACATCTCTTTCAGACTGCTGTGAAAAAAAACTGAACAGTTGTTTATAGAAAAGTCTAAGAGATAGAGAAGTCCATATTTATCTCATCATTGTGAATCAACATTAGATGGGCTTTGAGGTCTTAATTGTAATTATGTGACATTTCAACGCAGCCTTGGTCTACAGTATTCAGCTCAAAGGAGATATATTAGCTGCTATCTCCTCTGTGCATGTGAAAAATGTTTTTTTTTTGCTCTGTATTATTAAAGTATTTTCTCTTTTTAATCAGCCATTGATACCGATTAAGATTAAAAGATGCATCAAATGTTCTTGAACGGTTCAGTTATTCATAAATTCAAATTCTCTTCCCTTCTAAAAGCTCTATTTGACAGGATCCAAAAAAGATCACAGCATCAGGTCAAAACTTTAACTGTTGAATGACTACAAAACTGCTCCAGGTTGCAGGATCTGCTTTCGCTGTCCCAAAAAGGTTGTTGCTCTTTCTACCTTTATCAATCCAGAAAGACTCACAAGTGGTGCTTAAACAATATTTAACATGTGAGTTGTGGATCCTGAAAGTTTAAATCTGAGAAACGCATTGCACTTAGCTTGCATGCAAATTTTACTGGAAAAGAAACTGTAACTGTTTGTTTCTCTTTAAGTGAAGAACTCGTACGATATCAACATGTTTATGTTCGTGGCTTTGAAGTTATGGTCCTCAGGCTTGTGTGCAGAAATTTGGCCTGTTCAGAAAAAGACATACAGTATCTGAGTAATCAGAAGTTTTTTAAAGATCACTTCAGATTTGCTTCTCCAGTAAATGTAAACCCAATTAAAGTCAGCAAATGCTCATATGACAACAAACAGGCCACACTGTTGGAGCAATGGAGTTGTAGAGACGCTTGGTTAGAGTCCATCATGAGACTGTTCTTCTAGTGAGCCTCAGTGAGACTAATTTTATCAATTTTGTGTCATTCCCACTCATGATTTGGTTAGGTATTGGCACCAAAGTTACTTTATTAGGGTTTGGGAACATGAAAACAAACACCTGCTCACAACTCTGCACATTCTTGACCAAGAATCAGTCTGTAAAGGGTTCAGGGACGAGAAAGCCTCTTTTGGTTCCTAATCTTTGATATTACAATACATGCATGAGGTTCAACATTTTATTTTGGCCATTGGTCTAATTGGTTAAGGTTGGAATGTGCCCACATAACACTACCCTTTCTATTTTCCATCTTGGTCATTCAGTCATTCTTATTCATTTACAAGTTGAAGTTACAATTGGGAGTTCTGAGGCCTTGAGCCAATTTCCTATTACCGCCCATGAAAACCATTTCCTTTTCTAAGCTGAAAATGTATTTTCTTAATATCTTTCCTTTGGGCCTCTTCAGGGAGAAATTGAGTGTAATTTATGTAGACTGCAGAGAGATGGTTTGCTCTTTTTTTAGCTTTATTCTGTAACTCAGGTCATCCCAGAAGGCCTGTGTAAAGGAGTGACAGGAGAGGGCTCCTGTCCCATATGTGAAAGATGTACGCAAGTAGCTTTCATCAAATCGGATCTCTTCTTTTTAGTAGGTTATGTCAGAGGCAAGGAGAGGAAAGACTTTCTCAATGAGAAGTAGGCAAGTTCAACAAAGAGGTGCAAGAAATAGGAAGAGATTGGACAATCTTAAAGCAGGCGCCTGCGCAGGAAGATTCGAGGATGTGAGCTAATTTGAAAATGGAAAAAAAAATGATGAGATGTGGAGGGAAAATAAGGTGACAGATAACAATCGTTTTTTTTAGGCAAGGCAAGGCAATTTTATTTGGAGAGCACAATTCGTACACAAGGCAATTCAAAGTGCTTTACATTTACATAAAATCACAAGAAGGCAAATAAAACCATTCCAAAAAACTCATTAATTAATCAAATTAAAAGTGAAGAGTGCAGATAAAAATACTTTCAGGTGTCATATGCACAGCTAAATAGAACTGTTTTCAGCCTGGATTTAAACATTGTCAGAGTTGAGGCCTGTCTCACATCTTCTGGAAGGCTGTTCCAGATTTTAGGGGCATAAAACTGAAACGCAGCCTCACCTTGTTTAGTCCTGACTCTGGGCACCAGCAGGAGACCCCGCCCTGAGGTTCTCAGAGCCCGAGTTGGTACATCTCTGACATCTAACATGTCAGAGATGTACTTTGGCGCTTGACCATGAAGAGACTTTTACACAAGCAGAGCTGTTTTAAAGTCTATTCTCTGAGCGACAGGAAGCCAGTGCAGAGACCTGAGCACTGGACTAATATGGTCGTATTTCCTGGTTCTAGTCAGGACTCGAGCAGCAGCATTCTGGATGTACTGCAGCTGTCTTACAGCCCGTTTAGAGCCCAGTGAGCAGGCCGTTACAGTAGTCTAATCTTTTAATCACAACTGTCTTCTAATTATTGAAAAGGGGGGAAAAAACATGTCAAAATAGATGGACTGGAAGTTTTATGTTTTAGTGGTCGTCACTAATTGGTGACATGCATGTTGGGAAAAAACCTAAAACATACAACACACATCTGTTCTATGTTTGCCAACACCTTGTGTGTGTATGTACGACACGGCTTTACGTCACATCAGGACAACCCTGTCAGACTGTATGTGGGCTGTAGTGCTGAGTCTGTGTCACACCGTGTTCCCATCTCAGCACATTACAGCCAAAGCTCTGTGATGATGCAGCAAACACAGCAACATCAAAGAGAAGGAAGAGTTGCATGGTTGATGTCAAAACCCATTCTAATGGGGATAAGCACTGTCCTTAAGTTTAAAGATGATGTTTTATCTTTTTTCTCAAATTTGGACTGAGGTCCTCTGACCTGTCTTAGTTTACATTTATCTATTAATATTTTGGGCTAACAAACTTTCAACTAGCTTCAACAGACATTTATTTGTTTGCTAAATGTGGTTCATTTAAACCAGATCTCGTTCTTATTGTCAGTAAAAAGGCGTAAGACACATCTATGTTGTGCCGACAAATAGTATTATTACTACTATTACTGTTATTATTATCATTATTATTAGGTTATGTTGCAAGTTATTAATAACTGGTCAGTCATCTGTGGTGTTAGAGCAACACATGCCTACAGGGACCTCTAGCAGGACTTTTAGACAACTGTCAATACAGTTTTGCATGCAAGCTTTTATAATGGAATAGGACCCAGGTGCTCTGTAATTGTAGATCTTTTTTTGTGTTTGTGTGAATGGAGAGATAGCCTAATGAAACATGACAAACATGTGTGAACCCACCAGAAAGCATGACTTTGACACAGTTTATTTTTCACACTTATTGTGAGGGAAGAAAGCCATAAGGGAGGAGCAGACGCAAATGTAATATATTCATGCTTTTCTTTTAATCACTTCATAGAAAAAGTATTTCAGATTTACTTTTGAACACAATTTACAATACCATACATTGTGTAAAACATTTAATAACCCACTTACATCAAGTGGTGGACTTGAACATTTTTGACAACTTAAAAAACAGAAAAAGGAAAAAAAAAAAATTCTTTCATGCAGATAGTGCTAAATCTGGCTAACCAATTGGACACAACAAGGACCTAAAAAAGCTTGAACATTGACAATGTTAATACTGACAAATTTGAATTTCAAAACTGCTAACAAGTTTGGTCAGAAGATTTTTAACACAGCACAATCAGTTACATAATATCATGTTTTATTGTCAACTCTGAAAAATTCACGTCAGTGCTGGGCGTTAATGTAGCATGCTACCAATACTGTCCCCTAATTTTACATGAAGTGCGTTAAGTGTAAAAGGAGACCATCTTTTGGTGTTTGTTGGTCATACTTGTTTCTGGACTGGTATATCAACAATATTCATTCCAATGTTGAATAGAGAAGCTTAAGTTAAGACAAGCTGCTCAGAGAAAATTAAGCTATTTGTTTACTTGGAAACTAAGCATCGACTAAGCTTCAGTGTTCCTTCGCTAACTTGTATAGATCCTATATCCAAGCCTATGCCGTTTAATTTGTCCTCTGTGTCGCCCTTGGGTTAGCAAAATGCTGATGTCAGATGAAAACCTTGTAGTCAGTTTGTTGAAACTTTGTTTTTAATTAGAAGGAAAAATAGATATTTAAAGTCCTCTGTAGAAGTCTGGCTATTATTCAAGAAATATAAATGAAGTGATGGTCAGAAGACAAAGATGACAACTTTTTGGTTTAATGTTGATGTGTCAAGCTAATATTTAAGTTTTTCCCTCTCTGTGAAATTAGATTAAAAATGTTCCACTTTTTTTTATCTAAAAAATAGGTTGTTTTGGAGTTACAAGGTTTTCAAATGACAACATGTCTCTAGCTGCTGCTCTGCTGGGCACTCAAAATGTTGTGCGAATATATACTTGTATATATTTATATAAAAACCATATATAATACATTTATAAAAAAAGACTCTAATCCAGAGTCTTCTACACATTAGACACCACCACTTCCAGGTAATGCAAGTGCATATAAATTAAAATAGATTTTACACTGAACCAGTATATCTTATTTACAAGCTTAAAGTATAGAATAAATACACACTGTTATAAACAGCAAAAAGGACCAACTTGAGCTCCTAGCGACAAACAGTGAAGACAAAGGTGTGAAGTGATGTTGGATAAGGCCTGACACGCACACAAAGAGGCGTACTTCAATAAGAAACACACATACTAATCACAAATGATTGCCACTTAAGCATGTTTTCGAGAAATTCAGTGAAGTACCTTTGAGTATCAGTAAACTTGTATGAAAGCCAGAGGTCTGCAAACCATTTTTAAACTATGCTCTGCAGCGTATTAGTGACAAAACAAAAAGAGGCTAGAGCGAGAGCACCTAATTATTTCTCTTTTCTTTTCCTCTTTTAAGAGAACCGTCTTCCATGCTGAATCCAGCAATTCTGCCTTTGCTAAATCGTAATAACCAGACTGACCTGGAAACCTGATACAGCAGTGGCCGAGGGAAAAATTTCATTTGACGTCAATGAGCAGAAGCAGCACTTTAGGGATTTTTATCGTGAAGAAAGAAATGGCAAGCCTGATTGTTTTGGGATCGTGGAGCCCTGAGGGTTTTGTTAACCATGTGAATACTGGCATTGATGAAGGTC
Source organism: Odontesthes bonariensis (assembly GCF_027942865.1). Classification (NCBI taxonomy): domain Eukaryota; kingdom Metazoa; phylum Chordata; class Actinopteri; order Atheriniformes; family Atherinopsidae; genus Odontesthes; species Odontesthes bonariensis. The sequence continues at coordinate 26,837,117 of NC_134520.1, read as the reverse complement.
TGAGAGCTCCTTTCAGACAGGCCACTGTAAGAGCACCTTTAATCATCTGGTCTGGGCCTGATTGCAGAGGGGCAGGGGGGCTTTATATCAGACAGATCTGGGGTCAGAATCTGCTCCAACTAACAGTATTATTAGGAGTGTAGCATACTTGTGGGCTAAAAATAGACTTACTGCCGTTGTGCATTTTGTCCTTGGCCAACTTGATTTCTTTTATCATTGACCTAAGAAGCCTGACATCATGATGTATATGTTTCAGTCCCACTTGCATTCTAGCTTTGTTTTCACACCCAAATGAATGGATACATTTGCAGACTAAATCAATGTCAAATGTCCCAATAAATGCAGATCATTGGCAGAAATACCTGACAATGAAGTTGAAACGTACGGTTCTATATGTCTTCTGAACATGTCACAGTAAAGTGAGTTGAGATTAATTTGGTGTGATACTGTAGGAAAGTCCAATGGTTTGCAGTCCAATAAAAATGTAGGTGACCTTCACTGACTGATGTCTGATACAGAGAGCAACAAAATAAACATGGAACATGAACCTTGACTGAACATGAATGTTTGAATTCCACATGTAAAGACAAACTTGTGCTCAGATTGAAAAAGAAATTTGAGTAATGCATGTGTACATGCTTCCCATTTACTGTAGATGAGTTTGTCGACATTTGTTTGGATTTCTCTATTGCCCAATAGATGGAAGACTTATCTTTCTGACGTACAAAAAATATCTTTTTTTTTTGTAATTTTCGTTGAAGAAAAGAAAAACATTTCACAGACACTAGAGTGTTCAATAAATAAAAAACTATATAAAGACGATAGTAAAAAAAGGCACACAAAAGTCCTTTGACAAATGGTACAGAAAAAAAGTAAACACTTTCTCTTGCTATACAAATGTGTATCCATCAGTAGATTTTACTCTATGCTACTTCTAGATCATATATCTGTAAAAAAAAGTCTTAAGGTACAAAACTTCTTTCAGTAGTGTCAATGTCCATTTAATGCCAGTCCAGAAAAGAAAAGGAACTGTTTTCTAAACTGGCTGAAATCCTTCAAGTTCCACTCTCCTCGCCTGTCCATCGAGACTCAAATGTTCGCAGTAATTAATTCCTGAGAACTCTGAAGCCGCCTCTAGAACTCTGAAACTGTCCGTCCGCGTCTGGCTTCAAACACCCAAGTGCAAGATGCCCCCATGTGGGCTAAAACTAAGCCCTTGCTTCTGTGGGCCGAATAAAAAGCACAGCTGCAAGAGGATATTGCCTCTTTTCCAAAAAACTTTCAAATCACCATGTGAGCCTGGTAATGGAAGCCCTATGTGTCTGTAGGCGATGCCTCGTGGGTCACAATCTCTATTGCCGTTGTGGGTTCAATCATGGTGCCGTCCTCAGGCTCCTGACTGTCCAAATAGCCGGGGGGAGGAGAGCAAAATTCTTCAAGACTGTCCTCCTCCTCCTCTAACTCTTCTACGTCTTCTTCTTCCTCCCCTTCCCCATCTTTCTCTATTCCATCCAAGTCCTCCTCCTCCAAGGTCAAGTCAAACTGAAACTTCTCCCCTCCGCCCTGTCCTCCTGTGCCTCCACTGTGTCCATGTGTGCCCTGGTCATAGAAGGGTGGGGAGGGACTCTGAGGAATCATGCTCTGGTACCAGTTCCTGTTATCCTCTAATGTATCCAGAATGTCCTGGGCATCAGGGTGTACCAGGTCAGCCCAGGTCTCCCACAGAGGATGCACGATGTAGTCAATAAAACCCACCTGGAAAAGACAAAAGAGTGTTAAATGTTTCGTCGTAAGTTTTGGAACATGTGTGGTCATTTTCACATTTCTCCCTAACCACAGCAGTTGTTCTGTCTTCTGTTGCATACCTGGCTCTTCTCCACAGAGGCTGTGTGTTTATCGCACATGGGGCTGATTTCCATACCCCTCTCCCTCTCTCTGTCTCCCTGGTGGAAGAACTCCTCCATTATCCGGTCAGTCCACTGACGATACAACTCCAAAGACTTTGTGGGGTTGCTCAGATCGGCACAGTGCACCATGTTACGCAGAACCTGTAAATGTTGCATATTGGATTTTTAGTGATAGACACATTTGTGTCACACAATTACTGAGTTTCAAAATAGTTATACTTTTCTAGTGGGAATCTTCTTTTGAACTTTCTTACAAGTTGTTTGCATTGCTATCTTTATCTTCTCAAAGTACAACAAATTTAGGATTTATCGAGACCTTTGGGATACACCACAAACTGAAATGGTACTGCAGAGTGTGATGTCATTTTGCAAAAGTAGATTGTTGAAGACCAAATATTAACGTTTAAGGTATTCATTTTATCACCCTTCATCTAGAAGTAACACATACCTGTATCCTGTCGGTGTAATTGTCTAGCAGCAGTACTCCAGAGCTCGTCACCTTCTTCGTCTCCACCATTGTCTTCAGATCAGCCAGCAGACTCATGTGTTTGGACATATCAGTGGCCAAAACCTGCATTAAAGAGGGGGAGGACAACAAGCATGGTTAGCATTGTGAGGGCAATTTGAAAAGATGATCCAAGTTTTTCCTTTTTTAAATGAAGAATAGATTAAATTGCATTGCCAGATATGTTACCATATCAATGACCATCTTGCGCAGGGACTGTCGCTGCTTCTTTGTGAGGTTCTGGAAGATATCACAGTTGTCTTCCTGTAGCAGCTTGAAGCCCACAGCCAAATGATGGTTTTCCAGCACAGACTCGTCGTTGTACATCAGGGCTAGTTCAGAGTCTGCACAGTGAAAAAATATAAATTTCATGAAGTGAGCTGTTATGTGTTTAAATGCTTTTATTTCTCTCACAGGGGATCACCAATTAACTTTACCCTTTCTGTGTAAACAAATATTTTGGACTTACTGGTATTGATAAGAAATTGGTTTGATACTCCAGGATGATCAACATCATGGATAGCTGCAGCAAAGATGGCTGCAAGGATCTCAAGATCTGTGAAGACCGCCTGTGAAAGAGATGGGAAAAAAGTTTAAACAACTAAAAAATAGCATCAGAAAAGACAAAGTGATACATACTGTATATGCATTATATCTGTTGATTGGCAGAAATCTTTTTATCAAGCTAACTGTATTGCACAAGCTGTTACAAAATACCTGCAGGGAAAAACAGAAATGAAGCCGTAACTACTGGACGAAGGAAGCGCTGAAAAAACTTGTCCAATCGAAGAATATGGAGATTTTCAAAGCTATCGTAGAAATCAAAAAGGGTGACTTAGAGGCTTACTCCTCTGATTTAGTTTTCCCCTATTTCTCTGGATGCACTATAATACTAATTACTTATACCGCAAACTGAGTATTCCAAAGACTAAATATATCTCTTTAGACATACTTACATCCAGGGCAGGAGTGGAGAGAAGGATGTGAGTAGACTGGGCTACGTCAGCAGCATGCAGACTGTTATGGTAGGCCACATCTGAATGGTAGTGATCTTCCAACGTCATCATGTAGGCCACAAACGTATCCGTGGGAATCTTAAATGTCTTTAACAGGTCTCTCTCCTGGGAAAAAGGACACGACTCTGGTTTTACAACAATTATGGAACATGTATGTAATGCTGAAAGTTTTTTTTAAAAACAAGGGAAATAATTATATAAGCAAGGACACAATGCAAATTTCTTTTCATGCACATTATATAATACAGATGAAAGTAGGATGCTCCATACCTGGAAGATGGCGTACATGATACAGGTGAGAGGTCGGTTGTTGGAATACTCTGAAACAGTGAAAATGTTCAGGCCCCACTTGTTCAGGTCCTCCAGCTCCTTGGACAACAGCTCCTCCTTATCGGTCTTGACCCCGAAGCGAGAGATGCTGCTGCTGGAGAGCGAGGGCCCGTGAGAAACCTTCTTGACCCCGCTGATCTGTGTCATCAGCTGCTGCCTCTGCTGCTGCTTCTTCTTCTCTCGTGTCTTAGATGTTGGCGATGGCATCTCCACCTCATTCTGTTTGTCTGTGGGAGTGGAAAATAGATGTTTTGAGTTTTTTTTCTCTTAGAAATTCTGCATTCATCATAAAGTCTGAATCTGGGCTCTTTACAATAAAATCTAGGTGAGATATGTAGGCTATCTGAGAACCCAGGTGCACTGCAGAAACACCTGCAGAAGTTAGTTTCTGAGGGATCTATTGATTCTCTCAATTGTTCATTCATCATATGTCCTTTCATTCTTTTTTTTAGTCATGCTCATCCACCTGCAGTGTTTATCTGAGCTCCCTCTGTTCATTCGTCTCCCTCCCTCGCTGCACTACCCCCCCCCCCCCCCCCCCCCAGTCTCTTAGCAGGTGGCTCATATCTCATCTACCTTTCTCTTCACGTTCATACAGTTGGTCAGTCCAATGACAGACTGAAAGCTAGGGGTTATTTAAAGGTCTTTTTACTACATTTGGACTAGCGTCAAATAAACAATTTGAAAAAAAAACACTAAAATCATGCAAGACTTTAATTTTTAATATACCAAATGTCAGTCTTCCCACTATAAATAAACACAACACATGCTAAGTATCTTGTCAATAACCACACAGGGTTGTGTTTACTGCAGTCGGTAGAATTGATAGAGATCCTGCAGGGACTGGCTATCAGCATGTATGTGAGCTGCGGACTCATCTATCAAGCCTCGACTCGGCTCATCGCCGGCCTATCAGCCTTCCCCTGTGGAGAGTTATTCAATTACCAGCTGTAATTCAAATAATCACTTTCACTCATGCTCTCCCTCTCTCTCGCACCGCTGTCTGCTCTGTTCTGCACTTGTAATTGAGAATGGGCAATTAAGCACTCTCACATGTGTTGTATGGGAAACCAGGGGAAAAGCAATATATCACCCTCTAATTTATTACAACTCATGATCATCAACACTACTGTGTGGCATTTGTGTATCTGACCTATATACAATATGCACAAGACAACTTTTATCCATGTCTGTTCTTTTTGACATAAGAGTCTCAGCAAGTCACATGGATAGTTCCTCTTATGACCATGGGTATTGTGCCAGAGAAATTTTCATTTGAATTCTTTTCTAATGTTAAAAAGTAAAAGAAAACATGGAAACATTAAGGAGATTATGGAAATATCTATTGTATCTTACGCTGTTCTGTTCCCTATCCCGTCACCTCCTACGTTTGTTTTGATTTCATCTGATTTTTTACACTTCAGTATGTTTTAAGCAAGGTGTGTTTTTCTCCTGGGCCGATCAAAAGAAATTATGTCTGTGAAGACAGCGGCCTGGATGTTGTTGACCAGCTGTTTTAAGTCATAAAACCCATGATTAAAACTCTGGGATGTTAATTTATCCAGGAAAATAATATATTTCCATGAGAACTGTTTTACCAGTTGCTCTCATCATCAAGTGAAGAATATAGAGAGAAGTGACAGTAATTTCAATGCATGGCTGGAAAGGTTAAACAGTCCTGCTGGTCAGCTGAGGCCATACCAGGCCAGCTGTGCTGCTTCAGCCATTTTTGCAATTCTCATTAATGTTTACCTGCTCTTTCTTTTTTTTCTTCTACCAGCGGGGTAATCCTAATTTCTTTATCAAAGCAATGACCATCTCCGGCGGGATACACGGGTCAGCAAGAGGGAGAGGGAGATGTAAAGGGAGAACAAGGTGTCCCTGCTGACAGGGATGCATTAAGATGAGGATGAGTCACCCAATCTGGAAAGCTTATCTCACTGCCAGTGAAGGGGGTTCCTCTGTACCTCTTTTTTTTTCTCCCCGTCTCTGCCGTCAGCTCCCTCCCTCACTCGCTTGTCGGGAATCTATTAACTTACTCGTATATTACAGCAACTTCAGAATATTTTCTTGTCTACTCTTGAGCTTAATGTATCTGACTCTAGCTGTTCTTTCACATTTACTAAAAAAAAAAAATCTACTTAAAGTTATTTGTTTTAACTTAAAACTGTGGTTTGGTGCCATCCTCATGATGCGCTATGTATGGGTGGCAAAAAAACCCACAAGCAATGTGTCTGGAGCTGATGTAATTATATGTAAATTCAGCTTGCCATCTATTCTCAGATCTTGAAGGTGCAATCCAGGCAATTTGCACAATCCAATTCTGGTTAAGAAGCTCCCTTTCTTTTAATTGAATTGCCCCTTTTAAAAAATGACTGATACAATACACTATATAATACACTTATTTCTGAAATGTCAAAGAAATACACATTTTTTTCCTTCAATCTTTAAAACATTTTAAACCAGATCCTGTAAACATCTTGACAAAGCTTCATGGCGCAGTATTTTTTTCAAGGTACGCCCCCACAGTAGAGCCAGGCAGAACAACTTGCACAGCTCAACAGCATGAGAAAGACTCAACCTCCACAAAATATTGCAGCAAAGCATTAGAAAAACAGGAATCTGTGTGAGCCACCTAATATTTGGATATTTTCATGTATGGTGAACATACATGTCATATTTATTATCTGCAGGGAATAAAGGTGGATAATAAAGTACGAATAAGTAAAAAAATATTTATTACTATCAATATTTATTTATTTTTGGGAGATCATTTTTTGGAGAACATTTACCCAAGAAAGTGTTGGAGATGAATTCGGAAACCTGATTCCCAGACCGACTCATCTCGGATAGGTGCGTCAACTCCCGATTCAACATTCTCTTGAACTGCAGGGGAGAAAGAGAAGAGGGGGAGAGAGAAATATGTCGTCATTTTCCACTTAGGGGGAAAACCTGGGAAAAATTCAATGGAAAATAAAGCAGTTCCCAGTCTTATTTCATCCGGTCAAGAATATAATTTAATTACAGTGCACAGTCAGTGGGGGACACAGTATGTTTGCCCCATCCATTTGCCCTGGGCTTAATTACGATGGAGATCATTATTTGTGTTTCCAGTAAAAAGGCCATCAGTTTTTAATACCCTTAAAATTACCCACAGGAAACAATTTTAACTCTGATTACATAGAATCACATTTTTGCGGCCCATGTGGTTGTTTGGCTGACATCAGTGTACAGGAATTTTAATGATGAGAGGAAAATCTGCACACTGCTCACAACATCCTTTAGTGTTTTTTTCATATTTTCTGAACAATTTCAAATAGATGAAACGGACACAATAAACAGATGCATGTGACAGTGCTCAGGGACCCGGGCACTGCAGCAGCAGATGTTTATGACAGACTGATGAATGCGCGTGCACGAGCATGCACAAATACAGACACACAGCTCTGCAGAGGGCTCAAGATGGAGCCTGAGCCTCAAAACACCATTCTGTCAGAACCCCCCCACCCCCTCCACCCCTACCCCTGATGATGAAAATATCTTTTGGTGCAATGAGGCTAGCACAGTATCCCAAAGATATTCTTAAATGTAGCTGATATTATTGACATTTCTTTCAAATAAGACACAAATACCACAGCAACACAGCACAGAAAGGCACGATGAAATGAGTGTGGTATCCCAACAAGCTACGTAGGTAAGCGCCACACACCTTAATGTAACCCCAAGACACCGACAGCAGGTAATTAGCTTCAGGCATTTTGGACCCCGTTGTCTCGTTCCTATATAAAGCCAGAACTGTAATCCAAAAGGAAAAAAATCGAGGAAGACAAACAGGATTCTTTCACCACCAAAAAAATCCCCTCTTCTCCCCTCTTGTTTTTCTCTTTTTAGCAGCAAAGAGAGCAGTTTGATGATGGCTCACTCTCCCTCTTAGCTGTAGAAAAGGGCCCGCTCTGAGTATCCATGCTTGCAGACGTTGGGGCGGATGGCTGTGTTGAAAATTAGGTTGCAGCAGCCAGACTAGGAGATCCAGTGGGCTCGGTGGAGCGGCTGGAGCAGCAGCAGCTGGAGCCGTGAGCTGGGGACTCTCAGTGTACTGATGAATAAAGGAGAGGAAGCAGGGAAGGGAGGAGGGGAAAAACACAGCGATGGAGACAGGAGGAGGTGGAGAAGGAGGAGGGAGCGAGGCAGCGATGTTCATCTGACTGGAGGGGGGGTTCCTCCACTGGATTTGTCTCGCTTCGCTGCTCTCACTTCCCCTCCCTCCCTGCTTCTCTGTCTTTCTCTCCATGTTTTTCCCCCCTTTCTCTCCCTCCTGTCTCTTTTTCCCCTGCTACATTCTGCTAGCCCCAGCAACACATTGTAGTCAAAACACATGATTTGACAAAAAAACGGGGAGAAGGGGGAGCCCTAATTACAGATGATGTATAACTGAAGTTTTGAAGGAGTGTATCAGTAAGGTAAAATATTTGGACTGGGATATAAATTCTCTTTTTCGTAATAATTTCCAACCTTTTAATTTTCAAGCCCCTCTTTAAGCCATTTTATGAAGTCAGCCATTGTGCAGGAATGTCATTGAGCTGAAAAACAACACGCCCCCTCAACAGTAAAACACTAACAATTGAGAATGACACGTTTTGAGGAATGTGATTGTGAATCGACTGCATTTTCATCGCCATTATCTCTATTATCAACTGCCTCTCTTCCACTCCCTCTTTTGAGTCTTCTGTGTCTCTTGACAACCATTGGGGAGACCTCATAAGCCTGTTCATTATTCGCATCCCATAATAATATTGGATGCCAACCGGGTGTCTGCAGGGGGCTATTTTTAACAAGCAGAGTGAGAAAGATGACAAAAAAGAAGAGATGGCAAATAATTGCATCCTTCCCCAATTTAGGGGGCATCAGCCCATGGGTTCTCTGTCTGCCAAGTGACAGTGTGTGTTTGTGTGTATGTCAATTAGCAGAACACCCCAATGCTATGGCAACAGCATTAGGTGGCATTAGAAAAGGAGGATAGGAAAGGAGAGGAGGCGGGAGGAGAGAGGCTTCCCCTTTCCTTCACAGGACAGACATGTGGTGTAGTTGCTGAGTTGTCACGAGGACACACCACACACATCGCCTCTGCTCACATCCACCGATGGATCCACTGAAAAAAGCCCCCCCATTCCCTCCCTCTGCATCATCCATCCCTCACTCTCAACCATTTACGTGTCAATTTCTTTCCTGGCTGCCACTTGCCAACACAGTCATCAATTTCTGTGTTTGTCTGCCTCACTGGCAGAATCAATGGGCTGTCCTTGGAGCAGGTGTCGCTACTGCTGCAATATACAAGGCTCAGGCCACCTGACTGGAATATACTGTTACATCAGTACCACTGGTCAATTTCAAGGTGTGTTTGTGCTTTTGTCAATTTTGTCAAGGCTCTTTTTGTGGAGTTCTTGATGGTGGGTGGCATACTTAACGAATGAGAAGTTATTGTCACATGTCCCAAACCATTGGGAACTAAACAGAGGTTCCCAGAGAGCCTTTAAGGCTGATGTTGTTTGCACATGTTGGGGAAGATGTGTGGGAGATCAAAGCTTTCCCTAGAGGATTCCGGATTATCCTCCCACTGAGGGAAAGAACCAGAAGTGAGGAGGTAGAAGGCAAGAAAAGAAAAAGGAAGAAAAAAAAGAGACGAGGCAGCTCTTTATATAATAGCGCACTGCATAATATGTAAGGAAACCAGGAATAACAATGGGGGATGTCTCTTTGCAACGTGTTTAGGAGCTGTGCCTGCCTTAATGCCACAGTATAGTGCCTTTATCTACATTTAACACAGTTTATGCTGACATGTCACATGTATGTTTTACACACTCATGCTTTTATGTTTATTTTATTTTATAAGGGTGCATTATTACCAGCATATCTTTGACTTAGCTCATTTAGGAGCATAGGGGAATCCTTTTTACTGCCAACTGACACCGTGACACTGGAGGAAGATTAACCTCTCAGAGCTCTGTGGGTGTCTTTTTTCTACTATTTTATTCTTCTCTTTCTAACTCTGTCTTTGTTCGTTAATCTGACTCATGGTTTTCTCTTTATTTCTCCCTGTTTTCCAATTCTTTCATCTTCATCATTTAATTCCACCAGCTTTCATCTCCATATCTCCCTTTTCAAACCATTTGCTCTAACGTCTCGCTCCCTCTTTTTCTGCTTACAGGGGCTGGGTTGATTCAGCACAGAGCTGCTCTAGCAGAGGCAAAGAAGGTGAAGGGAGCCTGTGGCATTTCAGTTGGGAGGGGGACACATAAAGCTGAACTCCTCCATTTAGAATTGATCCCATTGGACAGCTCACTGTGCAGGGCAGCCAGGCGGACAGGTAGGCAGGCAGGAAGGCAGACACGGAGTCTCCCCCTGACACGAGACTGAGGCTGCACACTCACTGCCTCCACTATCTGATCTGGCACTAAACGACAATAGTTTCTGATGCATTTCCCTTCTGTTGGTAACATCTTACCCAATAAAAACTACTAAAGTACACCGAGTTATTTTGGATGAAAAATGTTCAGGACATGACCAATTTATTCTGACTGTAAAAAACATGTGAAATTGATTAGAATATTAAATCAGGTCTAAATTCCACCCTTAAGTTTTTTTGGTCTTTTTTCCCCGCTATGTTCTCTGCTTTGAAGTTTGTGAGTTTGTGCTCAGAGCCACTAGTGGGTGCACTATACTCGTTCTGCTGTAGAGAAACCCCTCAGTGTAATGAAAGGTTACTGAGTACTCAACTTTAGAGGTATTATACAACTTATGGATGACTCTGATTTTGTATCAAATGTAGAAACATACAAACAAATGTTACTTTCCAATTCTTTCAGTGACTGGAGACTTAAAAGTTTTGATGAGCAAAGCAATTACTGCAATTTACTGGAAAAAAACAATTCAATGAAAACATTTCTTACAAGCTCTTACCTAAAGTAAAATATGATTTCCATGATATGACTTGTCTTACAAATTTCACTAATTGTCTAATATGTCTTAATTTCTTAACCAGCATATTTGCAGAGGTTATAGTTTATTACCCTTCTAACTTTAGCATCACGCATGATGGTAACATTGGCATTATAGCAAAGACTGACAGTAACATAACTCTGTAAAGATCGGGGGAATTTTCTTACGTATGAGTTGTGCGTCTGTCGAGTATAGATAAAGACATCTGAGAGACAGCCTAAGTTCCTCTCACTTCCTCTGACTCACACAAGCCACAGTGTATGAGACAGAGTTTACTTGTGTGTCTCTGAACCCATACTTTACTGTATGATATATTAGAATACAGTCAGATCTAAAAGCATAAGGCAAAATGGAGGGAGAGGGTAATTACTGAGTGGACTCCCGTCAATTCTATTGATCGTGGCCTACATAGAGACAGATGTGGTTTGCTGCATCATTTTTGGTTAGAGGCAAACTGTTAACAGGCTGCAGAACTGCACTCGAGTGGCGTGACGCTTTTTTCGAAAGCAGAAAGCGAACCACATTGACGGTATTACACCAAGAAATGATCTCCAACGTACATCATGACCTCGTCTAAAAATTCTGTCCATTCATTGTTTAATCAACCACTGAGCACAATATGACATTATTGCCGGCACTTTCTTCCTTCTACCTAAAATGACTTTTGTGTTCATCACAAAAACAGTCTCCAGGCTGTCTTACCATGCTTAGATAAACTACTTTCAATCTACCTGGGCTTCCTGTGATTTAAATTCTTGGAAATTTGGCTCATTAAGTCACCCCCTTCCCTCAGTTTAGATAACACTAGACTGTCTCAGACACCAGAAACAAACACACTTTTTTGAAACAGTACACACTTCCACTAAATATGGTCACCTTTAGGCCAGATAACTTAGGAAATCAACAGTGTGGCAGGACAAAGAAAACTGGATCTAAAGATTCATCTGATGTGGCCACCCTGGGAGTAAAAGTAAAGTAATTTCATCAGAAAAAACAACATCTAAATAATATGTCAAAAAGACCCCTTTTAAAACTTTGTGAAAGATCTTCCAGTTGTGATCAGCACCAAATACACTCCTATCTTAGAGTTCAAAGAGTAAAGGTAAATGCAAAGGAAAAGTAAAAAGGTCTATCCGTTACACAATAGTCACAATCAATATGTGTTTTTATTAGAGTCGCATCTAAAATCAGCAACATGCGAAAGGATGTACAAGGATTCTTAGATCAACAGGTATGACTGCTTCTTTGTGTGTCTCAAATACCACCAAAGGATGAAAAGACATAAACGTGGAACCAGCAACAAGTCTGCTCTCAAATTCTTCACAAGAAAGAAACTCACAATCAAAACAGTTACAGAGTAATTATTAACTCACGGCATAAAAAAAAACAAGGAAACTCACCTTTTTCCAAACATTTAGTTTTCCTAATTTCTTGTCTTTCCTATCAAAGCAGCAGGCACCCATTATTGCTGAGTGTAGAGCAGAGCGGGGCTTCCGTCCGTTAAAGAGTCTGTCCCAGTCTGACTACAGCATGGGCTAAAGGACCAAGCCAGTGCTCTCTGACGCTGGGAAATACTACAGCTCTAGTGAATCACTTTGGGCTGCGAAGTCTGACTAGTTTTCACCTCACAGCCTGTGCATGTGGAGCAATGACTGAATGTGTTTAAGTGTGTGTGGTTGAGAAAGATCTGCTTCATACACACTCCCTCATGGGGGTAGACCCGCCTCTTTGCTCCTCTTGCTGGCTGTTTAGTCTCCTGCAGCTGGCAGTCATAGCTCTGATGTTTTTACCTCACTTTGTTCAATATCTTACTGATAATTCTGATGAATAGAATACTTCCTTTTTTACATGAACAGTTGATTTTCCAGAGAAATGAAATGTGTTGTTCTTTCTCCCTCAAAGTAAAAATCTACACAAGTGACCAACATCTTTACACCATGCCAACTTAACAAACAGAAGGTTTGCAGCTCCACCTCTCCATCTATGGCTATACAAGTTGTGTCTACGTGACGCAAACGCGCAGTTTTCAGTGACATGCACTTTGGAGGCCATCAGTGCCAAACATGCCTCTGCTAGAGATCCACATATAAACTAGACTGTAAAGATATCTATGTTGCATTGTTTTTAATTAGTCTACCTTTTTTGAAAATTTCTTATGAATTAGACATAATGGTCCTTTTTGGATTAATTCCTCTTCACATAAGAAGTAGCAGATATAAATAAATAAAAAAAACAACTTGATGAATAATTGTCAGGCTTGGACAGATTAAAGATAGTGGAAATTAATTTAGCAAATAAATGGTGAAGTAATATGACTTCATGCAGGTTGTGATCAGAAATCTTTCAAGAGGACATATGCAAGAGTCCAAAGTCTCAATTCCATTGTCTTCTACAATCTGTCTTTACATGATGTTCCTGTGCAGTTCTGGTAGGGGAATTAGAACCACCTACTACTTATTTAGGTTACCTTTCCTGACTTGATCACGTAACAGTAGTGTACTGAAACGGACACAAATTAGATTCAGCCAGTTTTCTATATATTTGCTTGTAATTTCCATTACATTTGGATGTAAACTCAGCTTGTGAATGTCAGTTGATTCAAATGGATTGTAAAGAATTTTGGCACAACTTGTTGACCGAAATCATTTTTGCTAGATGAAAAATTTCAAACAATGACAAACTAATTCATGTGAAAATGGGCTTCTTTTCTGTCTTGCATTACAGTGTCCTCAATTCTGGGAGGGAGTTTTGTTTGGCCGAAAGACATGAGATGATCTCACCATGTGCTTAAGGGTGAAAAACTTTCCCAATGACTTAATGAATTGTACATTACAAAATTTGTGGAAATTTTTTGAAAGTGAAAGTAACTTTTAGTTCCAGCCCTAAAAGACATTCAGTTACATGGATATAAACTAAGGAAAACAGCTAATCCTCTCTTTTTGAAAGCTAGAAAAAGAGGAGTTGGTTTATCAAGTTATCATTAATAATTGTCCATCATAGTTTCTTGAATTTTTTTTCAGCGATTTAACGACCTAAATTCGAGATGGTTTACTGAAGTCCAATAGTCACGTAACAGGGGGTCTGCAGCCTTGACAAGGAGAATATTCCAACACACAACAGACCTTGACCCGTCTATGTCAACCATACATAACAAAGAAGACAGTCACGTACTGTGAGTCCCCAGCTGCAGCAGCCCCTGCGCTTCACCTTGGAGGTACAGCAGCAGCCTCTTGTATTTCGCTTCCTTCATACTCATGTTTCATACTCTGCCACAGCTTGAGTTACAGGTTTTCCATCCTCAATACAACAGATGTACGCGGGTCACATTTGCTGATTGGCACTTCAACTAAAGTAGGCTGAGTGCAGCGGCCCACATTTCAAAAGGGGCTGGAGTTGTGTAATGTTTTAGTTTACTGTAAAAACAAGGCACAGACTGAGATGGCTGAGATATGAGCGAGATTTAGCCACTGTTAGTACAAACAAACTGCCACGTACACACATACACACACGTAGATACAAACAGTAAACACATACGTACGACGCAAGCGTGGTTGATGGAGGACTTCTTCCACACAGAGTGTTACGTGTAAGGACAGATTCACTTTCTCACCAAAGTCAAAGCTATGAAAGAGGGTCATAACACACAATGAGCACATTGTGCCACCTGATATGCTGCACAGTCGAGCAGGGCTGTCTCAGTCATGACTTACACTCTTGTTTGCTCTTCACAAAATCTCACTGTTCAAAGGGACATAATGACCACTTTTTCAATATATTGCTGGCCCCAAAAAAGAAACAGACAACACTATCAACACTATTCATACAACCAATTCACGACACACAACTTAATTAGTGATAACATGAAGATCTGCTCAAGTGGAACTGGTTTTAGCATTCCATGTTGTTTCATTGTTCTCCCGTGTGATTATCATGGCAGCTCATGGGGTATATCTGATGTTTTCTCTAAAAAGACAGGATGCTATACCTTCATTATTCCCTTATTAGGATATTTGGGAATTTCTCAAGTTGGTTAGGCTCCTGAAATCTGTTCCCACTTACAGTACAGTGTTTGGCTCGACCCTGCCAAAGTTTCTGTGATTGCAAAAGTGCTAAAATCTCACATGTTAGATAAGAATACATCTTATCAAAAGGGAGGGATAATGGAGAGCAACTTTTTTTTCCAGTATACCTGTATCATTCTGTTGTACTCTCTACTCTTTGTCTATGTTGCTGTCATCCTGGAGCCTTACACCAAAGTTCTAAATGTTTCCCCTGTGATTCAGTCGCTGTAATGTGAGACCAGTCCAGCGGACTATCAGTGCTGGATACATGTGCAGATGACGAATGCAATAGGATAAACAAACACAGCCATTAAGCATCCAAACGGGTATGATGGGATGCCTATTGTCGTCTGAATAGAGAGCAGGGGATCAGGAAGGAGACAGGAAGAGAGAGTCACTCTGCCCAGGGGTCTGCACAGATACCTCACACACTCATACTCTCACACATACAAATGTTCTCCCTCTTCCTTTTTAGTTTATTGTGTTTGACCTACTGTGGGATCCCTCACATCCTGTTGTCCAGTTTTATGAGAAATAACAAGCTTTTCCTCTCAGCTCATGCGACATACCATTTCTGGCACTCTGCTTGTTAAATCTAGAAAAGGTTTTAAATCAGCAAAAAAGATTAAACATGAATCCACCTTTTAGTTTCCAATCTCACTCAAAATGTAATTGCTCATTTTATGGAATTTCCCCAGAACTCAGCCAAAGCACTGCAGCCCAAAAAGGAATCAACTGTCTACCTCCATAAGAAAATAGTTATCTATAAACTGATACAAGGCCTCAAGCTTTAGACAAGGTCAGTAACCACTAAAATTAATATATGCAAAATGTTATCACTGCCAGGAGGCTGCATTTAGACATGCACAACATTATCTCAATGTCTGTAGGTTGAAAGGAGCTTACTGTAAGACAACCATATACATGTTTTGTGGGCCACCCAAACAGTGGACTGAAGCATGGAAGAGAGAACCTTATGGTTCATGCACCTTTCAACACAGCTGTCACCACAGATATGGTCCTAATGATAACAAAAATATAAGTGCCCAACAAAGAAAAAAAATCACACGTTATTCAAGTTTCATATACAAAGCAACTCATTAAATCTTAGAAAGTTGAAGAATTGTAGCAAAGTTTAAAAAAAAAAAAAAAAAAAAAAAAAAAATCAATAAATCCCCAAGCTGAAATGTAAAAGCTGAATAAAACTTGGCAACATTCTTTGTGAACTTCTTGGTTCTTTACATAACAGCCCGAATCTTGCTTTACACCACGTAATTACCGACACAAAACAAACCAGTTAACTGGTGACACAGAAAAGCCTTTTGGTTAAGTTAATGTGTGTTTGTGTCTGAGCTGAATAACCAAGAGATGCTGCACTTTTTTCTTTTTTTTTTGGTTTCCAGTAGACCAATCATCCATGAAGCAAAAAAGTGCACAAGAAATATAATACTGTACACAGAGCAGAACTTTTTATATTGTGGGCTTATAATTTTGAGAATAGTTTAGGTTTTATTAAATTCAAAACTAAGTTTTTGACCAGCTTGAATAACCTTTCCAGGACCACCATGACACGATGAGTTCTCATAGCTTTGTTTTGATTTTGGTAGAGGAGATCCATCCTAAAACAAGCGGTATTTTCTAAAGTAGTCTTACATTTTTGTAATTATTATGATAACATACATTTGAAACCTGCAGAATCAGGTATTGACAACTAGATAAAAGGATGAGAATATCTGAGCTACTCCTAGATATCACAGGTAAATTATGTGGATAGTTCCATAAATCAAGCCATATGTTTAATGTAATAAGTGAAAAGCTTATAAAATTACCTATCCTTGTGCATTAGTCAAGTCAGGGGGTTTCTTATGCAAAGAAGCAGGAACTGAATCTTGGTGCAGATAATAAAATAAAAAAAATAAAAAATAAAAAAATCAGTGACAGACAAAGCAGTGGACAATGAAAACACACTTGACAGGAAACACGAAACTAGAGCTACAGCAGGCCAAGATGAAAAACATGCACTTCCTGTTGTGAGACTGTCTTTGCACAAACAGAGAAAAAACTACAGAAATGAATAAAGCTTCATGTTGGTTTAGGAGAAAAACGAGCTGATGAGTAACAAGCAATCACATGCAAGTGTGCAGGCAGCTTTAAATAAGTCAGCGCTTGCTGCAGCTCCCTCTGCCAAACCAGTCTCCTCCTACCCAGTGTGCTGGACAGGTTCAGACCTGACAGAATTCTGTTGACTTTGCTTAGGTCATGCTAAGTTCAGCTAGAGTATCTTTAGATTTTGCACACTACTGTTCATGTGTTTATTATGCTGAAGAATATATGCTCTCTGCAAAATCCCTCCCTGCTCAGATTTAGCGCTTCCTCAAAGTGCAGAGCCTTTTCTTCAAGAGCATCAGCAAGTTTTTTTTTTGTCCTGTTTGAGATAAATAACAGCAAGCTTGTGTACCTAACGAACTATAAAAACAACAAAATAATAATAATAAAGATAGAGTATGTGCATTGAAAGCTGTGCCCTTTCCTACCTTGTTGGAGGCCATGTCACTAACAGAGCGGTACGTCTGAATGGTCTCCAGCTGGTCCAGACACCAGTCCAACTCCTCCATTGTCTCCATGGCCAGCTTTTGGTACGCCTCATCTGTCAAACAGCCGGCACACAGAGACACACAGTCAGAACAGACGGTGCACATGGAGCCTGAGTGCTGCCTGGCCACTCCCAGGTAACATCCACCCGCAGGCCCCGCGGTAGGTTTCTGCTGCGTGTGCTGCTGAAGTGGAGGAATCACTCGTGGTGGCACACGGCTGCAGTGCTCCTTCATCATGAGGAGATGTAGCAACCTGTTCGAAGTCGCAGCTGCCAGCAGAGCGGAAGAAAGCTAGGACCTGACCACACTGTCACACTGAACTTGTCTTCCAGCACATACGTGTGAGCCCCCCCAAACTCCTAAACTCATTTACATAAAGTCAGACCCTCATTGCAGGAAACCAGATATACCCTCCCTGTCCCATTTCTACACAGTCACACTTTACCCCAACGCACAGGAAGCCACACATGCAACAAACACATGTAAATTACACACATAGAACCACATTGTCAAAACCCATTTTTATTCATTTGTCATTTTTTTGGACACATACATACTGGTAAACAAGAAACAAAGATGAAGTAATAGCATGCAATTAGTGTAATCATTTCCAATTATTCAAAATAGGCTGAAAATTTGACAAATAATGACAATCTTTTGAATCACTGATGAGTAGAGACTAAATTTAATAATGTGACTGTATCTGGTGGGATCCCACCCACAGAAATGCAGGATGTTTTAAAAAGCTTCTATGAAGACACATGTTTGAGTTGTTTTGCAGTTTGCATGCAGGAAGCCGAAAGCCCCACCACAACAAAGACACAAACAGAACCGATTAGATTAAATCAGAGCAGGTGGTAGGTATTAATCAATGCAAAACAAAAGAATTTATCCTCTCCTCTGTATTTACCATTTGTACGTTTTTATGTTGGCTTGTCTTGATTTTTTTTAAAACATAGTTTTAACGTTATACGCACACTAAGTATACAGAACTTTTTTGCATTTTCATTATCATCTAATCTGAATGTATTCTCTATCTCATAATCATTTACATCAGATGTTGTTTGCAAGTGAAAAAATGACAAAGAAAAGCTTTTGTTTGGCATTTTTGATTTGATGTCTTTTTATAATTTATGACCCACTCTTTATAATTTTCACATCAATCATAAATGTGTACTTTGCCTCTCATTTAAAAAACAGTAAAGTAAAACAAGTAAAACAATAATAAAGTAAAACTGTCCTAATCTGATTGAAACGCGTATTAAAATCTGCGTATTGAAGGAGTTTTTTTTTTAAAATTAAATTTACATCATGGACAAAGAAATATCTATAAAAAAAATAAAGAGAAATGTTACTAAAAATCTACAGTATCCAACTCTGAAGATGAAAGACAAAAATAACTAGACATGGAGTGTACTGGAACCATTGTTGAAACATTCTTGCATGTCGATCTAACGCTGTTATTTTGATTTTGCTGTCTTTGAGACAACTGCATTTCTACGTCAAAGATGGAGTGAGGCTCTCGTGGAAAGCAAAGAAGGTGTGCAAAGAGTTGGCTAGTAGGACTGAACCAACACGCACACACACACATCTGCTACTCCAGCATTGTGTATACTCTGGGTCTCCTAGCTGCAGAGCATAACATGGCAAAAGGGTTGCACTGCGGCGACCTTAGCGTGGCCACGTAGAATCTGTGTCCTGCTCTGATCTCATCGCCATCAAAGACTCGAGCCTATTTGCTCTCCCAAACATGAGAGGCACCTGGCGCTATGCCCACAGTTCTCCCTCAAGTCTGAAGAGTGGTCTGAAAGAAAGACGTGTGTGTGTGTGTGTGTGTGTATGTTTGTGTGCTTAACACCAAAAGCGTGTGATGTAGAAATGATTCACACCTTTTTTGAGGCTTTTCCCTAAAACAATTTTCTCATTTGAACTTTTAAACTGCAAGAAAAATACTGGCACTTTTGACTGTAGAAAAAAATGTGTCATTTTGTTTGTCTTCTTCTGCAGAAACTAAAACCATCCATCTTTTTCCTCCCCTTGTTATTTACCTCAGTTGTAAGTAATACTAAAAAACATGACTCCTAACATGACTTCTAATTACGTTAAGTAATCTGTTACAGCTCCCAGACCTGGGCAGGTGTGTGCTGATATGATCAACAGAGAGTCACTCAAGTAGAGGAAATACATATGAGCCTGTTGAAGTGAGACTTTGACTTTGAAAATTCAACTGCTAGATTGAGCTGTTAATCACTTTGAGAGGTTTGATTTCAAAACACACAAATGTGGGTCTTAAAATCTGGTCCAGAGAGTAAGGACCGAAAAAGGGATCACAAGGCCAACTTCTTGTGGGTCCCTGCATACTGCATCCAGTTTCTAGGCTGGTTCCAGATTCACTTAACTGTAACGCTTGTATAACAGTTTTACTCTGATCTTTGGCCTGCTGGCAAGCAACGTCAATACCACTGGACCCAGTTTATAACCACTCACTTTAAAAAGAGATTTATGTGCAAAGAATTGACGCTTTTGATATGGTCTCCCAGTTATTTAAGCAATAGCTCCAGTACCTTTGAAAAATAAGGACAAAACTTAATAAGAAAATGCTGGTATGTTTTTTTTCTGACCAAACCTTGGGCAAATTAAATCATAATACAATTCCACAACTGTGTGTAAAAGAGGAGAACAAAAACAACTTTTTTAGCCATACTTTGGGAGATGTTCTTGTTATAATTTGATTTACGTATAGAAGTAAAGATAAAAGAATAATCCCATATCCAATCCAATAGTCACTTAATCCCATAGAGTAAAACAGGTCAGAAAGAGATATTCTTTGATCCGTGGAATTACAAGAATAAACAGTATATGGTGATTAAAGATGAGAGGGTATTTTCCAGAATTTGAGGGATAAATTTGAGTGCTGTGCTTTAAGTCCCTATGAAGATGTTTTGTTTTTAGGCAACCATTCTTCTATAAAGATCATACTGATTATTCATTTTATTCTCACATAACCCCTGACAGTGGGTGACAAATAAATGCTTATATATTTGCAGTATTTGCTGCAGACAGATGGACTGAGGGAAATAACATTTAAATGTCTAACACACACACAAACACTAAAGCTACGATAGAGGAGGGGATTTCCACCGCCTCCACCCGGAGACAAGGTCCTTTCTGATCAGCACTCAGACCTACAGTGAGTGTCCCACAGGAGCAGACAGGAAACACACACATACAGCAACACATGTACAGTCCAGACACACACACACACCAGCACATATGCTGAAAGGTCTCATTACTGCGTTTCCACACAAACATCCATCAACACATGCACTTTCCAGCTGAGAGAGGCAGAACCAACAGTCTGTTGAGGCAGGGAGAGTTTGGAGGGATATGAGGTCAGCGCTCTCCGTCTCTGTTTCAACACAAACTTCAGTTTGTTTCACAGGCATAATGCCTACATGATTAAACTACACTAAATAACCAAACAAGCACACACACATACACACTTTAAAATTGAAATTCCGTCTGTCGTATCAATGAAAAATATTGTAGATGTTTGGTAACCTACAGTCACAGCAGTGGAAGAACAGAAGTGGATTTTTCAAAAACACATAAAGAAATTGAAAAATGGCAAAATGATGTCAATGGGCTGAATGAGCTACATTTACAGGTTTGCACAGTTTTCTCTCTATAGTCCAACTTTATCAACCTTATTTGTTATTGGAAAGCAAAACTAGAGAAAAAATTAAACCTGGTTAACACTCCTGGACATGAGAGAATAAATACAACATGCTCACTTGAAAGTGATTCCTGAAGACCTCTTTCCATTTATCTCTTCTATATGCCCAAGGTGACTCATTTTGTTCGTGTCTTCAGTCTCCAAGTTTTCCAGTTAGCGACTACTTCTCTGTTAAATACAGTTACCATGTGTAATATTGGCCGCACTGCCGCCTGCTTACGGCACTACGGAGCCTAGTTTATTTTCTCCAAGCCAGTTGTTGGGTAAAAGCCTAATGCATATTCTGTATATGAAGACATTTCAAATGTTTACTTCAAATTTTTTTCACCACTGGATGGAAACACTGTTGTCGTATCTCAGGTTAAAATGCAATATTATGTCTCTTGATATTTTTCCTTTCCTTTCCTCTCCTTTTCTGTCTGTGTTCTATAGCTTTATGTGAATTTAAAATGCCTTCAAGATTACAAAGCCCAAAATCCACACTGAAGAAAGTCTTTCTATCCTAAAAAGCTCTTTAGCAACCAAAACTGTCTTTTCTGTAGTCTTTTTACTTTGGTTGCCTACATTATCATAAAATACATTTGCATATTTCCTGTCCACTGGCTTGTATCGCAAGGCTCAAACAAAGAATGAATAGCTAACTTAGCTAAAATAGCTAAAACCACAACCCCGACATTTTGTTTAAGCCCTATATATCTCAGAATGTGTCAGTCAGTGAGAAAGTCAGACTCGCAGTTTAAATATGCATCACTTTACATCCAGCCTTCTTCCTTGTTATCTCTCTCTAGCTTCAACTTCAGACCATGTTGCTGCTGCACCTCCGAAGTGGGAAGCTAAAATTTTTATACTTTCCCTTTTTATATATATATAAATATATATATATATATATTTTAGCATATATATATATATTAGCATATAGCATATATAATATATATATTAGCATATAGCAACAAGTTTCTTCATTCGAAAGTGCACTTAACATAAGAAAAACATGAGCTAATAATGCTCAACCAGTACTTTGCTAAATATCTTATATCCTGAAAAGGAAATCTTAGCAAATTCAGAAAATTTAGAGTTTGAAATATATAGATTATGATTTCCCATTTGTCATGGAACGCACCATCAGTACAGCAGCAGTAATGGCATTACAAATACAAACATCGGTAAAATATTGCACGTAAGCAACAGTTCTTAAAATTAGCTTCTAAAAAAACTTAAAACGCTTGAGTTTATTGAGCCAACAGGTAAAAGGGGAATTAAAATGTGAGAAAGTTTTTACCTAAACGAAGGATTGGTAGCCTACTAGCTGTCCATTGTCCAAATGCAGATGAGGGGAATATAAGTATTTGAAATCAAAATTGCCAGTCATGGTCTGCTCTGAGCAATTAGACCACTTACTTGCTCTTTCATACTGTAATAACATGCTCCAAGGGTCATTTATTAAGTTACGGATCTCAGAAGAGACTAATCCTGAGGAAATGGAGTCGCCCCACACCCTTAAATCATCCATTTGAATAGAGGCTTAAATCAGCTAAAGAAAGAGTTGCTGTACTGTCTCTCTGTCTTATACTGAATAAAGCATTTTCATTATGTGAAAAAGGGCATATTATGTCTCATTTAATACATCGAGGCATTAAAACCTTTTCTTGTAGAGCAAACTATGACCCTAATTCAACATATGCCCTCTTCAAGCAGCTGAAAGCTAGGTGCATTTTAATTTCAATTATAATATATCTAGTTCCCTTTAGAGATTTATTTTATTTTAGTATATTCATTTTATTTAATACATTTTTCCCAAAATATCTTTAATTAACTCACTACCTTTAAAAATGGACAGCATTTAATTTATTTACTGAATCTGACCTTTATGGACTTTTCTCTGCAGCAGATGCACAAAGCAGAGGATTATTGAAGGACTATTGTGCCCACAAGCTCTCAGACCGGAGCAGTTAAAACTACGTTTCAATATGTGCATGTGAATCTGATCGGTCACCCCATCGTGATACAGATAGAAAGAGTTTCCTGCCTGTGATGTGAAGGTCGATGCAGCCTACCAGACGAGAGCTGCAGCCAAAATCTATAATTCAAACACGTGCCCATGATATACAGGTATTTACACGTGCAGACAAATACACTCACAAACATGAAGGTTACTGGGGTCGGTAGGGGACAGTCTCTCCGTTCATCAGCCCGCTAACTAATTTCTGCTTTTAATTTATTGGCCGATCGTTCATCATCGAGGTTTTGAAGGATGACGTGCCACATTTCCAGTGAACTGGCATAAACAGACCACACACACATAAAGAGAAGCCAAACTTTGACGTGGGCTGACTGGCTGTGGTGCCAAAGAGAGTATGAGGGAGCCATTCTTAAACTGCATCTGCTGCTTTTTACCAGAAACAGAGAAGGGGTTGAACTGAAACCCTCCATGTGGTTACACAACACTTCTTAACAAAGACCAGAGATATTATGGTGAGGCAGAGGGCTGCTGCAGCAATGCTTCTTACCGGCTCAATTATGACTTGGCCTGTGCAGATCTGTCGCTGACAAAACATTTCAAAAGTGACGAAGAAGGGTGGCGAAATTTGTGGTTTTTAGATTTTCACTTGACCCTCAAACATTTGTTGATTGAACATTTACGGGTTCTGAGATATGAAAAAATGACATCATGAGTCGGTTTCCTCAGAGTTAACTCATTTGATTTAAAAGGAGGCGGAATACAAACAGTGTCTCCTTAGATGTTATTACAATTTTCTTGCCTTGTGGTTGTGAATTATAAACATGAGGGAGAGAAATGCTGACCGCATGTTCTGTTGCAAAGGAATAAACGGGTTTAATAGAGCCACTAATGGGTCATTTTATTGTTCTGGGGTGCACTGCGGGTAAAACATGCTTGTGCCTTTTTCATGCGGTGACCCTCCAAAAACAGCACTGAGACACTATTAAGATGCTGACTCACACATAAAGAATTCTGATGTGTTGCAATAGTAATGTTTTTATAGCTTGACAAAGCAACCAGTTTGTTTATTAGCCCTCTGTCCGTAATACCAGGACGGGAGACAAAGCTTTCAATGTGTCCACTGCAGCCACTTGCCTAGTGTAGCAAAAGGGGGGGATTTAATATTAGTTTGACCTGGGAGGTTATCACTCAGGCAGATATGACTGAGTCTCACTTGAGGCCTCTCTGCCTGTGTTTATACTGATAGTAAGATATTCACGACCACCAACCACTTAATAAAAAGTGCTTTGACTAGGTCACATGTAAAAACCATGTGTGAGGGAATGTCAAACCTTTTAATGCCTATTCTCCCCCTCTCTCATGGGATGTAGTTTCCCTGTCCTCTATACAGACAAACCTTCTTGTTTGACAAGAAAAAATTTCAATGGGAAGGAAGAATAACTATAAAGCTGAGCAGGACGCAAAGACTCACAAAGGATGGACAGCAATACCAGTCTTTGACAGATTGTTGAAATAAAAGTAGAAAGGCTCTGCTGAGTTAATTAAACTATTCAGGTGGTATGGGATTGTTGTTTGGTGATGGTTTGCGTTGATACTTCCTCAGCCATTTTCTTTTCTCACAGTATCAATCTCTGCTCGAATTAGCTGGAAATGTTTTGAACCTCAACTTCCATTAATTTAGGTCCAACCTGGACACAATTTTTGTATTCCAATATGTCATACAACTGTACAGCACTGACTAAAAATGATTAAAAATCAGGTGAGAAAATATTAATCTAGTTCACACAAAGGAAACTACTCACAATCAGCCACCGATTGCAAATCAAGAAGGAAATTACAAAAGAAAAAAAAAGAAAGTTTATTTTCATTGAGCTTAGATATTTAATCAACTGTTTGTACATGTAATGGTGCAAAATGTCTCATGTGCTTTCCTTTAGCCTAAGGTCAAGTCTTCAAATGTCTTAACCCAAAGTAATAAACTTAAAGATGTCTTAGTTTCTTATGATTTACAGAAAAACTGAAACCAGCATCCAGAGACTACACCACAATCTTTACCTTGAGCTCAAGTTTCCTTATCTGTAAAAGACTATTCATCCCCACCAAGTCTGACCGGTCATCATTCGGTCATCATGTTCTGATGTAAAAATCAGTTTCGGTTTGCCATTTCTTCCTCTCTGATAAAACAGAAAGACGTCAATGAGGCTTTTCATCCTATCAACAGGTCTGCTCATTGGACCTGTGAGTTCAACGCTGTCCTTGAGCTGCACTCTGCGTCACTTCTTTCTCCATCTGCTTCCAGTCTTACGAACTTCCACATACAAACCCCCCCACACACACACTTTAGTTCCATCTCAACAGTATTTTTTCACGCTTATTTTTTCCTCAACATTTATACCCTCAAACATGTGTATGGACACTAAAACATACACACAAACATGCCAACAGACTGGGCTCTGTCTGTATTACCTGGTCTGAACTCCCACACTGGGAGTGACACCACTGAGTGGACTGAATGGACCTTATTGTCATGCTGACTGGCATTTGTCCCTCGAGTTGATTAGCATGGATCAGAAGAGCGCTGAACCCCAGTCAGCCAAACTTCTGTCACTGTTGATGTTGTTTTTTCCATTTAGGCTTCAAAGTAGCTTCAAGAATTAGAATTACAGAGGGTTCCTGTGGGTGTGCTGGTTTATCTGAATTCAGGGGTGATGAGAGGCTTTGAGAATGATTAGGAATGTGCCACAATGTGGGGCACAGTATTACACCGCTTTATACTTTATATTCCCATGAGACACGATGCTTTACTCTCTTGCATACTGTCAAATACATCAAAGAGCAGAGGACATAAGGAATGACCCAGAGCTGCTTTAATGTTTTGTCATATTAAGAAATCAACAGAGGTATCATCATATTTCAACTTTTGCTTCAATAAACTTTTGATGTATTCAGACTATTCATGCATCTTTTACCTGGCTACACCTGCACTGCACATAAGACAGACAACTTCGTTAGACGTACTATTTGGGACTGTCTTCTGTCCTCAGGCTTTTCTATTTGCATACATTTTGACTGAGGCCAAGCAAGAAAACGTTCTTGTCGAGACATTTTTTTAGAAATGTCAAGAAAAACATGACTATCTCATCAACATTATCTTGATTATATTTAGTGTGTACGTCTTGAAAATGAGTCATGGATGGAGAAGATTTGATGAGCGGAGAAAGAAAGACACCAGAGGGGTTTGCGTGCAGCGACGGAGGATCACTGTCTGTAGCAGCATATGAAAAGCAGCTGAAACAAACCTCAAATGACCTCAGACAGCATGCCTTCTTATGATGGGTAGGCTTGGTATGTGTGTCCGTCCAAGTCCAGCATATCTCCATTCATGTGTTTGTTTATGTGCCTGCCTTTCTTAACCACATCACAAAATCCAATAGAGCCAATAAGTACTATTGGCACTGGTGAGCATGCAAGACATAATTGATTGTGTTCATCCATATTGGCTAAATGAAACTTCCTGATTGAATCAAGATTAAATGCAAGTTTTCTCCAAGATTCAGCAAAACAAGCATGCAACATTTATGGCTATTTAGCTAAATCAACAGCAATTTCAAAACAGACAAAAGATATCTGGATTCTAAAATAAATAAATAAAGAAGCTTAAATAAATCAACCCCATTACTGTAGATTAATGATCACCAAACTACCATTTGGCTGTGTTGTTTCTTTGTTGATAATCATCAGAGGGTAGTTTTGCTGTCGACCTGATTTTGAAAAGACGGCGTTCTGTGTTGTTGTACAAAGAGGACACAGTAGTGGTGGTGTTTTTTTGGCAGGGGGAGTCCAAAAGCTTCCCAAATACCCAAACAAAAGGGCCTGTCTGTGAAGCAGAGAGCGTTTGAATCCATCTGCACAGAGCTGAACAGGCCTGCTGGCAAGGGAATACTTCAGGGGAAGGGCAGCCGTCTACTTTATGACTCTGCTGACGTCAATGGCATAATTCAAATACTTGCAGAGTGCATGCTTCCAGCTTTCTAAACCTGCTCTCTCTTTCTGTGGTAGGCTGCAACTAAAACCTGGAGTGGAACTGGATCATTGTAAAACAAAACAAGAATTCAAGAACTGGAATGGATTAATGTCCAGTCAAATTGGCATCAATTTGTTTTGCTTACAGTTGTCACAAGGAGCGACAGTATGACACACCTTTGAAAATCCAATCTACATTTGCTTCCACAGATTAAAGAATTATTTTTGCACACCATGTCAATACTTAAAACTGTTTGAGGAAAGTAATCATTTTAGGAAGAACCGTGTGTGTATGTTTAGTTTTTTTGTAGGTGAAACAGGAAGAAGGAAACCAAACTGAAATAAATTAAATCATTTTCTTTGAAGAACTATTCTCTGTTACTGAAACAGGGAAGTGACTTTGGGTGAAATCCAACACACCCAACAAATACTTGAAGGCATCACACTATGTACAAATGTTGTGTTAAGATTTACATTGAGAGGAAATGCTCTCTCGTTCCAGTTCTCAGGTTGAGAGATTGCAAAATGTCCACTCTTGTAAGCTTTTGTAAGAATTGAGAGATAAAAAACATGCAGATTAATTAATTAAACCCTTTATTTCAGACCCACATTTTAAAACCAATGGAAGATGTATTTGCAAGCAAGTCAAAGATTAATATTGAAGCAAAAATGTTGATTGAGTTAATGAATAAGAGATTAGAACATTTTTTGTTGACAAATATGACTTTTTGTGGGCAAATGCCATACAAAGTTAATGGCACTTCTGGTCTGTGAGCCTAAAATGACTTGATTCCGATTTGGATGATGAGGTATTGTTTTTCAGAGTATAGATACATTTGTAACTTATGGGATGACTGTGGAAGAAGAGAGGATGACATTATTGTATGAAGCTATGGATGACCACAGAGAAATTGACAGAAAGTCTTAAACTACGTTCTGCTCTCACGAGGGTAAAAAGTGTTGACCAGTCAGAGAGGACACAATAAAGCTGAGGTAAATTCTGTAACTGCAAGACAAAGAGAAAATAGCAGAAATCTAAAATGATTTCGAATTCCCCATCAAGTCAACCATAACCCTAAAGAAATGAAAGATAATGACTACCATCCCTCTAAACCTAAAAACTAGCAGCTCATCACAGTATTTTAGAAAGATTTGTAGTTCGTAATGTGGTGCACATTGTCCAGTCTTCAGACATGCAGCTTGTTGTGTTTCATGTGTTAACAAAAGCAGGAAGCCGACTGCTCTGAGATCAGGTGTTTGTAAAACTTTCAATGTTGAACCGATATTTGTGGGTTTTACATTTTCTTTTTGGCCTTGAGACAAAGAGATACTGTCAGACTGTCTGTTTAAATAAATGACAAGATGCAAACCAACAGCAGAACCAAATTTGAAGTGAAATCGATCAACCCTTGCACTTGGCCTGTAAATACAAATGCACACACACTCAAGCAACTGAGTCTTCTCCCAAAACTAAGCTGTGGATCTCCCCTGGCTGGGAGCTGCAGGAGCCTGTGCCAACAGTTATAGAGTGCTTTGAGTAGGTTAAATGCTTGGCACAGCAGCTTGTTTATGGTATTGGAAACTTGAAATGTGAAATGACAAGCCCAGTCTCCGTTTTTCAGCACTGGGATTCATTTCTGATAAACCATTAGCTAGAGATTAGCACAATAAAAGTGAAATACCTGCTTTAAAAACACACGCAAAGAGAGACTAATTCATCAGAGAGCTACACCAGCTATTCTGAAACTGTCACGACATTAGTCACTCCTAAAACACCTGACTGACACCTGAGTGTCTGAGGGCAGGCGGGCGGGCGGGGAGGTTGAAATGTGATCTGAAGCGAGACGAAGCATGGCATTTTGCTGTCACCATTTTATATCTGGTCTGAGGCAACATTACTGTTAACACAAATACAACTCTGTGTGTTGCAAAATAGTAGAGACATGCAGGTACACTGAATATTTTGTCGGAAAACACAAGCTAATTACAAGTTTGTCTTTATTTTTGTTAGTTTACCAGGATTTCTATAGTAAGGACTATATATCAGGACAAAGTAACATCACTAGAAGAAAGTCCAAGAGAACATCAGACAGCCAATAGTCAGCAATCTAAAAGTTCATCTGGGCTGCAACTGACATAATACACCCAAATATGTTGTTTCAAAAACAAAAAAGGGTTTTTTTTTTTTTAAATACCAATGATTGTCCTAAAAATTACAAAGGCAGAAATGAGTGCATACATACATATATTTACAGTTCACAGCACAAAATCCACCAAACAGATGAATGATCATTTCATTTAAAAGAGCATTTTTATATCTGCAAGATTAAACTTTTTGTCACTGATTTGCAATATCCATGTGCAACAATGTTCTTCGGGCCCAAACTGCCCAGAACTTTCTGATTGCAGCTCGCAGTCAGAATATCCATAATGGTAAATATGCCAGGTTGAAATAAACCTGAGTAATTCTAGAGGAATCCTTTGAGACCATAATATTTCCCCTAGTTGTTGTAACAAAATCCAGTTAAAAGCATTCAACAGTGTAAACAGTGAAATAACAGACCTGTTCAAGTTTGTAGAAAGGATACAAGATTATGTTTTCCAACTATGTAGTGGGTACATTTTACAGTCACAATTTCTTTAATTTCAGGTAAATAGTTATGGTAACGGTTTTGTTAGCATTGCAGGTGTCTGTTCTTGCTGAGAGTCATGTTAACGCTCTTGTTATGTTCTGCCTTTTCACAGATCTGGGACCAAACGAGCAGACAAGCATCTCTTATCGACTCTCTAACTGCCCTTAGTTGTGGGGAAGAACTGAATTTTTCATGACAATCTGGTCTCCACAACAAGTGAAAACAAGCTTATTACACTTCCTTTAACATATCAGTGGTATGTTGTGAGTAAGGGGAATAATATTGCATAGACTTTAGACAGTAATGCATTCACAGACACATGTTTACTGTAACCTGTCTGATATAGAATTTGTGATAGAAAATATTATTGATGACGTCACCTTGTCTCTAAGAGTCACATCATACAAACAACGGTTAGATCAGAGTAGAGCTGGAGAGCAGGCGGTTTGGTGGAGAGTTGTGATATTCCTCACCTACTCTCTGAGAGCAAACATACAGATACCCACATCTGTAATAAAGTGTACAAGCACTGATTTCAGGCTCACACTTACATACAGCACAAATGCTGGTAACCTCACCTGATGATGAAAGGTGCTGATGAGGTAAGCATGGATTCAGTAAATACACAAACTTGTGGACTTGAACACACAGATGGACGTGCATTTGTCAGAGTACCCATGGTTGTATACACATTACACTTCAAAAGTAGCGAGTCAGTGCTATTGGCAAAGAGCAGTCAACAAGAGGACAGCTAGATGACTGGCATGATTTAATAGTGTGCTGTGGTTCCCGCTCATCTTTTGAATGTTGTTCATGTTTCCAGGACACTTCTTTGTGTGTACCACATATTGGAGAGGATGATGGTAATGTTTAGACAGGCGGTGTGGCTACCCTGAATGATTGTGATAGCAGGAAATCAAGTAAAAGTAGCCAACTCTTTCGTCATGTCTATTTCTTTTTTCGGCACGCAGTGCCACAGGCCACTGCACAAAAGTGTTACTGCAAACAATGAAAACCAGTAAGTCTTCCTAAACAGATGACGCATTATTTTTGCTTCCTTAAAAATAAACAAGATGATTGGTAATGATCTAATGTTTTATGTAACTGCCCTTGATGAGGTTTTGGTACAAAAGTTTTTTGGTTAAGGGCAGTGAATGATTATAAAATACACTTATTTAAGATGTGTAATGATTATTTCTAAAATCAAAATGGACATGGGATAAATAAGGACCTAATGGTTCCCTCTGCACAGAAGGAAGTCCCTCTCCTCCTGTGTTGTGTGTTGTAATCAGAGCCACTGTGTTGTAGGTTGTGGTGGTCATGCCTGCTGTGTATGCACATGAATACTTCTAGTATAGAGCCAGCAAACTACCAGATTTTACTTCATTGATAAGGCTTGTTCTTCAGCTAATCAACAATTCTAAGATACAATAAAGCAGTAATATAACAAAATAAGTCTTTCACTGCCTCATAAGACCTACAAAGTGTTTATGTTTTTCCTACCAAACAGTGACTCATGCAGTGTTTCATCCACACATCAAAGAGATGTCTGATGATTTCATGATCAGATTTATGGGAGATGCCACAACACAAATGAGACATTCATTGCACTTTGTGTAATGGGTAGATTGTGTTATTAAGAAATAAATCAAGTACTGCCTGTCTGTGTACCACATCCCAGTTTGGCATGACAGCTTCAAGCCTCTATCTCAAAGTAAAGTGGCAGGACCTTGAAAACAAGAAAATTAAGTTTGTGGCACAATATAATCTAGTTTAATCATCATCACAATTGAAAGGCACCACCTTAAATTACAGCTCTACAGCATAAACATCCTCGACTAAGGCATTGCTTGAAAAAAATGTTTGCTCTTCTAAGTAAATAATATTTGATTACATCAAATAAACAAAAGTAACTTAGTAAAGGTCAGACATGGACGGTAAGTATAATCATGATTGCTTCTAGAATGAGCATCTCATCTTTGCACAAATAAACAGTGTATATAATATTCAGATCTTTTCAGTCTTTTTACTCAACCATTTTGTAATTGGGCAGTATTAATTGCTTTCATCTTCAATTCTTTTGCAGCCAATTACAGATCAGCTCTTTATGTAAGTGATGCATTGTAACTTGCGATTGTTCACGCACAGTGAAGCCCAATCAGGTGCCCTCCCCATTAGTCATGCGCTTTGCAGTCTGGTGCCACAGAACATAGGCATTATCTTGGAACACGTCGATGAAAGAATCATTGTCCTGAATCAAAATTGTAAACTTGGAGCGGAACACTCAAGGCACAAGTGTCCATTTGGGCATAAACCAGCTATGTAGCAGGGGAGTGAGAATGAGAGAAGAGCATTCAATGGACAGCTGAAGGGGATAATACATGACCCGGGGTCAAGCACCACTGAAAAAACAGGGTCTTTATAATGAGCTCCACACTGTCCCCTTCCTAAAAGAGATACAATGTCCATGATAAATAAACTAATTAACCTCAACCCTTTTAATTAGAGAGGGAAAAAAAGTCTAACAATAAGCTCGCTTGGAAGAAGCATTCATCGGTGATTGGGGAGACTGGGTCGTAAGCATTGTACATGCATTACATTTATAACATCTAAGCAAAGGAATAAATGTTAATTTACTCCTCGTCTTGGAGCATCTTTGCAGACATTGCTGTAACATTCCTCCTGAAGTTTTCTGCCTATCCTTTAGAAATAATGTGCAGATCAGTGTAAACAGTTAAAGGGATTTTAAGGGACTGCATCTTCTTTGGAAAGCATTTTCACTGAAATGGAGCTGAACCCATGTCAAGATCTTTCAGAGAAACAGGGGCATTGTTTTTGGTCAGTAGTGGCTGCTGGCAAAACATTAAAGATCTTTTTATCACGCCATATGAGCTCCCTTTGAAAATATTGTTTGGCCAGGTGTTGTGAAACCACATATATCTAAATTCACATTCTGAGAGTATACACTGGTAAGATTTTGGTGAATTGAGGCAAATGCTATGCTAACTATTGTCTTTAATACAGAATGCACAAAATAGTTTGATGCTGAGTGAGAGGGGAAAATATGTTGTGGTCCTGATCTGCATAAATCCAGCATCTCATGAGGTCACTTCCATTAAAATAGGATGTGACTCAAATCTTATTTGTTCCATTTTAACCCTCCCAGTTTATGTGCTCCAGCACAAAGTAACTTTTTCCCTGAAATACATGTGGAACATCATGACAATTAAGTTAATTACTGTGCAGCTTGCATCTTTCAGAGAGCAAAAACACAAAACATTGTGTGATCAAGTCAGTGGCCTCAATCTGCCATAATGTCACCTTTCACACACACCAACATAGCGGACACAGACAAAAACAACAGCTTTGTGGATCTTTCCCTTTCCAAAAGAGCATCAGAGTGTTACTGATGAATATCTACAGAGAAACACATTGTACAGACAGGCATTAAGAAGTGGTGCATGGGTACAATATACACATTCCAGTGTAGAGCAAACACTGAAGGTCTGTCTTTTTCTCAGTGAGAAGAGACTGAAGGTAAACAGCATTATCTGCCATCGCCAAGAACAGACTCTTCTCACAGCCATATTGAACAAAATCACTTTCTATGTGACCAGGAGAACACCTTGCACAACCCAGTACTAGATGCTGTATGACACTTAGCACTTAAGCTGTTTAAACTGTGACTGAAGTATTTACACAGGTATGAAAATGTTAACTGTTAGTATAGGCTTGGTCAACATTGTGCACATTTTGTACTTTACTGCATGTGCTGATTTGAACATCTGAGAGACGATGAGTTATAAAAGCCAGACAGGCTAAGTGCTCTTCTTTTCCATTTAGAGAAGGATATGATGTATCATCTGACCATGTCTAAACTCATTTGTCATCCTAATTGTTCTCTAAACAATGAAACAATGTTTGAACAGTCCAATGTAAGTGGACTTCATATCTACACCTAATAAATGACTGAATACATTTTCCTGTGAGGGTTAAAACTTGCAGAACATGACAAAAGTTTAACCAAAGAAATTTGAAAGGTTTTAGTACCCGATAAGAACTAAAACCAGAGATTTCATTGCAAAAAGGAAGTAAAACCTAATGACGACATCACTGGTTTTCCCCTTTAGCTGAAATAAAGTAAAATAGCCTTTTTTTCTGGAGGATAAGCAACTTTTTTTGAGCACCTAGATAAAAATCTCAGAACTTTTAAAAAAGACTGTACCAGTTTCTAATCTGGGCAAAAATCATCACCTGGAAAAATTCAGAATAAAACTGTTCTCGTTGTGTCTGTAAATTCCAAGCTCTACAACATGTCACAGAGAAATGAAAAAAACAAAACAAGACAAAGAAATTTGGATAAATCAGATCTGCCTGACATTGAATGATTCCCATTATAGAATGAATCATTGAGGGCAACGAATGAAAAGTTTGCAATTAAAATTGCACTGATACTAAAGTTTAGGCATTAGTTTCTGATTCATCGGGTAGTGCCCCATAATTCACTTTGATAATTTTATTGAATATTATTAACAGATCTTGAACCCTCCTACTATATCCCCAACCTAAAATTCAACTTTACTAAAGGGATATAACTGCCCTATTAAACTCTATTAAGGATCAAATCCTTTATATTGTAGCTCAGAGATGCTGTACCAGCTTTAAAAAAGTCCTCCAATGCCAGCAGTCTTTCAATACATTAAAATAATATAGAAAATGTCTAAAATGATCTAGTGTGATATAGTTTAAAAATCATATTTCCTGTTGGTTAATGACAAAGAGACTAAATCTCTGAGCAAAACATGGAATTAAAGATGAAGCTTCACAGCAGGCAGTCCTCTTTCATGAAAAACTTATCAGAACAAAAAAAAGATTCAGATGAAGGATTGAAAAATTTGGGAAAAGCATTTGAAAAAAAATCTAGTGGATTTTGCATTTTGGCTGCATTTAACAGAAAGGGAGACACCAGAAACCAAATTCAGCTAGTTGGAGGTGGACATTTTGCCAGCACCAATGGGGATGTCATTTAACAAGCCATAGATAACAATTAACAACACTGATGTTACGTGTGTTGTGCTGTTGTTGGGTGAAGGCATGTTAGATTGTATCTTTTCAGTGGGAGAATTTTGTATCAGATGCGTATTTGGACACAAATTGTAAAAACTCAACAAATATGGCAGTTTGTTCAACAGTTCTGTCATTTCTGGTGAGTGCACAACTTGTGTATATAATTAGTAGAAAGAATGAGTAGAAAATGGAGTAATGAAGGAGTGTTTTCATGGTGAGATTTGTGACGCAGGTCAGTCTGCCTGCTTTTTGTCTCCCTGTCACACCAAAAGAAACATTTGTCCCTAAAGAAAGATGGGCGATCTTTTGTAAAAAAAGCACTCATGGTTGATGTCTACACCTGGAGGAGGGTCTTTGTTTACAATTGTGTCTGTTTCTGTGGGAGTTTTTGAGGAAGTCACAATCATCCCAGAGGCCTGTTTCCTCATTAGTGTTGTAATTCTGACCAGCATGGACAGAAAGGTGTCTGTGTGAGAAAAACAAGCCTGATTTGTGTGCATTCATGTATTAGTCACACTCACTTGCATGCACACACCATTTGTATTATGCAGTCTACAGATGCATACAAACTGCTCCTTTTTGAACCAACTTTGACATTTCATCATTTACATACCAACAATAATTGAACAATAATTTTTTAGTTCCTTAAAATTTATCAAAATTGTCCTTATAAAACTGGATTGAAATGGTTAAAACAAGTGTCTATCCAAATAATGATTCCAATCTTTGGATGGATCATTTCCGTGTATGGATATCAACAGCTGCTAATTTTATTAACCTTCTTTAACATAACCTGTGTTGAACTTCATGGACAATCACTATTTAGGTACTGTCAACAGCCATTGCATGCATGTGCTACAATACATGTTGACAACAACACACAAATACACATGCTGTCCACCTAGGTCTCTCTCTCTAGACTGACCTTTTAACAGTCAGGAATGGATAAACAAAACTTACTGCCTGATCTAAACACACATCTAAAGAGCAGTTGCAGTAAATTAGAGGGGGAAATGTATTCTTCAGATATCACTCACTTTCCAGTCAGTTGTCTAAATAGTTCCCGTATGAGAAATCCAAACCTTCTCACCCTGAAATAAGTTGTGTCTCTAAGGTTTCAAGTCCTGGAACCTGCCCAGCAATGGGACAACTCTGCCTGGATACCTGCAGCAGTCTAAGGGAGCATTGATAAGAACATTTCTAAAATCTGAAATCATTTAGTTTATTTGCCTGTGTTCATTCCAATTATGATTTCAACATAAGCCTCAAAATTTCAGACACAAACGGGATCAGCCGATAGTTCTCTTCTATAATGTAATATATGGGAGTCTGTACAGTAGTCAAAACTGCTGTGGGATTCCCACTGAGCCAATTAAAATAGCCAGGAGTGGGAAGTAGTAAAGGGCGCAGCTAACACAAGATTTCCAGACATAAATACCAGGCCATATTAGTTACTAACAAACAATGAAATGGGACCAAGAGTATAGATTTCCCAATACTTGGACACCTGGAGAAAGCTGAGAAAGACTAGAAGAGAGTGTGGAGGTAAAGCATGTTGCTGCCATGGCAACAGCTCGTGTTGTGGACGTGCACGTTGGTGTGTGAGCTGACAAATGGAATGATAGGTTTGTGGATACTGTATCTATGACATTTAGACATGCTCGCTCCACCATACTATCCCCTACTGAACCAATGCCATATGGACAGCTCGACTCTGATCCAGTGTTACCCAACTAAACAGAGATGGTTTTATAGTTCTAACGGGACAACATTTTTTAGGTAAAAATTTTTTTTTAAAATAAAATCCAAATAAGAGTGATTCCAATAATTTCTTTAAGGAAAAATATTTACTGAGGTTCCATAAGACTAGTCTATAGAAATTCCTACAGACCATGAGAAAGATGACTCAATGAATGATACAGCCTACATAAGTCCTGCACTAAATGCCACTTTGTGCATTAAATGATTAAAAAAAAGATCTGGAGCTCATCTTTGGGCAACCCAAAACAAATAAACACATGATATTTTCACTTCTAATTAAATCATTTAGTTTACCCACATTAAATCTTTTCTGATTGAGAGGATTTTAAATTATCGATAACTTCATCCTAAAAGCCTAAAAACACACTGCTGTTTTGCCTATTTACACTTTTGTGGTATTGTGACGAGCACACCAGTCACCGTGGCGTTCATCGTTAGAAGCTGAGGTCTGTGTCTTTGAGAAGCCCCCAACGGGTGCATCGCTGTGAAGCACTATTGCTACTGCAGCATCCAGCTTTAACTGCGTGTGTTACATAGCTAATTATTAAGAAGACCTTGCGAATGTCTGAATATAGAAAACTAGACTCACACATAGAATCAAGCGGATGTTCTTATCTGGAACATACACACTTGTTACCATATGGTGCCATGTATGTTTCTACAAACAACAAAAAACACTGACTGATGGCACGTAGCCCCTCAAAGAAAATGTTGTTTGGATGTGGCACTGCAGGTGAAGGTTCAATCTTAAAAGACACACATCTAATGAGATGTTTTTATTAGATTCAACAACAACAACTATATAGTCCACAAGATCTTTCTCTTGTCCTTATTACAAAAATGCTTATTTCCATGCTTTTATGAGACTGCATATAAAACCAGACAGATGATAAATGTGCACTACTTCTCAGTGTTTTGCATATGGGGCTCCACATAATCCGCTACATTTCCTGTACAAAAATCAGCTTGGCAGACCTGAAAGTAGCGGTTTTGTGTGTGATTTTTTTTTGTGGCTGTATGCATGTAAAATAAAGAAATGAAACAGTTCGTAGACACCTATGTTTTCATCAAAGTAAACCATCGTTATGTCCTCATTTACAC
Source organism: Odontesthes bonariensis (assembly GCF_027942865.1). Taxonomy (NCBI): domain Eukaryota; kingdom Metazoa; phylum Chordata; class Actinopteri; order Atheriniformes; family Atherinopsidae; genus Odontesthes; species Odontesthes bonariensis. The sequence goes on along the minus strand of NC_134520.1, from coordinate 26,799,427 downwards.
TTGCCAACATCAAAGAAAAAGTGTTAACAGAAATTGATGCAGTTTGCTTACAGCCAAAAGACTCTCCACAAAGAAAAATAAACCTTATAAAATCAGTTTGCCAATATAATGTTGAATTTTGCTTTTATGCATTCGATGAGAAAGTTCACATTTCAAGACAAATATTTTAACATCCTGATTAGTGACGGTCTCCTCTGGAAAAGATACAACAAATACATGAAAAGCTAGCAGAAACCACAATGTCGGTTTAAGGTTAAAACATGCATTACCAGCATTATTGCAAAGGCTGATTTTCTAGCTAGTTCACTACTCATCGGCTGATTTTTGCTCGAGCAGCAGAATTAGTCCAGGTTAGGCTGTTCTTGCTGTCAGCTTGGTCTGATGTATATTCACATGAATGTCAACGAAAGTCAACAAACCAATCAGTGACAACTATTTCTAAGTACAACTAGTTCTGTTTAAAGCTTTGACTCTCAGCTCCTCATCTTTTTTCTGTCTCTCCTGCAATATATCTTCTCCGGCATTTTCATGTTTACCTTTCCTCCTTTCTCAAGATGACCCTTATCTCTCATGTCCTCTCACCTCATCACTCCTCCATTCATCTCTCCTCCTGTTCTGTCTCTCTTGTCCTCCTCACTGTGACCTCTGCAGTGCATTCCTGCACGCACTGGGCCACTGTTTGGTGAAGGGAGGGTGGGGATGTCTTAAGCTCCAGAGGAATAACATTCATAAGGAGACTGACGGGCTGCTCTTCCTTTATGGGCCTTTACTCTGCCGGCACATAGAGGGGCTTAAATTAAACAAATCTTTCACACATTTCCATTACTTATTAAAATTGTGCCAGAGATTTTGTTTCCGCTCTTCTGAACTTCAGGCAAGAACAACACAGAAAAAGTGTCAGCTTTATCTGATGTTGAACCGAGGACATGCATTCTTAAAAGTTATGGGTTTGGGTTGTGTTCATCCTAGAAAAGTAGGATTTGTTGGATTTGATTTGTAGCTCAAGAGAAAAAGCATTTTATGATTTATCTCCTGATCTAGTTGAGATTGGTTGGTGATTTTGAAAAACAGATGTACTGTGTGAAATGTCTCTTCCTCCTAAGGTCCCCCTGTACTTTGTCTGGCTGTATTTGTTGTAAAAACACAACCAGTGTCATTTTTTGAAGGTTTCCAGGCATGACACATTCAGATTTCAGAGGCTGCCAAGTATTAATACATTTATAATTGATGTAGCAATGCAATATAATTGTATTAAATTTTTGACAGAAGAAACGTGGTAGACCAGCAGCTGACTTACTGGTATGAAGATTTCATTCTCTCCAATTTATATTTTGGATTAGGAAGAAATAAATATATAATTTTTTTATAAAGGTTGACAAATCCAATCTGACTGGTGTCAGAAGACGAGTCAACTTGCATACATTTCATAATTATCTCAAGTGCTTCTTATGCATATAGTCCAGAGTTGTTCAGTCTGGCCTTAGAACTGTTACGGAGGATGTTTTTTCAAGCAGCAGCTTGAAAATGATTTTATTTATTATCAATTGTTCTTTGGCAGTGTCTATTTCCTGAGGGAGATTTGATACTTCTTAAGTTTTAAAAAACACATTTAGCTGTGTTTATATGTAAAATTAATCCTGTGTACAAACAACACTTTGATTACCCAATATAGCAGCACTATCTTAATCCACCATTGTGTTTTTACAACAAGCTTTTCCCTCCAACACAAATGAGAATTTCCTGCAAAAAAACAAAGAGAAGGTTGCTGGAAACCCTTGACTAGACCATACATAACAGAAGTATGTGGTGTGTTTTTTTTTCTTTCTTTTCCATACCATGTTGCATAACTTACCCATATTGTTCAAACACCTTTTACTGATAGAGTTAAGTCATACTTCATGTGTAGCGATGACCAAACAATGAGGACTGACGACTTCTTTTTGAGAGAATATCTTGGGAGGCCAGCTGGCCTCATATGAAAACACCTACACAATGGAAAGGCACAATGGCATTTAAAAAGCCAACTCATTGACACCTTTCCACATACAAGTCAGGCGAACACATACACACACAGAGAATCTGGATATGACTAAAGTCTGGAGAGTTCAAGAGCCCTTTGCATCACATATATCCTGTATGACAGCTTTTATCACAGGGGTCGACTTGACCAGGAAGTCAGGTCATACCTTGGTGGGATTCTCACAGCTTTATGCTGTAGAAATGGACAGAATATTTCCTGACTCTGTTGCCATGATACCAAACAGCTGCTTTGGATCTGTGGCTGTCTGTTTTGTGGAAATTTTCAACACATGTGCAAAAAGACCTCCAGTTTATGACTGACATGATGATGGCTCTGTAAAAACAAAAAACCTTCTTGTTAGCGGTTTTCATTATTGTATTCAATATTTGCCATGTTGAAAGCCAGAGTATCTTAATTTTATACAGTAATTATAGCTGCAGAATATGCATTAAAACTGTTATTCAACAGTTATTCAACAATTCAACATGAATTATAAGTTTGGTTACTTAATAATATTTAATAATACTTCCTGCCGAAGCCTGTAGTCTCAACAAAGGTCAGATGTCACTTATGTAATGTCTCCATCCTGATCCGATCTGCTGCAGGTTATCTACAGCATCACCACCTTTATCTCGTGAGAAAAAAAGAGGTTGTAGTTTTCCTACCTAGTATGCCAATGATTCACTGTGTTGGGAAAGCCACTGGCCATAACTGAAGCACGATAAATCTCACAGATAAGTCTTAGCATGTGCCCTGACAACATTACAGTGTGTACAACATGTTTTAAAACTGTGACAGCAAACTTAAGAACACAAGGTCCTGACAACATAGCATTCTGTGGATATTTCCACTCACTACTAAACAAAGTAAGGTTATTATTGGGATCTGATAAAGTGCCGGTCCAGGGGGCATAACACGCCCTCAACACACGCACACAGATGCATTTGTTTTTATGTCCCCATGGGTATTTCCCATTGACACAGATCATTCCCTTGCCCCTTGGTCTTACCCTCACAGCTGAATGCCTAACCCCCTGAATCTGTTTTTTAACAGATTCAGACTGAATAACTACACTATGCTGACAAGAACATATAACAAGTATAGCAACAGTAATAGAAACTTGTCATCATAAACGCTACAAACTTGACTGTTTTTATCAACATTGCAGAGTATAGATGCTCAGTCCTGAGCCCCTTCTTTCTTTATATCTGAGAACTCTTGAGTGAGATGCTGGAACCTAAATTTTTTTCTGGTGGTCTGGTCAGTAAGTGTATGTATATGTGTGCAATTGAAAGGCAAAATGCAAAAAAAAAAAAAAAAAAGAGACTGCAATAGAAAGTCGCAGGGGGCTGGAGCCTCAGAGAGAGCCTGACTCCCACCATTCATGACCTCCACAACTTTAACCCAGACATACCAACATTCCATATGCAATGCAGCCAAGTTCCCACCTGAGTTTTACACCACAAACATAAATTACCTTCATTAGTTTCATTCTGTGGAGTCTTGCCAGGGTGTGGCAACACCTGTCTATTATTTTACGTGAACATTCCTCATGCTGCCCTTAGATATTTCCTACAGTCTGCCACCATATTCAGCCATTTCACCTGATCAAAGTCTATTGTCAGATCTCTTTCCCCTGAATTCTTTTCATGACAAGATTAATCTCTCATAGAACAGTTTGCCAGTCTTTTAAATTGTGAAGCTGTGTGTCATTCCTGTAGAAAATAGTCCCAGATGTGGTTCTCCCTAATCTCACTCAGTCTGGACGTCACAAAGTTTTTTTTTTTTTGTAGATATTTGCAGATATTTCCTACATCATTTTGAATAAAAGCGTTAGGCTGTAAAATTAAATGTTCAACACAGTGAACATCAAAGGCTTTAAAGGAGAACAAAATGAGATTACTACACTCAAAGACAATTATCAATAATCATATCAAGCATCTATATAATTAATTAGTAAAAAGCTACATTAATAAAAGGCAAATGGGAGAAATTTGAACCTTTGTTGTTAATAAAGCACATGTTTTTACAGAGATGAGGGACACCTGTTTAGACTCTCATGACTTAACATGCATTTGATTTCACTCCAGAGTGGTATTCAAAATATGCAAGTTATTCAGTTCTGGAATAAATAATTAAAATGATTAATTATGTGTCCTACGAGAAGGTGAAACAAGTTCACCTGCATGTAATGCAGTGTGCCGTCGGTATTTGTGTATTATATCATTGTGTCAGCATGTGCGTGTTTGTGCAGTGTGTGGGCACAGACAATAGGCCTTTGTCTCTCCGCATCCTATTTTTCTCCTGTGTGCGGACACACACACAAACACACACGCACACACCTCATCTACACACAGTTCCTCCTGGCTTCCGTCAAGTTACAACAGTTCAGAGACAGCAAAACAGGAACAATCTGATATTCTCTTCCTGCCTCATATTTCCTGCCCCCCACCCCACCCCCAAACTTCCCCCCAATAAAGAGAGAGAAGCAAACAGATGAATGAAAAGGAAAAATAAAGACAAAGGCCAATATGAATTCGAGAAGAGCTGGGGCTGCTGGCAGAGGGGGAGACCGATATGGCTGCATTGTAGATGTACATGTGTGTCTACGTTTGTGTGAATGTGGTTAGTGTGCAGTGAGGATGCGGCCAAAGATCATGCGAACACAATAAGAATGAGGGGAGGTTATGTGTGTTGATGTTTTGCCTGTGAAATTCTGTATCATTACTTGAAGTTACTCTGTGGAGTACTTTTTTGAAGATAACGTTTGTATTTGAATAATCATCATTTAACAAATACCGTTGCAATAAGGTAGTGAAGTTATCCTAATTCAACACTTTCATTCGGCATGTTTATATTACACATACAGCACCAGTCAGGAGTTGCGACTGTACATTCACTAATATCAAAGCTAGAATTAACAAATTGTTTTACTATTCTCTTCATAGAATCTTTTCTAAATGATGCACTTGTTCTTTCAAATATCAGGATTTTATTAGTTTTGTTCAAGGTGCTATCCAAAATAAATGTAATGGCATTAATTACAACTTGGGAAAAAAAAAGTTCACAAGTTTATATGATAAAAGTATAGATAGAAAATATATCTACTATAAATCAAGCGATAAATGAGCTGTTTCAGCTTCAGTGTTCAACACAAATTGAGACTAATTGAGACCTTTGTTGAACCAAACTAACCCTTATGGAAACGATGGAAAAAAATGCTGCAGTATGGCTTTTTAAAGCGTTTCTTAATGTTTGAACCGTAGTGTACTGAACAGTATAAGGTTAAGCTGGCAGTGGTTGTTAGAAGGATATGTTTATGTTTGGTCTTAATTATAGTATCTTAATAATAACAATTATTCAATGATCGTTAAGTTTTACAGTAAAATGCACAAAAAATATGAAAGCAGGCCATGTGTTAAAACATTTGAAAATATTTCCATACAGTATAGTTCAGACAAAGACCACACAGCCTGTTGTACAACTTGCCAAAACAAAGTTGATCGTCACACGTATTGTACTGGTAATTAAGTGGCAAACCTACCATAAAAGGTCACAATACACATAATAGAGCTGCTTTTAAAAGGCTCACACATACACACCCCCTACACGCTTACACAAACTCAAAGCACCTGATGAGCTGTGGTTTTGAAGAAGGAAGTGAAAACTCAGTCCATCTGCTTTGACAGGAAGTCAACAGAAGCCGCATACAGCCATGCTGACGTCAATCAGAGCCACAGGAACACAGCCACAGCACACACACACACACACAACCCTACACACATTACTCACAATGATGCATATATGCCATGATAAACACTCCTTTATATCAGATGCCTCATTGCACAATTGCAAGATTGCATGTAGCAAAGTTTATATGCTATTAACTATTAAAAGCATCTACTTTCCTGTATAACAGTAAGTTAGGTGACAATTAAAAATATCACACAAATACACCATGTAAACAGTGTAATGTGCTAAATAGTTTAAATAGTACAAGCTCATACACTGAAAAGAAGCAATAAAAATTATTACCCAAAAATGAAATTATTATTTGGGATTGTAAATAGATAGAGTCTAAACAGACTATATTACAGATAGAAATCTAGCATGGGTGTTATATGAGACAACTAGGATCGAGCGACACATTTGAGGAAAAGGAGAAGTAAGACAACCTTAACCAAACTGCCTCAGGCTCCATTTTCACTCATCTTTGATGTCATATCTGACTCAACTAGTTTCATGTAAAACATCTTAGTTGTTTAATGGTTAACTACACTCATGGTTCTCAGTTTCATTTTTGCTCATCCTGGTCCCTTTTTTTTTTAGTACACAACACGCTTGTTATTGCCGTTTTTAATGTTCTGACGAAAGAGTGTTGAAACATCTGCCTACAGGTGTGAAATGAAAGACTTCACACTTCATGGTTTTAGCACAAGAACTAACAATTTTTTATTTCTGCTTTCTTGATAAAAAAAACATTAAACGCTTCTTGGAAAAAGCACAAAACACAATGTTTAAATGGTAAATTATCCATACTTACTCATACTCAACACTGTATATTGCCTTTTAACCTTATTTGGGTTAAAACATAACTCTTTACTATGTCTCTCTCATTGACCAATTCACAACAACGCTCATCCATATTTCCATATATATTACATATGCGGTGCTTTATTCTCATATCGTAACACACTGATGCACATGCTGAGGCTAATTGTTCTGCTCGAGAACACTTCAACACCTGAACCATGGCTGTACCCAACAAAGGTGATCACATGTGACATACAAACTTAGGTACTAAGTGTTTCATTTCATTTTAACCTCGTCACACTCATCCTTCTTGCAGTAAAATCACTGTATTTTATTGAACATAAACAGTGACTAGGCCTTTACAATAATTCTAAAGCAGTACTTTATGCATATTAGGAACTAAAGCCTCTTGAAGCCTTTCTAGTGTTTCATGAGTTCTTATTGCTGTGAAAATGGCAATAAATGCAATAACTGATCTAAACTGAGGTGATCAGACATACTGATATACCATGGGTAGAGGAGAATGATAAAAGCTGCATTTGAATTATGCTGGTGAAAATTCTACAAAATAATCTGTTTTTAGCACAAATGTTTGTGGATGCATCACTGATCACAATTCAGATACAGCTTTGATATGAAATAAAGCCATTTTTTCTTCATCAGTTTCAGTTGGTCGTTATCATTATTTTGATGTGTGTCATGGTAACAAATGTCCCCAACTGAACCAGCTAACTAACATATGTACATGTAGGAATATTGACAAGTAATATACTTTTAGCACACACACACTCACATTCGCTGAAAAGTGTTCATAAAGCCATCAAAGCTTGACCCCTCATCCACACACACTTCGTCTTACTGGCGTAGACGTGTACACGCACACATAGTACAGCACAGAAAAGCACTCACAGCTGTTTAAAATCAAACCCGATGAAAGACCAAAGGGGAGGCTTGCTGTTATCTTTGAGTGAGCTGCTTTAATAGACCCCGCTGTGTGTGAGTCTGCATGTGCACGGGTGTTTGCCTGAACTGCCAGTTTAATTGTGTTTGAACAGGGTTAATGAGCTTGATGACAAAGCAGTCCGGACTACAATGTTGGAGCTGCAGACAGATGGTGAAAAAAGGGAAAGTCGTCACGTAGGCAAATTCATGAAGAAGAAGACAAGACAAAAGGTAGAAGTGAGGGAGGGAGAGAGTAATGAGTGCAAGGAAAGACTGCGGTAGACGAATGTCCAAGCCAGGTGTAAAACAGATAAGTTAAAGATTTACAGAAGCCAAACGCGTAGCAAGACATTCCTGAGAGCTTCTTACCTGGGAGACAAACTCTGGTGATTGGAGGCTGAGTTGATGCTGCGGGAGACCTCCTGGATGAACAGAAGAGAAACAGAAAAAAATAGATGTTACAAAACTAAATATACCTCCTTTCCACACTGTATATCATTTCTTCTTTTATGAGTCAGCTCTGTTAAATTCCAAACACTTTTCACTCCTCATTTAAGGTAAGAGTTCAATCATTGCAGTGAATACCTTAGAGAATACAGCCACTAAATCTGTTGTAGAGGTTTTTGTAAAAATGACTGAGGCCACTCGTTTGACTCTATATAAAAAAGTTAAGCTACAGTCAGAGGAAAGTTAACTTCGCTCAAAAGCTACAAGTTTTCAGAGACAGCCAGCAAGGCTGCATTAAAGATCTTTCTCTTGTGTTTCACTGTCCTGAACAACACCTGGGTTGACACATGCAGAAATTCCTAAATAACTGTAAAGTAATTTAAATTTGGGAACTTTAGAGAAGCTGGTGTTTTAATGGAGCCAGAGTAGTTCTTCTTCTGTCTACTTTCCTTGGGTATTTGGCATTTTTAATCAAAGCTAGTAGCGTCTCTGAGATATGCACAAGGTTATGTTTAGGCATGACACTTCCTTAAAGTTAACCCTGTGAATGAAAAACCATAAATTTCCCCTTCACTTATGTGGTTACACACAACACAGAGATAATTCTTTTTTATTTATTTATAAATAATTAGATCTAATCCATAAGATAACTAATTCCATTATTTACCAATTACTCCTAAAAAAAGAACTAGACAATTCTAAGTGGATTATGCTTCTAGAAGTCATATAGTACCTTTTATTACATTTTAGAGGGGTTAGGGTTAGGGTCTACTTGTTTATTGTAACTGAACTTTCTATCATAGATAGGTGTGGATTTAATGTCTGTTTGCATACAGCAACCAAAATCTGAATGGCAATTTTTTAGCAAACTAACTTCACATAACCTATCTGCCCCCTTTTGCATTAACATTTTGTAGTGTAACAATACTGCTTTTGAGATACGTTAATAACATGTTTTGTATCAATAGGTACAATATGAATTTCTGATCTCAACTACAGTCTATATCAAACTTGTTCTGGAGGAAGTACTTTTGGAAGTAACCCCCCTCTTTTATCACAATGTTGAACAGAAATATATTTGATGAAAAAGTCAAAACACTTGTATAAAAGCACACTCAAAGGAGAAAAAATTAATCAAAGCTAGCTTTTACTATGAGTAGATCCCACTACAGTATGTGACACTGGTCAATCCTCTGCACCATCTTCCAAAAATGTTAAATCATTCACCCAAGTCAATATAATTTGAATGAAAATTTGTCCTCAGAAGTGACAAAAGACTGTTCATGTTTTTTGTTTTTGTGTGCGATTGTCTGCTGACATCAAATCACTAAAAATTCCTTCACCAATCTTGGGTGTAGAATAAAAAAACATATACTTTTTGTGAACACAAACACTGGCCCATGTGTTCCCACACTTCTGTGCGTCTCACGTCCCCCCCTTCTCCATGTGGGGGTGTCAGATCTGAATGTAGGTCAGACCACCTTCAGACAGTCAATACGGCAAACTGAGTGTTAATACAGTATGTGGTAGGCGGACTGTTCTCAGCATCTCTGGAAATTGAGATAGGGTCTTAAGCCCTTTGATGGAAGAATAGACCGAAAGGAGGCAGTGATATAAATTTCCAGAATATCTGGATCTGCAGTCACAAATCCTCTGGAATTGCACCTAGAAAAGAACTGTGCCACCTTGCTACAATTTATAAAAAATAAAGGACTTTGGTTTTGAATACAATAAGAGAGACTGCAGATAATTTCACACATTATGCAATGGACACTGAAATTCTACACTTTAAAGCATACCAGTGAGGTGTTCCATCTATGCGAGTAGTTCTGTGTTTGCTTCACCACAACAGAGCACTTCCAGAGCATTTAAAAGTGTGATATACATAAAGAAAATAGTCAAGAAATCCAAGAATCCCTGCTTCTATTTCCACTGCAGCATAATATTCTTTATGAAATTTTGAAATATTTAAACCCCTGTTGATGGCTTGCATGTGTGTACTGGTGGGCTGTATGACGCTGGTGATGTGCAGGTGGGTTTTTATTGCTGGAAGCTGTAGCTGCTCAGCTGTGAGAGGTTGAACAGCTGTGATGTCACAAGTCCTGCCTCAGTAATTTTACAGCTCAATACTTCCATCTTGTGGTAAAATACTGGAATTACAACGTGAGTTCACATTCTGACCAATTCTAACAAGGGTGGATAATTTGCCTTTTCTTTTGGCTTTTATCTTAGAAAACACAACAATTCATACACGCATAAAGGAGAAGAGACCTTTACAAAGCAGAATTTAAAAGTGACCCCCGAGATCATAAAAGTGGCCTGCATCAGAAAGAAGTATTTTCATAAACGAGGCTGCAAAAAGGCAAAGAAATATGTTTGTTTTCTGTTCTTGATTCAGTGATACTTACTTGCTGGAGGCACACTGGACATTGGTCAGTACAGTGAAGTTATTTCTTACACTTCGAAGGCTTGCCAAAACCTAGAAAGGAAGAGAGAGATGATCTATAACATTCTTAGGGCATTACTGACTTAGCAGCCTTCATCTTTTTCCTTGAGAATGCTGTTTTTTGAGCACAGTGCAATGATTACATTTGCATGCTCATTTTAACTCTGGACATTTGCACATTTAGTCTAAATCACAGTTTCCTAACTTTCCATTTTGTTTTTCCTACAGAATAGAGCTCAGTAAAGCCAGAGTAGATTTTTGTCTGAGAGAAGCTGAGATCTTTACCTGAGCGAAGGGAGTCACGATCAGGTCATCACCATGTCTGCAAACACAATGCACACCAAATACAAGAGTTTACAGTTGGCTCCTTAGCCAAAAGATGAAAAACGCAACACTATTTTCCATACCTACAGTCTTTGAGTGATGTAGACACAGTTTTTGCTGGTATAATTTAGTATTCTAAGATATAAGACAGTCAAAGTTCAAACAACATGGCTATCACTGAAAAATCATTCCAGCTCAGTCTTCTGGAACAATTTCAGGTTTTACGTGATTTATCTTTAGGGTTCCCTTTATTCTAAAGAGAACAAAGTTTTTAATGATTAAGAAAAATAATAATACACATTGTTGGGGGGGGGGGGGGGTGTTTAAATGCTGCAAATACCAAACACTGAGCTTGAAAAGGGTTCACTTGTCCAAAAGAAGAGGGACAATCATCAAATCAAGTGTAAATTTTTATATTCACATAAAGTAATATAAGCTGTTTGTGCTGTGCATCAAGTGTAATGTTTGACTATGTTTCACATACACAAAAACTCCCTTGTTCAGTTTAACAGAACAATGACCTCAGACAAAGTTAAGCTACAGGCAAAAAAAAGGTTTGCTTAGATCCAAATTTCTATTTGTGAAGAAATACTAAGGGATTAACGTAATTTTTCTCTTCCCTATATTTTTCTTTACCATGTATAAATGCATAATGACATGAATTTTAACTATTGTGTAAAGTGTAATTTATGAGTGAAGTAATGCCAATAAGCAGAATTTAACACCGACCCTGGCAACTTCATTCCTATAATTAAATGAAGGAGTAGTCCAAGGACAGAGTCATGGGTCAAAAACAGGAGTATTACCACTGAAAACATTTGTGGTGTTTGAGATAAACTACTCCTCTCTAAGTGTCAAACTAGTATTAGGTTCTATTGCATTTGAAATCATACAGTCAGTGAGGAACTCTTTAACAGTCATTTAACCCAGCCCTGTTATAGGGCGCACCACAACCAGACCTTCCAATAGGTGGCAGTGCAGTTGTGCAAGCTGCATGAGATCCAGTGATGCACTTTACTTATATACTTGTACATGTATAAAATAAAATACAGTTTTTATGTTTGTCCATGTATAACACACACTTTCTATAACGTTCATCAGGCACTGTTTCAATTACTCCAGTTTAAATTTGATCAGAATATGACTGTCTTAACTGAGTTGCACAATTATAATTGCTTATGAGTGCACGTAAACCATAATAATGAAAATAGATAATTGAATGAGTTGTGCAAGCTTTCAATATTTTACGTTATGTTTTCAATATTGCATCGCAAGGGAAGCAGCTAAACCACAGTGAACATTATTTTAATCTTGGGACGCTGTGTGAAGTGTAAACAGAAATGGAATCCAATGATCTGATGATAAATCAGCTTAGTCAAATTCTCTTTTTATTTACATTAAGCCTAGTATTCTAACTTTTGTCCAATTGGGGGTGGAAAAAGATATGTTCATGTCACATAAATGTCATTCATATCAGCTGTATGTAGATTTGCACATTGAGAAGTACAATTCCTCAGCTTGGTGTGTCTTAAATCAACTCTGGAAAAGTTTGTGATTCATAAAAAACTATTTACTTCTGACTAGTTTTGAAGTAAAGTAACTTTTGTTCTGCACATTCCCAGACCTGAAACTGCCCTAAAGTCCCTGGGGGCTGAAATAACAGCTCAAAACATTTTCCAGCCCTGCAGCATGTCCTTTTGCTTTACAGTTGTTTGACATTTATGTGGGTTTAACGGCTTCTTTGAGGCCTTCTTCAACATGATAACAAATTTATGTGTTATACGAATTCACACAGAGATGTGCTTTTATGATAGGGGTGTTATATCTAACTCTAGGGAGAGTCCAAGAAAAATAAACCAGCCAATTTCTTTCGTGTTATTGTAATGTTCAATAACATTTAAAAACATATGCAAAACAGTCAACATAGCCAAGTATTACTGGAGAAAACATCATGAGTTTCTGGTTCAGTGTCTCTAAACAGTGCAACTTCAACTCCAACAGGGTAGTAAAATAAAATATGGGAGAGTTTAGTCATAAATTATAAGGCTGATTCTAACTAATAGTAGTTTTACAAATACAAGATTAATATTAAGTGTATTATGACTGCTGTGTGTTTGAAATAAAATACCTGATACTAACGACAACACTCTCTGCTTTTAGACTGCATACAAATTTATAGTCTATAAACAGGAAGGACTTTCATAGAAATATGTTATTATAACACACAACACATAACATAGCAACTAAATAAATGTATCCAAGACTATAACTAACATACTAGAAAAGACTTTATCTAGTTGCTTCGGACACATCAATCAGACATAAAGCAGGACTAATTTTAGGTTTGTAATATTAGGCCTCAATATTTAGTGTTTGAGAGAATAATCAACCTGACTTTCATGTTTGGGAATACACGTACAGGCCACTCAGCAGAGACAGGCTAGGGCGCTCATTCACATGCCAACTTTGGCCATGCGATACGTCTTTAATTAAAACTATGCTTTTTTTAGGGGACAGGATAATATGTTTCCCACAGACAGTTCTGCTGTGTTCGATTGTTTTGACCCATTCTTCAGTCACCAGACCCATAAAGCATTGAGAGATTTGTTTCAGTTAATGAAACCTCATGATTTCTAATGTCAAAGCATTTTTTAAATGTTTTAGTTGTACTGTAAAGTAGCACAGCAACCACTATCAGTGTTGCACGCTGAGCAGCTAACAACAAAGCAGTTTGTGTGCAAAGCTCATGTTATTGTAAAAGTCCACTGAATTTGCTTACAAATTCTAAAAACTGTATGTATTTTCAGACAAACGATAGAGTTATATAATTTAGATACCCAAATACTGTCAAATTTTATTTTTTTTTTTAAAACATCTCCCTCGTAAGTTAAAGTAAAGTAATCAAATGTCATATTCAGGAATTAGTTTATTGTTTATATTTAATCATTTATCTCAACTCATTATTTGTCATGCTCTGTAAATGTATCTGTGCAGGCCTTCCAAACATGAAACTATTTGTGTCACTTGTCCTTATTTTCCATCAGTTTCCACTTACAGTTCAGAGGCGATGGAGGAGTTTCGTGACATGGACTTGGGGGACAGTTCATAATCACTGTCAGAGCGGTAGAGGAAGGATTCTCTGCGCTGGTTGTGTCCTGGAAAATTGGTGTGGAGGACCAGACCAGAGCCGGGGGAGGCCTGGGGGTCCAGAGGGCTGCAGCTGGCAGACGGGCCATTCTCCACATCGAAGCTGAGAACAGATAAGCACAATGTTGTTAAGAGGTTAATGTTTTTTTCAGTAATGGTATGTGTGGGGGGAAAAAACAAGGGATAAATATAAATGTTTTTTTCAAGTAAGAAGAACACTGGAATTGGCTTTAGGCTGTTCAGGGAAACAAAAGTAGGTAGACTCAAGCTTAACTTGCATAACAAACTGCTTAAAGGTTCTCAGCTCTGAAGTCCAAAAAGAAAACATTCAAGCAACGACATAAGTTATCAGGCTTGGAGATCAGTCTATAGCAAGTGCCTCGAGCCTTCCTGTAATTTCAGCTGATTACCTTTTGTTGTCACTTTCAAGCACTGTATGGACTTGATTAGGTTTTAATGACTGAGCTTGAAGGAGGAGGAAAGATTTGCTATTTATGATTATTATTTCACATATCAACATCTCCTTAAAAGATAAGCTGCATTCGCACACACACATTCATGTTTATGAAAAGACTTGGTATGACCGGCCCAGAAAGGGTATGTTGACATGCTTGAGTGAGCAGTGTTCATTTACTAATAAGAATTAGAGAGAATGAGGCTCGCACATACACAAGAAAGAGAAAGTGGAGGGATGGGGGAAGGGTGTGTCGGCTTTTTTTTCCTTTTTTCCCCCCCTTTGTTTATTTAAACTGGCTCTGATGCACCTTCAAAGATACATTACAAACCGTATGACATTTACTTTTTTGCTTATTCTCACTCTAGTTTGAGTTTCAAAAAGTCGGCATATTCTTTTATTTTGTTCTTCCCCTATTACACCTTTTGTATTGTACATAGACAAGATAAAAAGACACTGGTTACACTACAAACTCAGTGTTTGTGAGGGAATGGAAAAATGCATTAGTTTATTTATGCAGGATGATTTTCCGGAGGACAAAATTACCAGACATAAAGATATCAAACTGTCTGCAACTGCAAAACAATCATTTTAATAGACTGTGATTAAAAGGATTGAAAAAGGCTTTTGCTGTAATAAAAATAGCTTCATGTTCATATCAAATATTGCAGCACATAAACATGCTCCTGAGTAAACTCATGAAGTCTGATCATTTGTCGGACATTTGGGGCTTAATTTAAAAAAAAAAAAAAAATCATTTTTATGTGGTTTCTGGGCCCAAATACACTAAATGGATTACTCCAAAGTGGAAAGAGATACAGGAAGTAAATGAGACAAGATAATGGAAATAGACAACCCCAATATTAAGTAATTAGATCAACATCAATGCCAGCTTAAAAAAAAGCTTAAATATATACATGTTGGGCTGCTTTTAAAAACATGCAGATATTTGGTTTCTTTCAGACAACTTGAGAAGTGAATCAAATGAATAAACATCACAACTAAATCAACTATGTGTCAGAGGAAAAAAAGAGAAGAGAGCTTTTTTAGGTCAGTGATGATGAATCAGCAACACGGGACCTATAAAGTCAAAAACGGTAAACCTGAATTTTGTCTTTACAGGTAGAGTTAAGGTTTTTGTTTGGGAAGCAACAAAAAACTGTGAAATGGCCCTTTCAAACAGATGGTAAGAGGTAGTAAGAAGAAGGAAAGCAGTTTATTGCAGAAATAACACAATATTTTATATGACACACACAGTAGACAAATAGGTCATTCAGTGTTAAGAACAACACTGAATGTGATCGGGATGTGATCGGTTCAGTCCCTTGCTCCCTACTTCTTTGGCCACAATTGCTGATGACGCCATCTTCTTTGCTAGTGTTTCCCAACCCCAGTCCTCAAGGTACACAGCTTTGCATGTTTTCCCTGTTTCCCTGCTCTAGCAAAACCTGATTCAAATGATTGGTTTCTGCAAAGCCTAAGGAGCTGGAGAGCTGACCCATATATTTGAATCAGATGTGTTGGAGGAGGACACATGGAAACATACAGGGCTGGGTGCCTTGAGGACCAGGTTTGAGAGACACTGTTCTACGCCATCAGATAAACACTAAACGAGAACCGAGAATCAGAGCACAGACAGAAATATTTGCTTTCCATTACTTGAAGACTGCTGTTTATATTGAAGTTTTTTCCAAAGGTTAAAATTACTAAAAAAGATCCATTTCAAAAGAGCACCAGTGACTGATGTTCCCAAATCATAGCTTTAGTAGTAAACTAATTAAGTCCAGATACACCTATTCAAAACACTGATACAAGACTATGAAAACTATGCTTTTTTAAGTTAATGCCTCTCTTCTGTCTGCAAAGACTTTCCCACAGTAGGTGACAAGAAGTGGTAGCTCAGTGCACAGCTATTTAACTGCTCATTTTGATACATATTTCTGCAAACATAAATTCCTGCAGCTAATCAAATCACAGTAATGCACTGGAGTAGTTTATATATAGATAGATATATATATCTATCTATATATAGATATATATAGATAGATATATACACATGTATATGTATAAAAAATAAACAAAATCAATAACCAGACAAGTTTAAAAGTAAATAAAAAAATGTTGGTGTGGCTTAAACATAAATTTAATTGGATGGCTCCATTATTTTCTGTGCATTGCATTGAGCTCTGCCCTCGAATTACAGTCAACCCTTCTTTAAACAGGTCTCACAACTGTACACTCTTCCTTAATTTTCCAACACAAAATCGAAAGTTTCACAGACTCTAGTCTAGGAAGAAGAAGTACAAGAGGAAACTAAAAGGCACAACATTTTCACAAGGTCAGGATATGCCTCCAAAGACCCAACTGTCCAAAAAGGCTTTCGGATAAATCAGCAAAAATCCATTAGTCGCTATTTTTTTTTGCCAGGTCTGGCCTCAAAGAATTTTTCTTAGCATCCACATGCACTGGGAAGAGAAGCAGTGAGATGGAAAGAGGTCTACAAGTTAGAGTAAACTTTAAACTCAAAAACACAAATACACTGTCAGTGCTAGAAGTATTCAGACTGATTTTATTTTACTACAGTGTTGTAATAACACAGTGTAAAAGGAATCAAATTCAAGTAAACACCCTGTATTTAAAAAAAAAAAAAGGAATCAACAATTGAAAGATAAATGTAATTTAAGCATCAAATGATTCAAAATGTATCCAGTGAGGGCTGGAAGAGTAAAAAAGTTCATGTTTCACAAAACTGTATGTTTTAACTAAATAACCCATCATGTGTCCATTTTTTGCCCTCTTCTTCTACTACAACGGAATCAGCAGATCAGTGATGCAGACCATAATCCAAGTCATCCATGTCTCTCATGCGTTACGTGAATTATGTCAGTGTTATAACACGCTGTTACAGACAGATGACTGATGATTAATGTGTCATGTTAGAAACAGCAACACCCATCTGAGTAAAACATAAGAAGAAAAATACAGAACTTTAAATATTATTCAAAAATAAGACTCCTTATCAGCTTATTCACACTACAGGGTAGCTCTTCAATTAACTGTAGCTCAAAAATCTACATTTGAGGGCTCCCTAACTGTTCTGTGAAAACATCATTTTACAACAAATTGTATTGACTCTCTCATGAGAGGCAAATACCAATTTTGGTGTCTTGTTGATCCCTAGATGGCACTGACGTCAACCCCCCCCCCCTCTAACTGATGAGGCCGTGGAGAAAAACTAAATATATCTCATCCTAAAAGATCACTCGAGACCTTTGGGAACTCCAACATCCACTTGCTGGCTTTCAACACATCCCATTCTACAGCTGCATTTACAGAATGATAACAGAGATGCATTTGAAAACGCAGAAATGCAAATCATACCTTAAAGCTTAGACGAATAACTAACTATAAACTAATCTAAACAATAGTGGGCAAAACCAGTTAGACAAAGAGGGGATACCCAAGACTTTAGCTGTCCGAAAAAACAACCCAAAGACAAACCTTGGAAATGAAGATCTTTCTCTCTGAAATATGGGCATATCCTGTTGTTTTTGTCTGGGGAAACTGCTCTTGCACTTTTCACTCATGCTTTCTCTTGTTCAAGTACTGACCAAAATAAACGTCAGCGCTTGGATCTTATATGTAAACAATTTAAAGTGTTGAAAAAAAATCTCTTAAGCTTTACTCTGTCAACCTAAAGCAGGCCACTAGGTCACAGAGGATGAGAACAAGACAATCACAGTTCAGCTGCTCTATTCTGATTATGATCTTCCAAGGTAGAGAGGAAATAAGTCAAACCAACATGACCTTAAGGAATCAGACAATGCGTTAACAGGAATTAAAAGCATCACACTGTCACCGGGATTCATGACACACAATTGTGATATCTTTCCAGTCGAATTAAAAAAAACAAAAGAACATGGAATCTCCTTGATAATGGGCGTTTTCTAACCAGTCATAATCATTATGTAGCCAAGTAAGTCAGTCATGAATTTTGCCATCATGTTTCACTAAAAGAATCAGGAAGTGCTCCCTCTGACCTCAGAATTATCTGGAAGAATGACACAAAATCCCTTTCCCATGATCCAGCTGCATCTGTCTGACTGATAAGTTCATTAACTGTGTGACAGTCCTTGAAAGGATGACACATTGACAGAAGCAGTGAGGCTTTTCACCGTTAATAAATTCAAGATTGGTCCAAGCAAAACTACTACAAGAAGAACAGATCTAGACTAAAGACAGTTTAGAAAAATAAAAAGGCAACTTTTTTTGTAGCTGATCCTTATAGCAATCAATAAACAAAATCATTAACCAGTTATACCAGTTACTTCAGAACCTGAAAGACACTTTTTGGACAATAAACTGAAAATCTGGAAATGAAGTGACCTATAAAGACATGTCTCATAATATGTCTTAAATACACACATACGTAGAATTTGTTTTTCTTTTTATTCCCAAAAGGAAATGACTCCTCCACTTTTCCAGCTGTGAGACAATGGTGTTGTACTCAGTATCCTGTTTGCTGAATCTGACGGCGACTGAGCGTGATATAGCATTGATACAACTATAGAATAGAATAGAATAGAATAGAAAAATACTTTATTCAGTAAATTGAATCCACAACCTTTCTATCTGACACGCTGTGGGATAAAGTACTGTCAGTAATGATTTTCAACCACCTGCCATCATCTAATATCAAATATAACCGCATTTTGGTTACAAATACAATCTTTTTCATATTTTACACCTTTGTGGGTTTGAAGACATACTAATATTGATTATAACCACAGTATTTGAAAAGTAGAATGTCAATGTTATGTTAGTAACACATGTATAACACATCTGAGAGCCAGTTATTCCACGGTTGAAATTATTGCATCTGAAAACTGGCTCATACCCACAGTAAAATGACCAGTTTGTGTTTACTACTGCACCATACAAGCATGTAAGAGGAGGTGACACTCAAGAGTGACGCACTTTTATTCCTGTCTGAATAATTAATTCACCAGTGTGGGAGTTACAATGCCCCAATCTGCATACTAATTTTTTACGTTGTATTTTAATATAAAGGGCTGCTGTCTTGGCTACGTTGCCCTGGCTGGATATTACCAGGATAAGTAGAGGAAATAAACAAAACAAATGAAAGCAAATTAGTTAAGTGAAAAAAGGGCAATACCTCCAAATCAGCAAAGCACAGAGAGCAAGTTTTACCTCATTTATAAGCTCTTAAATAGGAAATATTACATTAAGGTTTTTGTTGTTAGTTACTGTAATGTTGGTGTTGACATTGTTTCTCCTGATTATTTGTGGGATAAAGATGTGACTGAGTCAGAGATCCAGGTCATCTATCGCTTGTCGAGTCTGTATATGACAAAACAAAGCAGATGTGACTAGTGCATGTCAGCATAAAGTCACCCTACTTCAAAGCAAATGACATGACATCCTTAAGAACTAGAGAGGGGGTTTAAAGCACTGAGGAAAACACTATATCAGGGCCGTTCTTCGCCAGCTTATGTGGTTAAAAAAAAACAAACAGATTTTATTAGCAGAAGATGCTAAATTAAATTGTAAAAATGATCTATTTCTTCACAAAAACATTCATACAATTTGTGGTGAAATTCTTTGAGAACTTGTCTTGTAAAAATAAACTATACATTTAAAAACGAAATGTAAATTTACTATTTAGGATGTATATTTACTGTAAAAATAGAATATGTGTATTATGCTATTACAGTTAAAGTGTATGGTACTTACATGTATTGTGTATACAGAACAGTAGTAACAGTACGTTATCAAAATAGAGAGCACTCAATTGTGCAGGTGCAACCTGAAGGGGAATAAGTGGGCATAGAAGCTGTAACAAGATGCTTATTTGAAAATGAGACAGTATGTGCTGTGCACCAGGATGTGTGAGAGTCAGTGGACAATGGTCTCATTAAACAGCTATATGGCTCGAGGAAAGAGGCTCCTCCTCATCCTCTCTCTTTGACCTTCCAAGGTGCTGCTGCAGCAAACTAAGAAGTTGAGTGAAATTCTGCTAAAAAAAAAAAAAAGAAAGAAAAGAAAAACACCCTCGAGATTTCTTCAATCATTCATTTTTTTCTCTAAACCACTCTCCAAAACCTAAGCCAAGTCAGTTTACTGTTCTATAAGGGGAAAAAAGCAACATTTAATGATCTGGGAGGCTTAGCGAGGACTTGGATGATTAGACCATCAAAATGCCATTTAATCTTTTGTATTTAGTCTTTAGATCTCAACTTTGTCAAATAAGTGCCAGTGATAGATATGAGTTCCGTTATGTGTCAAAATATTAGCTGTAAAACTAAATAGGTGTGGTCAGACTAATTACTAAACTTTAACAGGACAGCTTTACATTGTAGTATTTTGAAAGTGTACTTCATCTTGGGACAAGCTACTCAAATGAACTATGTCTGTTAGGGTGAATGTTAGGTGATATATTAATACTATTTTAAGTAAGACATAGATCATGTGATCAAACAGTACTATTCACACAGCCAGCAGTTACAAAAAAATGGATTAAATTGATTATTGTGTCTGGCCATGTGGCAAATGTAATTCAAATGTTCTCTCTTGTTTAGTCCTGTTTTTGGCTACCAGTTTCAGAGGGAAATGGCTGACTTTTAAAGTGCAAGTGTATGTGCTTCATCATGATCACCAGCTGGTCTCTCAGTGCTGGTCTCTCACATGCCACACATGCTTTGTTGTTCCTTAAAATATACTTTGTGCTGCTTCTGTAAATTATGCAACAGATTACACTAGGTAGCAGTGAGCAAAAACAGGCCAAACAAGTAAACGGTAGGATGTTAATTCCAATAAATTTCAAGACCTCAAAGAGAAAAACTGTGGAGCATTGGAGGAACGTTACATATTGGGACCTTCAATAAAATATACCATCACTGCTGCTTCAGTTCGTGTTTGTTAGCCAATAAAGCATTACAAAAGTAAGTTAATCATAAGTGCAGGTGACAATGTGAAATCCAGATCTAGGATGCACTTAAGAATACAGCAGTCTTTCAGGTACTGATGAAAAAATACTAACTTTCAAACATATAGGTTCTCTTTTTCTGCTCGACAGGAGGGTGGAATGACTTTCATATGTTTGCAGGAGCATCTAAATTCTTCCACAGCTTAAACTAAAATAGATTTAAAAAAATGGTAATGACTACAGCTCTAACTTGGCCAGAGTCTGTTGAGAGGACACAGACACTTCTGTTTCGTAAAAGAGTGAGGCTTAAAGTGTCACAGACAGGGAGAGAAAACATTCTTACTCTTTGAATTAATCTCTTCCTTCCTGTGTGTTATAGTGACGGGAAACCAGTGACCATTTGTCTGCCGGGTTGAGCAAACAGAGGTGCTATGGTTACACCTCCTGTTTTTCCTAGTGTTAGTCAACTTTACATATCATTTCTTCAAATCAAAGATAAAGTGGGTTTTCTTCTGCCATTAAATGACTATAGTGATAGTGTAAACAATATCAAGTGTCTTGAAAATGTCTGTTGTACTGCACCACTAGTGGAACTTGCCATCACTAAAAGATAGTTTGGCTCTGAAGAATAAGCAGAAACACACATGCAGTAGACCCTTTAAAAGAGGAACTTTTTCATCCCACCAACTGGCTCAGTGAAATGTGCCAGAGCTCTGAAATACCCCAAAAGGACTGATGAGCTGAGTGAGTCGAACAGAGCAAAAATAGAAGCTCTATTTCACGGTCCAAAGATCTCAGACAGATTTCCCTTACATGAATTTGCTACAGAAACACCAAAATGAACCGAGTTTGCTTAAAATACACATCCTGATGCAGACATTTCAAACACATGAATCATTTCAATTCTACAGCATCGAAAGGGTTCCACTTGATCACCGCAGGACTCATGAAACCAAAATGTTAAATGACCTTTCATTTGGTCACCAGTTTCAGCCGTTTTAACACTGACAACACCTATAGGTCGATTCCCCTTTGTTTTCTCTCCATGCTGCTCAACTCATGCCTCACTCTAAACAATGCATTATGATCATTTTGCATCCTGGCCACTCAAACAAGATGATGAATTGATCAGCACCACATTGTCAGCTGACCATGTGAAACATGTGCTCCTCGTAGGAGTCACACTTAAACAGGGTATTTCAGTTTATTTGAAGCAAGGTTGTGTGAAGTACTTATGAGCAGTCAGTGTCTTATCTGCAGCACTCTTAGTTTGGATAATCTGATGGTTTCCTGATGTACGAGCTCAAGCTAAAAGCTATTCAGAATAGGGCCACCAGGAAATTACATTTTTTGGCATATAAATCAACTAAAACCTCAAATTTTATAGTGATTTGAGCAAGAGCTTTCTTGTTGATTTTAGCATGCGCAGTTGATTCGAGCTACAGATACAGCTCAACTGTTTGATTGAACTGGACCAACACCCATGTCGCAGTATACATGCACACAACGGGAATCGAGTTATTTCCTGAAGTATGCCAATACAGTGACCAGGTGGATTGTGTGAGAAAACATTGAAGACATTCTGTCACTTCTAACTTTCTCCATGGGAGATCATCGAACATGTAAATACAGCTGAGATCACAACTTGAATGGTAATTTTATCAGATAAACACTGAGGTTATAAATCAGGATTTTAATAGACATATAGTCTTAATTGGCAGATTTTCAAACCATCTGACAAAAAAAAACATCCAAATGAGAGCAACGTTATTGGGAATTTGGTTGCATTAAAATACACTTATATTTTACTGTTTTAAAAAAAAGAAGTAAATAAGAAGATGTTAAATACTAAAGATGCTAAAAGACTTTGAAGTTTGTACAGAGCGCCTCGGCCCATTTGAGTTTGGTGAAGTATGCAGGGTGATTTTTACTCCAACTGCATTAACTAACTGTCCGGTTAGTCCGGTTTTGAGAAGATCGCAAACTTTATTTTTGGATGTCAGCTGACAAAGGGGTGTTGAGATAACAATATTTCCCTTCTGAAATTTAGGAGGGAATGTATTAAGTAACTTAAAACGAAATTATTCAAATTAAAGTCGATAAACATTGTGTTGAAGTATTGCGCTAAAGTAAAGTTACTTTATTACTTTCTGCCACTTATTATAAAATACTAAACCACACATCAGCACATGGTTTTGCTACATAGAATTAACATATCTGTGCTTACAGCCTGTTATTCCCTTTGCACCACAAATTTATGAGGGACTTACATGGAGGAAAAGTAATTTTGCATTTCCTCATGGTCAGACCAACAAGGCAACTTTACATCCATTCATTCACAACGAACAGATGGTCTGAGCTGACAGTATGCTTCACAATGTTTGCAGAGAGCTGAATGCTTCTTAATCTTACAACATCTTTCATTACAACACTCTCTACCATCTACCATCAAAAACCTTATGGAAAAAACACAGGAAACACAGCTGAAGACTGGTCTGAAGACTCTCTCAATATTTCTCAACTATTTATATCTAAAAATGGACAGTATCTATTTTTGAGTATGACAACTTTACAAAAGCATGCATTATAAAATTAAGAACCTACTCTCCACCTCTGCAAAAAAGCCCAAATGAGCCACCTGAATTGCACCCACAATCACTGTTGCTTTTAGCTTCTACTTCATAAAAAAAGTCAAAATTAAATGTTCTACAACCTTTTGTCCTCTTTATCCAAAAAGAGTAGACAACTCAGGAGTTAAACTAGATACAAGATGTATTAATAGAAATGAGGCCACTAACGTAATCAAGGTCTGTACCAAATCATTATGCATGCACATTTAGGTACAAAGTCATCCAGCAGATGTTCTCATCCAGAATCATTTACTGTCTAAATACACAGCCCTCATGTCACAAGAGGAAACACAAAACAGTGCTGACCGAAGGTTTGATGGCAGCAGACATGATAAAAGCAGAGGGCTTTGGTGTGTGTTGTGTACAAGCATCAGCGAAGGAAGATAATGTGTTATATACAGTAGAGGGTGAGAGTGGTCGGCAATTCAAATTAAATGGCGGAACTGAAAAAAAGAAAAAGAAACATTGAAGTAGATGCTTGAGGGGATGAGACGAAGTGAACATGTGTAAAAACTGACAGCAGAGACTGAGTGGAGAACAGGGGAAAAAATCTAATAAAATGTCACATTAAAAAACATTCCAGGGTTGGTAAATTGCAGTGTAGAAGCTCACTTCACCTATATTCCCAATCAGGCTGCCCACAGTCACAGTTCCTCACCCTCCTTGTAAGACATGCGAACTCATAACTTTCAAGAGATGTTATTTGGAGAGGGCGGGGCAGCCGATCAACAGTAGAAAGTTAGTCAACATTCAAATGCTCTACTTAATCTTGGGTTATTTGTAATATACTTCAGCTTTTTTTATTTAATGGAACTTCTTTAATACAACTACCCCCTGCTCCACAGCATCCCCAAAGGAATTGTCTCTTTGGCACAAGAAAAAAAAAAAAAGAAGAAACTGGAATTCATTGTTTAAAAAAATATATATATCTATCCATCAAAGAAACATTTCCCCTTGCAACTTTTGATATGGTTTCATTAAAGGCCAAATAGTGAACATTTCATTAAAATGACCCAAAACATTTCTCTCTCCTTCATGAATCTTCTCAAAACTTGCCAGACCTGTATTGTGACTTTTGGTTCCCTTTGGTTTACAGCTACTGGGAACTATATAAACTAATCCCAACTGCATCTAGCCTCAGTCAAACACTCTTTTATTGCATGCACTGATGCTAAAAATTAGATGTATTAACAATTATTCATGATAAAATCATTTGAATGTTTTTGCATATGGCTGCTAGTGCAACTATAAGTTTGAAATTGGACTTTAAACAGTAATGGAGCATTTTACGTTCTTGAACAGGTGCTCATTTAAAAAAAGGATTGAAGCCTTTCTGCTACTTCTGGACAGCTTTTTTTCTGCTTAGAACCATCGTCTTTACCCTTGGCATTGTGCTCTCGACCCTTATAATCATAATCATCTTCACCAGTCACAGAGTCATCATTGTTTTAATTCTTGTGATCCTCCCAGCCATCATTATTTTTATCACTTGTTATTATCAACTTGCCATTATCTTAATTGACGTAATCACCATCATCATCATCATCCAGCCCACTTCATAGCAGCAGCACCTAATTCCAGCGTTGGCCAGTCATCCAGAAATCAAAAGCCAAGACCACATAACCACAGCAGAGTCCTTTTCATGTTTTTCTGTATATGCATCTCCATAGCAACATATTATACTGTAAGTAAAGTGCACTGCAAATAAAATACTTCTAAACCACAAAACTCTACAACACAGTGTTGCACTCCACCCATGGGCATGCAAGCACACAACACTGCTATTCAAAGTCCTGCCTGGAAGAAAAAAAAGGGTCACCAAACAGAAAATAAATCCGTCTTTAAATGCTGACAGCTATTCAACGTAGAAAATAATAAAAGATTAAATTAAAGAGCATGTATAGTGTTGAATTGTAAACTCAGAGCATCTGAGGATAGTTCTACCAACAGCTGATACTTAAAAAATATGCAATTCCAGACTAATAACCATTCAATTTACATTCAATATTGCACATATCTTTCAACCCAAAAGGCTCCTAAATGTAGAGAATCGCATCTAATGCAACTGTGCTTTTTTCAAAACTTACCAATTTAGAGCTCATAAATGGTTAAAAGCCAGAATGTGATTTCTTAACAGATACTGTTCTGAGATGTGATGTAACTAGCATTTCATGATGAGAATATGAATGGGAGCCAGCACCCACAAAACCTCCTATATAGATAAAACAAGCCGTAATCTTTGTTATTATGCCACAGGCATCCGGGTCACTGACCAAATATTTGGCTAAACCCATCTCTCCAGGATATAATCTGTTCTGGCTTGATATGTGGGAAACAATCCCTGGGATATACACTATGTGGGCCAATGCATGCACAAAGGGTAGTGGTATGTGTACGAATATGTTATAAACAAACAAAGGCACATACACACACAGTGCACACTGCCATGTAAGGGAGCAGTTATGGAGTAATTATTCCCCAAAGCTCATGTGGCTACACCTGTCTAATGATTCAGACGTGCAGCAGAGTACAGTGTACAATGTCTGTACTTCTCCTTTTTTTAGTAAAAAACAGTACTTTCCACAGGAAGCAGTAATTCACATAAGTGGAACCAACCCAACAAGAGGTGGATGCTTGATGCCTCCAGACCTTAACATCTCCAAACAACTATTAATATACATTAAATTCAGTCTTTTTTGTTTTAAAAGACTAAAGAAATATACTTGTAGCATTTTGTGTCCACACACAAAGGGAAAACATCATAGGTACAGGCCCAATTGAGCGTCATACTTTGAAGTCATCCTGAAGAATATCTTCCAGCTTCATTAAGGCATCCACACTTAAGAGTTCATTTCAATGTCACTTCTTTCAAAGCATTTTTTATTTAATTGTATGATTTCCACTAAAATTGTACTGCAAAGGTCCAAACCCGCTGGCCTCACGTGTCTCCAGCTGAGACAGAATACCTATAGTCCTCTTAGGTTGAGCCTAGTCCTTCATAAAGAAAGCAAACAAGTTAAATTCTCGTCCCATTACATAAAAAACAATACAGTCCCATTAATTCCAATTTAATACATTTGTATCTATTTGTCAATTCTTAAAAAGTAGCCCAGCAAATGAAAAGCGTCCGACTGCACCGATCTTTAGCTTGATTCAATCCCCTGTCTTGAGCATGGATGGAGTGTCACAAAGAGGAAGAACACGCTTTTAATAGAAAGAGACCTCCAGCAGAACTAGACTCAGAGAGGGTGGCCATCTGCCTCAACCGGTTGGGGGTTGAGAGGACAGGACAGAGACACAAACAAATTCAATCATTTAATGTAAGAAAGGAGTGTGTGGCTGAACTAAACTTTTATATTGTTACTGATTAAACAGGGAAATAAACAGAATATCCAAATGATAACTCATCCTTCAATAGAAATATCAATGCAGGGGGAAGGGGCTATTTTTTCATATAAGGTTCAAATCGTAGATAACAATGATCATATTCCTATTTATATAATAATATATATATAATATGTGAGACAAATAGATTATGTACATGTCTGATGAATTTTTGATAATTTGACAAATAACCTCTTTCACACCATTTTTTTCACAGAGTTGCATTTAATTGTCTTTTCTTTTTAGTTCCTGATTGTATGTTTATAGTAAACCTGAACACAACCCACTGTTCTGAGCTGGACAAATTCCAAACACAGCTCCTCAGATTGCAAGTTTAAATCTTATAAAACACTATCATTATCATCATATTTCTGAAAGATTGGGGTGCTGAAGTATCACAATTAGTACCCTTTCTTCTGTTCTTCAAAATTGTACAAAGTTTATTCATGTTTGATACAGCAACATTTGGGGAAAATGAGGTATGGGTGAGCTTATCTATTACGCATCAACTGTTTTGGCTTGTGATCCATGTCCTTCAGAGACTCTTCAGTTGTATGCTTCAAGTCAGAGTCCAGTATCTCACATGAAAAAGCTTTAAGAAAGTGTAACTGTACAACTGTTAACCACTTCTTTGATGTCTCCACAGGAAGATTTGGACACTGGTGTGTGTGAGGGCTCAAGAGAAAATATAATGAAGGAAGACGAGAAATGCTTCATGGCAACAGTCAAATATGTGACAGTCGCTAAAGGCTGTGGGCATCTCAGACCCCTCAATGTCATGATGTGTCCTTCTTTTTGTGGTTATATCCTTCAGGTCATCTCGCCGCTACTTTGCCAAATAGACCAGACTATATTTATGCAGCAGCTAAAAAAAGTAATGGTAATAAACAAATCCAGTGCAACACTTCCAGACTAATTTGCATTACAGTCAACTTGACTCCCTGAACTGCACAAACACAGCAGACGACCATATTCTAAACATCACCCTGCAAAAACTGTTGTCCCCTAAAACAGTCCAGTTCACATGTGAGAATCTAACCCCATACCAGCTGAGGATAAATGTGATGATGAGAAATGCATGAGTGGACAGCTCAATTCTGAAAAGGGAAGTAAGGCTCAAAACTACACCAGTGATTTAAGCTCTAAACAATTGAAGATCTCGTGAAACTTTTTTAAATGATGTGAGTTAGTTCAGCTGTTGGTGTAACTCACATAAAATTGATAAAGACGGACATGAACAAAAGAACAGAAATCTTAGCTCAGATGTGATACAGCATGGCAACATGAAAAGCATGTGTGTGTGAGTGTGTGTGTCCTAACCTGTGAGTATGGCCATGATTGGCAGCATGGAGTCTCCTGACGACCTCCTCACTGAAGTCAAAATGAACCCTTCCTCTGGCACAGGGTGAACGCCGGTACATTTCCCCAACACACACACGCACTCATGCACACACTACCTGGCATACACCATCACATGTGTAACCACAAACGCATCACAAACAATCTAAAAGTGTTGGTGTCAAAACCGAAGCATCCAATACGCACCTCACATATGAATGTCACACACTACCATACACAGCATCATAAGTAGTAACAGCACAGTGCTACACAGCAAACACCCGTCTCATATGCTCATCATAACAAAACTCATACACACTTTATCACACAAACAGTTACTACTGTCCTTTCATCTGTACAACAATGCATGGCCAATTTAGGCTATTTAAAAATAAAAGTCCCTATAAAACCTCTGTTAAAGAAAAGTTACTCAGCAGGTTATTCACAAGCCACCGTCTCTGTGGTGCAAATAAAAACAGCAAAAAGGCATCCGGACACCTTCTCCACACACTCGATCTCATGTTGCTCAGCAGCAGCAGTCCGCACGTAACATCACGGAACTCTTTCAGCCCTAGTTCACACTCTGACACACTATGCGCTCTCTTTGTGGACTCTTCTCGTCACAGACTATACTTCCTCTCCATGCTGTGCGTGAGTGTGTGTAGTATGTGTCTGTGTGTGTCTGTAAGGCTCTGTTCCCTTCAGGGCAGCCAAGCAGAGTTGGAAGGAAGATTTAAATTCTGGAGTGGAGTCACTGGAGTGGAGTTGGAGCATATTCATCACTGACCGCCTTGTTAGCTTTAATTAACCGTGTGTCTATGGAAAACACACAGAGACATACAACACACGCAAGCAGCTACCCAAAAGATAAACTGAGCAAACTGTGTTGAGTTCATTTTTCCATGAAATGGCCCAACAAAACAATGACACAACAAGATTGAAAATGTAAAATCTGATTAATTAACTTTCTGCTTTTTTACTACACTGGTAGGGAATGTATAAACAGTAGTCTGGCTACATCTTTACACTGTGTCTTATAAACGCATGCAGACTATGGGTTGTTGTCGTTGTTGCTGGGTGAAGTCCCCTATTACGATTTCTAAGCATTATATAAACATTTAATAAAAGGCTTCAAACACTCCAAAACTACTTCTTCCGTCGGCTCCCTTGTCTTGAGGCTGGTGTTTTAACAGATAACAAATGTTAACGTTAAACACGGGTGTAATGATGATGTTTTCATGGCTCCGACTGCTGACAATTATTTTTCTTCAAATTTGAATATATATACATATATGCATACAGCTAATGTATAAACTATTCATAAAATGTTTATGCTTGAGTGTTGAATTAATCATTTTAAAGTAATATTTGATTTTAAAAGGCTTTGTAGTGTTTGTTTGGAATCAAAGAGAGGGCTTTGATTCAGTAGCCAGGTCTACCTTAAATATCAGTGTGTGTGCCTGCTGTGGGAGAGAGAGAGGTGGCATCTGGTATCATCTCAGGGGGCCGTAGTGCCTGCTGACACAGTAAAGTATACTGACATTCAAGCCCTCCTTTCTATAACAGCTGTGATGACAGATTTGTGATGAATAACAGCATATACAACATTTTCTGAAGGCATTAGAAAGAATGGTTAAAAGGGCAGGAATGCTATGGAATGTTTTTAATTGTGCACCAGTGAAGAAAGCCAAGTTTTTGATAGTAAAAAAAAAGGTGGCAATGGCCATTTATTTGTCGTTTTGACAAATGAAAATAATCATTGTTTTATTTGCTGATATTTTGGTCACTTGTTACGACTATATTCTTCTTACCACCATAGTGCTGCATGCAGTTCTCCAATTTACACAAAGTAAAAGATCACACCATCTGTTAAAGCCAGCACTGAAATTCCCAGAAGTGTGCACAGCAGATTGCACACATGTAAAGCAGTACAGCAGTATATCTAAATGTCTTAATGAGACATCAGACTGATTTTAAACAGTATGATCAAAAGACAAGGTCTGCAAATCAGCCACAACTAGAAGCCTTATAAACATATCTATAGTTGTTTTTTCCCTTCTTTTTCTACTGATTTGTCTACATAAAAATCAATAAATCCAATAACTACAAGAACAACAGAAGAAGACATTTAAAAGTGTGTAAAAGAGAAAAACAGGAGTCTTGGATAGAACTGATATGGTCATTCTCTTTTCAATAACACATGAATTGACACTTGAGGTAATCATGAAGTGATATTTATTAATGATGAAAGGAACTTTATTTTAGCTTTATCTTTTTAGCATAAATCTTAAATATAACAAGATTAGATATTGCTAATAGATTTGGATTGATGAAGTTGTAGAAATACAATCTTCTGAACATGTCTATATTTACCTTTAAACGATAAAGAAAGACAACAGGAAATATGAAATGTCTAAAATTGAACTTGATATTGCTTGTATGAGTAAATCAGTCTTGAGTTTCACTTCTTCTAACAGTCAATTGAAACTTGACAGCCAAACTTTCCTGACTTACAACTGGAGGCTTATCTAAAATCTACTTGCATGACAGGACAAGTAAGTACCCCCATCATTAATTTGAACATGACTCAGAAAGAAAACACATGAGACAAGTACTTGCAAAACCATATAAGGGGAGGAGTTGCATCATAGAATGCAAAACCTTAATTGCTACTACGTTCCCACACTGCAGCTCGCTGCTTCTCAAAAAAAAAACAATGGTGGGAGACAAAATATGCGGTTGTCACAGGCCTGCATGTATCCTCTACAACAAACACAAACAGCAGTCCTCCTTTATAATCTATGTAAGGATAACTTTAGGTGAAAAAGATATAGAAAGAAGACAGTTGGAATATTTTGCTGTTAAAATGTGAGGAAAATATTGGTTTTGGATCTCATGTTGTCATCAAACTTGAACAAACATACCAAAATATATGAGTGACCCATTCCCATGTTTACAGGTCTTAGTGGGTTAAACTAATTCTGAGATCTTACATAACTTAGACGTCAAACAGTCCAATCACTACAACTGTAGAAGACATTTGCCTTGTACTTGTGATATAATATGTGTAATTCAAGTTTGAAAGGCCTTATATTTATGAAATCAATCATGTAACGTGCCATGTTGCTGCTAACATTAAACGGCTCTGTCACTGCTGCTCAAGTTTGTCATAGAACCCCAACGTTCAAGAAGCAATAAATACATAAACAGCAAATCCAGAGCTCTGTAATTTGGCAGGTTAAACAAAAGCCTTGCGGTGAAAAAAGCTGAATAAAACAGCAGCCACAGACAAAAATGACTCATTGTGTTTATTAGCCGAGCTCTGTTCCTTTTCATTTGTCCATCCTTTTAAATAAATAGCATGCGCCAACAGTGGCACTATGAAAATAAACCTTGGCAGCATACTCTTGTATTTAGCACCAGTTCTAATTATAGATAAACAGTGAATAACCCAGTTACCATGGCCGTCATTCTCACACCTTTCAACAACATCACACATTATCAGATAATTCTGGCCTTTCACTCCCTGAAATGACAGGCAAAACATTTTTTTTTTGACAAAATCACGTAGGTCCCTTCTCTGAACACGAGAGGGCACCATTTATTTTCACAGAGAAAGAGCCAGTGGCTGCATCCTGCAAGCACCAGCATTCACAAGATGGCAGTGTTTTAACAGTGTTTTGCCCAGAGTTGGAACTGACAAGCCATGCAACTCACATTTACAGGATGTGGCGTCCAAGATGTGCTACAGGATGAGTCAAGCCCTATTGAAAGCACTGAGAGCCTGCATTACACACAACGTGAACATAGCTCATTCAAATGTTATTTCGTGTTGGACCAAAATGACAGTGATAATGCTTCTGAGCTGTCCTGCAGAATCTGCAGCAAAGTGATAGGACCCTGTAATCCCTCCACCCTACAACGATCATAATTATGAATTAGGCTGATAGGAGAGTGTGCTCTGAATATCAAGATCTACATGGAAGGGGAAAGCAATATACGTTTGCCAACCCATCATTACTCCACAGGAATCTACATAATGATGACTGTAGCTCCAATTAACTCATTGTGATTCAACTGGAACCTTTTTTTTGCGTTAGGAGATGATGCATGTAATTTGTATAACAGCGACTAAGCTCTTGTCCAAAACACCAATTTATTTTTATTTTTTTAAATCTGTAGCTTTAACAGCATTCCTTTAAAAAGGCAGAAATATAAGTAAACACTGATCAGATGTCCTCTTGACAGTTTAAAAGTTGCC
Organism: Odontesthes bonariensis; assembly: GCF_027942865.1. Lineage (NCBI taxonomy): Eukaryota > Metazoa > Chordata > Actinopteri > Atheriniformes > Atherinopsidae > Odontesthes > Odontesthes bonariensis. Next base: position 26,766,555 of record NC_134520.1, on the reverse strand, counting down.
TGTTAAAGTATCATGCCTCTGACTTGACCTCTTCATTTGACTTGCAATCATGCAACAGAGGGGGAAGCAGATTCTATTAGCAGAGGCTGCTAATAGAATCGCAGCTGTATTTGACAGGACCAGAAAGGCAGAACATCCTCTCTGATATGAACACTTTCTTTGCTCACTCAAACAGACACAATTATATCAAATCAGGATCAAACAACTTGCAGGATCCCTGAAAGCTATCTAAAAATAAACTTTGAAAAAAAAAGTTTATTTTTAGATAGCTATATAATCAGAGTTCATAGGGGAAGGTTAACCGTTTATCAAAGGGTGGAAAGACATCAAGGGATATTTGCTAATGGCAACAATCTGATCCAGATAACAATCAAATCTTCCATCCTCCATGTGTAATGTTTTGAATTAGCTCAAAAAAATTCAAAATATAGATTTTTTTTAAACTCTGATAACATCATAACATCCTCACCGAGTGTTCTTATCTTGAAAAATGAAAGCACAAGGACAATATAGGAGGACATGACAAATTCAACAAGCAAAATCTTACATGGGATTCCTCTTGGTTTCATTTAGATTCCATGTGATCTAAATATCCCATCTTTGACATCTTTGGAAACCAATCTGTAAACGATCCACGCAAAAAACGTAACCTCTAAAGGGACCATGGGGATCAAGGGGATTTTATCTCTATTAGCTGTGCTGCCAGTCTTAATTGCTTCTTTTGTTCTTTTTTACCCCATTAAAAAAAACGTGATAAAATTAGTGGAAAGGGATCTTTATTCAAACTACCACTCTTGTTCTTCATGACATTAATGCGGCCATTGATAGAGAGTAGAAGTTGTATTGTAAAAGCTTTTTGAACATAGAAACTTACATTATATACAAGAATAATCGGGAAAATTATGAGAAAAATGGTGGAACTGGTGGAGGGCTTGTTCCATTATTCCATTATCTAAATGTAGGAACTCGAAATACATATAATGTAAGCCAAGGATTGCGAAAAATATACCATTCAATTGGGAATCTGTGTGGCCATTTGTTTGTGGCGTAAACAGCATGTGTGAAAATATAAATTGAGAAAGGGCAATAGAGTAATACAGCACAGCATTCTAAACTGCATATGCACTGGAACGATATGTCATGCATCCACTCATATGGCTCATTCTAATTAGTTTTTCAGACATAGAATTACACATTAATTTGATGAAAGTGTGTGATACTTGAAGATCATTCAGGTACAGAATTAAAAACAATAGAATGAGAATCCAAACTTGCCACAGTGTAAGGTGGCAAGGCTGGGAATGTAAGGTTGGGAACTACAGATCTAGTATGTTCAAAGTTAACAGCTAAAAAAAAATGGATTAATAAACTAAATTGTCTTTTCGTAAACACTGTGATGGCTGCTTATTTTCTGCATCTGATCAAGTGGTGGGGTTTATTCAAACAGTTTATCATTCATAACCTTCCACTTTAAAAGGAGTGTCCTCCACAGATGAGTCTTCCCATTGAATGACAATAGTGTAGTATTTTTACGACTACCATTATCTCCTCCACTGCCCTCAAGATTACCTCACTTACTTTGGATTTGTTCATGGTCATGCATTTTCACTTCTCCATCACAGATAACGCAATTATTGAGTTACCATGGAAACCTCACCTTGACGTGTGAAGAGAGAGCAGCACAAAAACACACAGATCTCTGAGCTCTGGCTCCAGCTCGAACATGACTCTGGACAATTCATTCATCCACTGACATATCTCTGATAGCTTCCAGCAGCATCCGTCCATGTTGAGAAGAAAAACAGAAGTAGCAGGCATGGTCAGAAGAAGTTTTTAAGTTCTTATTATGGCACTAGATTTGACTGTCAGATAAAAAGATACAGTTTTTTGTCTTGCCGGTTTTGCCAAAACATCGCTACCCAGGGCTCCCTCCCCCTTCTCCATCTCTCTCAGCATAAAACTAATTCCCCTCTCTGAAAAAAGGGCACTGCAGTCATTCCCTGCTGTGATTAACCTAATCCCTTTGCAGAGTAGGGCTCCTCTCAGTAGGTACACCATAATATGTTTGACGTCATGTGCACTTATGCTATGATAACCTGGGGAATGCTCAGAAAAAAACGTGTGAATTTTAAGCAGCATGGAGTGTAATGCCATTACCATCACATATTGCCGGTGAAAACCTTAAAATAGAGATCTCATACACCATAGCTTGACATTAAGTACATTGATACTTGAGTAAAGATCCCAAAGTCCGATAAAACTAGAAATATCTGTATTTCATATGTAATAATAAATACTTTATCATAGTGAGTAAGTTGATAAAAAAAGAAACTAGATTTTCCTGACAGTTTGTTTTCTACATGACTCAAAGAAAATGAAGTGAAGTGTATTTGTAATCTACAACGTCTGAGGTTTTTCAAGCCCTATGAAGTATAAAAATCCCACGCACACACATAAATATCAAGCAGACACTGACAGGAAAGGTCGCAAGAATTATTTATGGTTGTCAGTTCAAATTCATAAAAATACATCATCATGGAGGCTCCTGTAGGAAGATTAAACTGTATCTGGTATTAAGAGGTAGCCTGGACCATTTTTCAAAGGATGGCACATTCTCTGAATAAGCCACCTTGTACTTCTCATTTGTTGTGTCTTATTTTTGCTGCATCAAATTTGACTTGAAGCTGAGAAACATTTTTTTCCTTTTCTTTCCATGTGTGTGAGCCTTTCTGAGGCTGTCTATTTCTCCCAAAATGTGGAAGTAAAAACACATTTTTGCTTGTGTTATTTTTCAAATCTCATATATTGAAAATAAGCTTTACGACATTTCCATATATTGCATAGTGTTGTCAGATGTCTGGCATTTATGGAACTATCAGATTCAATCTGAAGAGGATTTCTGGGATTTCTCAATGATGGCACAAAGGTCGAGATTAAAATCTGTTCTTCACCCTTGAAACAGCTAATTCTTAAGTTTCCATTTACATAACACTTGGCATAAATGCCATCTGGTGGTAGAAGCAAAACAGGTGGCCCTGGGAGCTTTGTGATGGTTACTCGTGCAGCTAGTTGAGGAATTGCTGCATGTGGCAAACCAACAATCAGTTCATACCATTTACTGTTTACATAGGTTTACGTCCCCCTGATGTAATGCACAATTTTGTTCAAAGGAGGTCTATGAAGAGGGAAAATAATGCTTTCCAAGCTAAAAAAAAAAAAAAGTTAACAGTCAGTCATAAAACAAATTAGCTTGCTGACCAATGAAAAAGTTTCTCAAAAAGAAAAAAGAAGAGGTTTGCAAATGACCAATGCTTTGTTCGAACACAAAGTTATCTCACCTGCTCAAGTGGATCCTTTCTCTAATTCCTATCATGTTGAGCGCTTGTTACTGAGAGTTTGATGGAGACTTGATGTCAGTTTGATTTCATTCAGAGGAGAAACTGCTGATTTTACATTCAGCAAGATCCCAAGGTGTTGTGAGGAGTTTAGCTTCGACAATATGAGAACTGCACTTCCAGATAAATGTAAAATTGTGAAATGTGCATGTAACATCTAAGCTGACCAGAGTTGAAGAACTGTACTGTGAGGACTTTTTTTTTTCTTTTCTGGATAGCTAATAGAAGCTAAGAGCTTATATAAGGCTAGTCATTGAATATCTGTCATTGCTCAAACAACATGGTTGCTGTTTGGTGAAACTATTTTGTTGTTGTTTGTATCAAATTCAGCAGCATGTTGTTATCAAGGTTTTGACTCCAACTGATTTACAGAGTAACAAAAGGAGTCAACACCCAGTTAACTGATGAAATAATGAATTTTTTTAAGCAACCTGTTGAAACTGGCTATTTTTGTGTGATAGTTATACGTGGTAGTGATGTCAGCATTTGATTATCTGTGATGTAAAATATTTCCTATGGGACTGTCTCCCTCCTGTTAGTTATTTTACCAGCAACATTCTTATTTGTGTGTTGTAATGACAATATATAAACCTAAGATGATGATGGATGGCTTGTAGGTTGTATAAGAGGGCTCCTCCTTACATATGAGCAGGGAATCGGGTAACGAGCCCTTCATGTGACAGTTCTTCTCTTTGGATCCTTTCTTTCTACTTCCAAACACAATGTTTTATCAGCTTATCTCCACCTGTCAGGTTTCAGGATCTGGGGAGAGGTAATCCATAAAGTGGCTGTGGTTCAGCACAAAGATTCACTTTAGCTTCATAAATCAAGGAGAATAAATGATATAATGTTCTACTCTGGCGATGCTGCACACACTTCAGTAATTCAGAACATGTGCAAGAGCTTCACTTTTAAGCTTGAACATAAACAAAGTTGCTCTTAACATTTTAGTGATTACTAAGTTATAATTAATTCTGCTTTAGACTTTATTTAGGTTAATTATTCTACTTTACAGAATTACAAAATTAGATTGGGTGCCTCTTAATTTCCCAAAGAGGGAATGTTTCTCATGTCGATGAAACCCTGAAGTATCACGTTTCACTGTGACAACCTGAGGAGCAGAAGCTTATTTACTCTAGGCTTTAAGCTATCTTACTGTACACTACATCCAGAGCAGCACAACACGCTATAAATGTGTTAGAGCCCTGTTAAGAGCTACGAACATGAATATGGAAAAAAGCTGTTGAAACCTAGACATGAATGTAAAAAAATGAAATGAAATGAAAAAAATGTATCTCCAACTATTCCAACACTTTTACATAGCAAACCCACGAGTGGGGCCGAATGCAGAATGGGATGATGGGAACTTCGAGCCTGGATGATGTCATCATAACTCATTTATGATGAAAAAAAGTAAAAATAATTGTTTCTTGTTTGTTTAATATTCTCCACAAGTCTTAATTCAATTACTTACTTGATTTGATTCATCGAGGATGAAAGCCAGAGACTGGTTTTGCTGAACAAATTTTCTTCAGTTGCAGCAAATCCACAATTGTCTCATCCTGGAGCCCCACCATGGATGGTCAGAGGATAGTTTAAGATGTCAAAAACTCAGAATCTGTCCGTTTTAGTAACTGGTCACACAAAACCCTCCTTCATGTTCATAGTTATCACCTCTCAGGTCATACGCTTAAAAATAGACAAAAAAAGTGGGTTAAAGGCACAATCCTCATTCTGTCACAGCAGGCAGATATTGCTAATGGATATTTTTAGTGCTGTCAATGTATTTTTAAAGTCCTGATAGTTAAAAGGTAAAAAAAAAGTGATAAAAATAAAAATGTTAAACACTAAAATCCCATAGTTAAATGTTAGTCAGAGCATTTATTCCATTACAGCTTTCCCTAAGCATCCTGAGCTGTGTTTCAAGTCCCTGCCTGTTCCTGTCCTGATGAAATTGATGCTGTTCCACTTTCAAGTCTCTGCATCAGTTCAGGCCTGCAGGACCACATACAGGTCACATTTCATGGATGGTCTATGATCTCCAGCCCACAGCAACCATATGTTTCCATGGGACATTTACACAATCCTGATTTTGAAATCCAGCTAATAGTTTTAAACTTAGTTTCCATAAAATATCATTAAGTTTGTTATTTTTCATTTAGCTTGAAAACACGCCATGGAATAGCAACAACTTTAGTGTAGTCTGGAACAGTAAAAGATACATGGCTGTACATTTAATGATGGTGTAGTTAAAACTTGATGTTTTGCCAAGTTGGACTGTAAGAAAGAGCAAGAATGTATTATCCATTTTTAAATGGCTACATCCGCACAGGCCTTCACCTACAATACCTATCCCACTGTAGTTTACTAAATTAAATGTATAACGTTAGCCTTCTTTTTAATGAAACAACATCTTATCGATAAAAGCATCAAATCATTTAGCAACATGATAAAACATTCACTCTTCATTAGTTTCCCTTTTTGTATTACCTGAGTTCTTTCATGCTGTAGCACTCTCTGTGTCACAACAGTCACATACGTCTCCCTGAACATTACGAATTACCCCCATCAAGGTCTGATTTCACACAACAGTACAGTTTGAACCAATAAGGATAGCAGCAACAACTCTAGGCCGCATTGAAGAACCCAGGCCCCACCTTTGAAAGCAGCATGCAGAATGCACTAAGAACTGTGCGTTTAAAAAGCCACTGGCTGATGTGCAGCTTGACACTCGAGACTGCATGCTGTATATCAAATGTCGCTCAAGCAAGCACAAACACCTGCAAGTTGAAATAAAAAAAAAAATGTTTTTGCTTTGCTGCCCACGTTACATGTCCATGCAAAGTGCCTCTATACAACAGCACGCAGAGAAGGTTCAAAAGCACTTGACTCGTGGCTCTGTGTGGTCGGGAATTGTTTGCTTTGAAATCTGGTGCTTTTCATTAGACTCAGTAGGTGTTTTACTCAGGAAATGACTTTTTGCAAAAACTTCAATAGATAAACTTAGCTTTTTTTCTAATATGATATGACTGATGGAGGGGGGATTATTATTAAAGCTGAAGCCATTTTCACACCATGATTAAAGCTTGGAATCAAAGAGGTGTGTAATGGAGAGTATTGCATGCTCTGTCATTAATCTTTCTACCTCAATATCAAACTATTCATTAGTCATCTAATATTAAGCTGCCAGTCAAGTGCTTAGACTGCAGCTTTGGCCCATAAAATGGGTTACACAAACACAGCATCAGAAAACTTTAAAAATCATAAACTAATCACTTGGCACAGAGATAAACATGAAAGGTAAAAGGGTGACACGTCTTTCAAAGGGCAACATGGTACTGCAGGATTCAATAATTACATAATACATTTCCACTCTACCTTAGTACTTTGATGATCCTGCTTTATATATTTACAACTCGCATAAAACCAGCCACTAGACCCAAATTACAAACCAAATCAAAACTCTCTTTCCTCTGAGAGCTGAGAGCTGCACCTCCTACTTATTAGCTAAAGTCTCACAGATGGAGTGTGATTCAGAGTTCAGCGAACTCATGTGCAAACATGCAGTCGCTCTCCAGCACACAAACACATACACACTTCATCTTAAAACAAAGACTGCAAACGAAAATAAAAATGACTTTACTGTCATAGTGTTCACAGAAAAAAAAATAAAAAAAATAGCCATGAACTGGGAAACTGAAAACACGCACCAAAGTTCTGTTGTATGCCACACAGTTCATTGCACACATGAGGCAATGTTGGGACAAAATTTCTTCCTTCAAAACTGTTCAACATTTGACTTTGACAAGTTGCGCTATTATATAGTATGTATGCATAATAAATTTTATATTTAAAATGATCTGTTCCATTCAAATATATTACGGGGAACTAAAAGCAACTCAACCTCAATGCAGGTCAAAAGCGATCAAAGATTCTATTGTGAAATTGATTCACCTCTACAACCAAAAACATTGCAACTTAAGTTCATTTGGAGACTATATTAATCCAAATTTACATCAAGTTCACATAACTAGTTCTATTCAACATACATTTCTTGGAAAACTCAAATTAACTGCAGAACAAAATTCTCTGGGACTGCCTTGTCCTAAAATCTGACAAATTCCTCAGCATTTCTGGGCAATTGAGGACATCAGGCCATATCTTAGGAGTATGTGCTGGCTGACCATGTGAGAGGTCTGTGCGCAATAAAGGATAAACCTGGAGGAGTGATGTGATAAAAGATGTGAAATCACTGGTGTGAATGAGTAATAGGATAGAAAAGAGAAGAGAGGAGAAGTCTTTTGTAGTAGTTTTTTTTCACTACGATACATTCTTTATCAATTAGACTTATGCAGTTTGTGGCAGATCTTAAAATAAAAAATGAATAATGGATAGTTTATATTTTCAGGAAATTTCTCTGAAAATAAACTCACATTACAATTCAATCCGTTTTGGAAATCATATGGTAATTGTGAAACTTTAAATGAGGCATTACACACTGACTATTTTCTTTCCATTTGTGAGTATACATGGTCAATTTAGAACATGACAGAAGCCTCAAATTTTTTTCTGAACCTCAAAAAAGCCCATTTGTATGAAAAATATAAAGGTAGAAAGTATTTTTGGTCATTATCAAGTGGCAACATATATTGAAGAGAGATATTTTCTGACCAAACTATTTTTACTGTTTATTATTGCTTCATTAAGGCCAGAGCATAACTTGGATATTAAGCATGTTTAAAATGGGAAATTATTTGACTTGGAGCCAAGAATATTATTTATAATAGATGACTCTCCTCACATTTCTGCTGTCAGGTCACACACTAAAAGAAAAAAGAAGAAAAACATGCTGCTCTACTTGCTGCCACCAACACCGCTGTGGCTGCCAGCGCATGTCACCACCCCACCATGGACCTGTGGGCTTTGATTCTTCATGCTTCCTCACAGGGGGCCCACATTGATCTCTTCTGGTGCCCACTTTTGCTGTTTTTAAATTATGCTTCGTAGGGAGCAACACGAAACCTTTGGCCTCAACACCAAAACAAAATCTATAAACTCGCTCCTATCCAATTAAAATGTTCTTGATCAATATGTTAAATGGCTGTGTGCAATGCATTCAGTTTCTTAAAGTGAACCGATGCAAATCCGTTATTGATCCAACTTTTCTTTTCATCCAAATCAGAAGAAGAAATGCAAACAAATGAACGTCTAAAAAAAGAGGATTCAGTTTGAGTCCTAAAGAAAGAGACTACTATGATCTGACCGATCCAGCCTGTTACAGACAAGCCATGATGGATTTTGTCCTTGACACACAAAGCAGACATAAAGCACTCATGTACAGAATGCCACAAAGGCCACCACTGAGATTACTATGTTATTTCCTGGGTCCGTCTCACCTTACATGTAACACCTCTGGACATCTATGTTTGTGGCGTGTGTTTTCAAAAGGTGTGTGCATATGCCAATGTGACGCACATAGATACCAGCAAACATAGCTGCTTGGTTGCCATAACTGAAGGTTTCAACAAAGCAATACTTCAAATATCTTCCTGTACAGTATCTTCTTCCCATATCCGTGCCCCATTTTTGTTGTTAGTTACAGAAAGCTTCTTCTTTTTTTTTTTTTATTCTATTAGTCTTACCTTTTATATTTCTACAGTATACTCTCATTGTCTTTTTGTTCCTTTTGCCCTCAGTCCATTGTTTGCTTATTCGCAGATTCCCTCCAACGTCATTTCCTTATTTCCTGTAATTATATATCAGTATCACATTACTCATCAGTTTCTGTGTGCAGCTCTTCACCTGTGTTTTTTTTACTCTTTAAGATGAAAATGTGAGCCTCATACCAAGGCTGTATTCCTATTTTTGTCTCCTCTGAGTTTGTCTCCCACAAAGAACAACAACTAAGGCCACTTGGGATTTTGTTTCCTTCTTGTGAGGCTACTTTGATGTTTTGTTTGCTCTGTTTAAACAGAGAAGAGAGGAGAATGATTACCGCAGTGATCTGAGACACCTTGGCCGATTTCAGTGACCACTGGATGTAGATGTCTCTCTTAATTCACTAGGACCTGATTAAACATACGGGTGTGCTTATGCTCATGGTTTTGATGGTTAATTCAGTTATCTTTTTTGTAGCTATATTTGTTTCCACCCATTAATCAGTTGTATATATCCTGTACATGCCTAAAATAATTCCCATATACAATGTAAAGGCAGGCTTTTATAATGATAATAATAATTATAATAGATTTTATTTATAATGCACTCTTCATCAGGGATCTCAGAGTGCTATAAGGTAAAAGCATAAAACACACTTAAAACAATCCAGACTCTTTTCATGTGTCGTTCCACGATGGTGGAATGACCTACCAAGTGCTACCAGAACAGTGGCGTCCCTGAATATCTTCAAGAAACTGTTGAAGACCCAGCTCTTCCCTACTCCTTCAACTGCACTTTATCTTTCTGTACTTCCCTCTATGCCTGCACTCTATCTCTACACTGCCCCCCTGTCACCTCTGACAGAGTCTTACTAGTAGTTCCCCTCTATGTAGCTTGTTGTTAGCTTTTATATTAGATGTAATGTAAAAACATAAACACATAAACATAAAAGCAATACAAAGAAATAATAATGAAATACACAGATCATGTCAGCAGTCAAAGACCTTTTTGAATGAAAGGGTTTTTAGGCCAGCTTTAAAAAGAGTCCAGACTCTGTGCAGCCCTCAGTTGGTTAGGGAGACTGTTCCATATGCACTAGTCCAGTCTCGAGGAGATAAAGGCATGGACAAGCTTCTCAGCATCTGGCAAGGTTAAAGTGGGGCGGAGCCTCGAAATCTTGCAAAAGTGGTGGAATGAGGTCTCGCACAGGTGCTTGATATGGTCATTGAAAGTCAGATGGGGATCAAACCGAACTCCCAGATTTGTGACTGAGGAGGAGAGAGGGATGATTTGGCCATCAAAAGAATATAATAGAAAATAGCATGATGGCCTGTTAATTCCAGTCCTTCATTGAAAATGGGGGAACACTTAGTGAAATTTCATGCAGCTCTCGCTATCTATCTCTTTGTGTCAACTATTTTAAGCTGGGCACAATAAAGTAAGAGCTACATACACACAAATTAAATACTTTCAATAAACTGGGCCAAAAGCTCTGGGAGTTGTGACTTATTGCTCCTCTCCCTCTTTAAGAAGTGAGACATTAAAGAACTTGAGTGCTATGGCTTGCATGTTTTTGTAATCACCATACCCAGCCAGGTAGGATGCCTTGTTGCTTTTGGACTAACTTTTATCATGGAAATGGGCAAAGTATCCCGTGGGTCCTTAAAGTTAATGCTGCAAAGTTGGATAAGAATTTGACTTTCAGGAATAACTGTCAATATCTGCACTCTGATAACATTTTCTTGTTTAGGTCAGCAATATCTGCTAAGATCAGTGTCTTGGCAACAGCTCAGCTCACCTCCCTGAGTGTGTCTCTATGGTTTCAAACCAGGCTTTAGTCTTTCAGATCAGGAAGTACATTACTTCTGTCCTCGTGGATTCTTGCCTCTCTTCACAAGTCCATTAAACTCCCTCAGACTGTTGTGCTCTCAGGTTATCACGAACAATGTTCCAGTCACAAAGCATCCCTTCAGATTCGTTATTCAAAGCAAAATAAGGAATCTGATCATGTGACAGTCAAATTTTATGTTCAGATTATAGTCACACTAAAATATGTTTAGCTGAGACTAAAGGGTTTAACAGTGACCAGGTGAACAGAAGTAAAAACAACTCTCCATTTTGTTTTTGTTAACTGCGGTGCTGTTGCATTTGTACATTAACAATTAAGCAGCCGTGAACATACCTTAGCTTACAGGAGTGCAGGTTAGTAGATGTAATTAGAAGCCGTGGACTTCGGTGGCACTCCAGGTCAGGGTACCCAGGATGTACTACGGTATCCTGTATCATGGACCAGTGACATCACTAGTGACACCAATGTTTGTTTGTTTGTACATCCTGTGTGTACGAGGGCCTGTGTGACCATTGTTAATGTAGGCAGTTCCTCACAACCCTTGCAGGTGCATGGACACAGACACAGACCCACACACACACACGCACGCACGCACGCACACACGCACGCACGCACGCACGCACGCACGCACGCACACCATTTGGTCTGCAACCTGAGTGGAGGAATCAAATTCCAGGCTCTCACTCTAATACAGAGTCTCTACATCTCTCTCTTTCTCATGCACAAGCCTTCGACTTACAATAGACCTGATGGAGAGCCATATAATTTACGTGACACCAGGACCACTTCAGAGGCAGATTTAAGAGAAACCCACATCACACTGACTCACAAATGACAAAAGAAGTTCAGTCTTTTGACAGATTCAGCACAAAGAAGAAGCACATTGTCTTCCTCTGTATTTCTCATATTGGTCCTGCACTACCATTCACTTTTCTCGTGATGCCTATGTCACTCACTGAGTGACTCTGTCCTGTCACCTTACCCTCCAGCATTTCTCATGCTGTATTATTTAAAAGGACAGAGGTAATTTGTGTGTCGTTTCTACAAATGCTAAGATCAAATGTTCCTCTGAAAGCCAAAAGATGGGTGCTATAGATATGAGATAAAATATTTAATAGCTTCAAAGATGGAATTTAAAAGGTGCTCCTGACTTGCAGGAAATTCACTTGCACCATGGCTGAATCATTGTATCTGATAATGGTTGCTTACAGTATGGCACATCCCAGGTGGTCCCAACCATGAGGCAAGAATTTACACCTAGTCATCTTGAGGACAAGGGGAGGCTGTGAGAGAGGATGAGCTCAATAAGCTCAGTAGTGGAACAACTTTCTGTAGGCGTAACAGGGTTGTTTCAGTCTTTTGCTGCTGCCTGTAAGTCTGCAAGCTTGGCAGCAGCATACACATTCTCTGACAGAACACAGTTTGCATAAAAGTCTTAAGCCTTGCATGGTAAGGGATCAGTGGTTTGAGGGAATGTAGGTTGAAAAAAGGAAAAGGAAAATAAAAGACAGAAAAGGAGAGGAAAGAATGCAGGAGATTAAATGTGATAGACATGTGAAAAAGAAAACAGGGGAGTTTCAGATGAGCAAGGATGGCAAAATTATCCAGAACAGACTAAAAGGCATTTGAATGATCTAAAGAAGGTGTTCAAGAAAAACAAACAAACAAAAAAAAAACATTCATCATCTTCTTTAAAATTGGTCTAGCTGAGTCCCTTCACTGCAGAGTGACTGCAGAGCTGAGCCACTGCTCATCAGCCCTGCATTCATTTCACAGCACAGAATCTGATAAATGATCAAACAAGCACAGTCACAGTCACTACGGCAGCTGCAAGGCTGGCTGTGCCACCACTGTTTAACAAGCTGAAATTGATACAGTGGAACATGCTAATGTGACATTCTGGATTAGCATGTCATAGAACTGAGTGGGGCAGATGTCTAAGCTCCATAGCAAGGTTTGAATGCAAATTTTGAATTAAAATTTGATAGTTTCTTGTCTTTCTTTCTTTGAATAATCCTAGCATGCCAAGCTGTCTGATCAAAAAAATGTCAGTAAAATTGAAATACATATGATCTAGTAGCAGTAATTTATGCTCAAACACAGATTAATAATTTTCAAAGTATCTAAAAAAAAAAAAAAAAAAAAAAAAAAAAAAAAAAAAAAAAAAAAAAAAAAAAATCACTCATAATTTACTTATACCAGAAAATCACCACATGCTAAAAGAAAAAAAAAGCTTTGAGGCATAAGAAACTCATGAATAATGACTTTCTTCATTTAACAATCCCATGAGCTCTAATGAATTATCTGAAACCCACAGCTATTGACTGATACAGCGCGTCTGTGGGCAGCACTTAAGGGCTGAACATGGATCTCCATACACTCTCTAATGGTGCCTCGCAAATAGACATTTATATGTTAAGTTTTAAGTTATAAGTTTTGCTGCTGCCTTGGTCTCAAATATGTGGAACAATCTGAACCATGGGCTGCTCTTAGTTATTTCAGCACAGTTGGCTTTGCTCTGCTGTGGAAAACACTAAATTCAATTTGTGCTTTTTACCTGTGCTTCTTTGCCATTTATGGTTTTTGGTGCTTCATCCTCTTTTTTGTCACTTTGATTGTTATTGGCCTCATCTGGCTCTAGACAGCTTAAGCTAGCTTGCAACTAATCAGCATTTGATCAACACGTAGTGCCATCTGGGCCTATGTGCTGTTAGCTTTTTGGAGTACTGCAGAACTGTTCGTCTGCATTGTAAAACTGGTCGCCTGAGGGGGCTGAGAGCAACACAGACTGATACCTCAGTGAATGCATAAACTGGCTTTAAGAGGATGAAATCAAACTCTTGCTGACTTTTAAATCAACAGCTCATTTGCACAAATTAGATAAAAATGTTCAGACAACAGAACACAAAATACTACTTAATAGGCTGTAACTGTGTAAATGTTTATTTCTGTTCTGTCTCCCGGCTTTAATGAAGTAGTGCTTGATTAACAGTCCAAACAGCCAAATTCCTGCCATGGGACTTGTGGTCTCTTTGACAATCTACCCTCCTCATTAATAAGCACATATCTCCAGCAGTAGTACATAAAAACGTTGTCTTAATGTTTGGTTTGTTCCACTTAAAGGGAGGGAAGACATACAACTGCTGAGGAAAATTGCTTTTAGTACAGATCAACAGGGTCCAAGAGCATGTTTCGACCATCTTTATCTGAAATATCTCGAAAATCTCTTGTTTTTTGCTTAAATGCATGCAGTGTGAGGGCAATGCAGAAACATTAAATGTAAAAGATGTAGCATTGTACAACCTAAACACAATTCATCCAACTAGTAGTGCCAGCTTGACACACTTTCACTGCCTCTCACCATCACTTGTATCCATGACATTAGGGAGTTAAGGGAATAAGCATGGCAGGTTGAAAATGGCCTCAAAGCTTTATCTGCCGCAGGGGTGTTTGATTTGATTATCTGGATGTGGAGCTCAGAATGGCTGGTTACTTTGAGGCTAAAAAGGCGAGGTCCAGCAGCACTTTACTGGCTGTAATGGTAACAAATGTAATAACAGCCATTATATCAGGCTGAGAGTGTCCTGGGGAGGAAATACTGGAGTAACTTAGTCCTGCCCAAGGCAAATGTGTATGTCAGTGCAATAATACCTCACACTAAAGGATACAACAGACAAAAACAGAAATACTTAGTAAAATTGGATGAGAACATATAAAGCACAGCTTTATGCTGCTGGTGTCTCACTTGTGAGGACATCATAAGTACTGAATAACATGAGGTTTTATCAACGAGTGCTATGCCCTTCTCTTCTTCTGACACCACTTAGGAGTGTAAGGGTTGTGAGTGGTTCATACTGCATGTTGCGTTTGTGTGAGTTTTATACAAAAGCTGTACTTCACAGGAATTTCACAGATGAGTCTCCCAACTGAAATGTCTTCAGCCCATTTAAGATCTATAAAATGTTTTCTTTTTTTCTTTTACCAGCCACTGTAGTTTGTTATTCAGAACAGGTACTTCTTTGATAAGTGGAGTGACATTGTGTTTTTTCTATTAGCTGAAACTTGGTATTTATGCCACTAGATACAGTATATTCTTAATCCTTACACCCAGAAACTTTAAATATAAGTTATCACTTGTTATCCTTCCACTTTATAATGCATGCCTCTCCATCTGTCAGAAGACTTGTAGGTCCAATATCATCATTGATGAAATATTTAAAACCAAATGCTAAGAATATAAAAGCCCAAGTTAGATGGAACCCGCTGTAAAATTTGAATAACAGAATGCAATGATTTGCAGATCTCATAAAACAATGTTTTATTCACAACAGAGGGAGAACTTAAAGCGGCACTATGCAACTTTTTCATGGGCATAAAATTGCTTGGCAATCATCAGATTGCTTGGCTGACCCGTTCTGATGAAAACGGTGACATTTCCATCTCCATCTGGTGGCCCTAGGCCGAAACAGCGCTTGCAACTTTGCCTGTGGCGCCGCGTGCTTTGTTTACCTCTGGAAGTCTCGCGACACACGAGAGCCGAGAACTACTGCTTCACGGCAGGTCGTAAAGGGCTCTGAGCCGAGCCAGGTAGCCTGATAAGACAAACCCTCTCTCCATTAGCTGTCGACGGCTCTCCAACTCTCTGCCAGTGTCTTGAAAAATAAACCGTAAATTGCCTCTGGTGGGTTTACGACAGTCTGGCTAGACTGTCGCCTTATTTTCTACGGATTTCCCCCTACAGCTTTGGGGTGTGTATTGCATGGTAAACAAACCCTGTATTACTGAAAGTTGCATAGCGCCGCTTTAAATGTTTAAAGGGATAAATTGTATTATTTAATTAAAAACATAAACTCATCTTTAATCCTATGGCAGAAATTCACCTAAAAAATATTGGGACAGGGGCAACAAAGTAGGCCTAAGTAGTACGAAAACGAAACAATGTATGGTTCATTTTACAACTATTTAGGTTAACTGATAACAGGTCAATAACATGATCGGGGATAGAAAGGGGCCTCTCAAAAGTTAATATGGGCAGAGGTTCAGCAAAAGTTCAGAAACTTTAAATATTCCATCACCCACCTTACATTTTAACATCAAAAGATTAACAAAATCATGAAACATCACAGTCAGAAAGGGACACTGCCAAAATGAATACTGGGTGCCTGTGATCATCAGGCCCTCAGGCAGCATGGTAATAAAAACAGACATGAATCTCTCGTGGAAATTCCTGCATGAGCTAAAAAACACTTCCAAAAATCTTTGTCATCAGTTCACCACGTAATCCACAAACACAGGTTTTAGCTCTATAATGCAACAAAGGGACAGTATGAAATTATAATTCCATTGAAACCACCATATCCCCCAGGTTAAAGAGTGCTCAGTTAAATACATCTCTGATAGTATAGGCATTAATGCACCCCATTAGTGCCTATGAAATTAGCAACGTACACATCTATAAAAGCACCATCAATGTAAATGTAAATACAGAGTTTAGAGCACCCTATACAACCATCCAGATTATATCTTTTTCTGTGGAATTGTCACGTCTATTTCAGCAAAACAATGCTAAACAGCATCTATTACAACAATAAGGTTTGTAGTGTAAGAGTCCAGGTGCTGGACTGGTCTGACAGCAGTCTTTATATAAATAATAAACATTTGGTGCATGTAACATGAAATGGAAAACACAAAAAAGACCTAGTTGAGTTGCTAGAATCCTATATCAGTGAAGAATGAGACCATATTCCTCTTCCAGAGGTCCAGCAACTGGTCTCCTCAGTTCCCAGATGTTTACAGACTGTTGTAAAAAGAAAAAGGACATTTTGGCCCTGTCCCAATGTACTGCTGCCATCAAATTCAAGATAAGAAATTAATTGTAAATACAAAATTGGTTTCTGAGATATATAAATCATTGCATTCTGTTTTTAATTACATTTTACACAGCGTCCAACGTTTTTGGGAATTAGGTTGTATATTCATGACAAATCTGTCATTGCAGGAATATGAATCACCAATCCTGCAGGTGGTTGGCAAGCTTTTCTTGTGCTCACATAACCAAACAAGACAGAAAGTTCAATTTTTCACTTTGGTGACTGAGCATAAGGATTATGGGCTCCAGTGCAGATGGTCTCACTGTTTGCCATCTTCCCTTTTTATGAGGTTCTGTTGCATATTCGTTTATTATTTTGAGCAAAAATGTGTCTGATACAACCTAGACTTTATAGCACAACCCAGATGCAAGTCAAATTACTTGTGTCTGCTGCCGCCACCCAGGTACAGCACTAAGCCCAGATGAGTGGTTTGTAAAGACAGATGAGACAGAGTCAGGCAGATAACCCTTCAGGGACATGTTAAGGTGATAAAAATGACATTAGTAAACAAGTCTGTAATTAAAAGCTCATCACTTTTTGTCTCCCTTGTAGCAGGAAGTGGATTGCTTACTCCTAATAATTTACCCCTGGGGCTACAGAACCACAAACATTTTCAGCTATTGACAGCAGATGAGGGGAACTATTTGCTAAATCTATCTGCTGTGTTTAATATAGAATTGGCTGAGGTTCAACATTGATGATTAGAGTTTGTCTTCTGTTGAAATAACGTGGGCTTCATGGAGTAAGGTCAGTCTAAACTTCACGAAAAAGCGAGTTGAGCTTCTTAAATGCAATGAAATCAAAGAGTGCTTAATCAAACTGGTGTCTATCATTGTCATTCTCCATGCCTCCAGTATTGCTGTAAATGTCATCATTGCCCACAGTTGGACCATTAAAACCGTTCAGTCCCCTGAAATATCATCTGTGCCCTCACTAATTCTGTCACCCTTGACAGTCGCTGAATGTTTATGAGCAGTAGGTGTGAGAAGGTGTCGATGAGATGAACCAGTGTATGTTGGTTTGTGATTTATATCTTCACCACTGTGTTCCATTTTTTATTAATCAACACTGCCTGGAATCCTCATGAGGAACAATGGCAGGCAGGTGTTGTCAGGACTCTGGCACTGGACCTGTCTGCCAGCAGGTATAGCGGTACATAGCTACAGCAAGTCTTTTTAGGCCACGCACACTTGACACAAGGTGCTGGCACACAGGTCAGGCCATAACACACAGCAGAGGCCATTAGAAAGACATGCAGGCCCCCATTCATCACCACAAAAGTAGACAAACGGAAGCCCAGATTGTGAGATGGCCAAGACTTTTAGAGTCATAATTAATTTTGGAAGTGGTGTGACCTTTTTAGGCCAGGAGTTGTGAATGAGTCTGGGATCTGCTAGGGGTAAATAGAAGGCAGAAAGGTTCTCTAACAAAATGAGCAATACACAGCTTACAATGAATTAATCATAGCAAACCACCTCAAGCATAGAGCAAAGTATTGCGCTGTGTTGGTTTGAGTATTGTGGGCTGTTTGTTTATCACAAAGTGGAAAATGTAAAGTGGAACATCCTGTCCTAATGCAGGATTGTTTAGAGTTCTGCATCATGATCATGTAACATGATAGTTATTAATGGTTTAAGTTTTACCAAAAAAGTAAAAAAAAAATAAATAAATAAAATGGGGGAATAAAAACAATTGTGAAAATGAGCTATTATTTGCCCTTTCTGGTGGTGGAAGCATTTTCAATCTCAAATGACTAATCTAAAAATAACTACTAGCTGAAAAAAAAAAACACTCCATGAAATAGTTCTTCGAGTTCATCAATAATACACTTCATCAAGGTTGCATTATGAATTTCATATTCTAATCCATTTTTAGTGATGCATTAACCTGATGATGTTTAGGGTGGATGAGGTGGGATAAATCTGAACTACTTTATATACTGTTGGATAGTTTCAGCTTTAATAGCACCTCATATTTCATCCGATACATATCCTGCACATTGCGTCATAGCTAAAAAGTGCAGTATTTCCTTTTGACATGTAGAAGATTAAAGGATTAAACGGTATTTGCAGTCTGTCCTGTCATAAATGCTACAGTCTTTTCTTGAATTTAACAAGAAAGGCAGAAATGACCCATCTGCTTTTCATCAATGTAAGTAACAGGGATAATATTTCCTTCAAAAATGTGTTGGATTTTACTCTTAACACCATCAATAAGATCACTAATCAATCATTTTGTAGCTTACGCTGGAAAAATAACTTGGGCCATTTAGTTTGGACATGACACAAAGGTTGAAAAACTAAGAGTCAACGCAATTTCCTCTGATGGTTAAAATGTCAGAAGATTGTGCATTGGCAGGGGAGGATAGATTGGAGGGGGAGGCAGGAAATTATGTCTGAGTGTGCATGAGAGTAGCCTTGTCAAGAAAATTAATCTTTTGCAGAATGTGAGTCTGCAAATTTACTAAGTTTATTTTATTCTTGACTGACATTGCGACTGCCCAGCATGTTTGTTGTCTATTTATATGAATGTCTTTTACTTTTATTATACTTCACCGCAAGTTAAATTAAAACATTTTGTGCCAACAAATAACAAAATAATAGCTTAGAAAATTTGTACATTAAAAACTCGTAACAAATGACAATGGAGAATTAATCAAATCCACATCTTTGAGTAACATTTGTGTGGTGAGGTTAAAGAAAGTTTTATTTGGGCAAGTACACAGGCCTTAGAATACCAATGTTTTATGCACTGTATAAAACAGTTTAATGCTAAAAATGACTTTATTTCAGTTTGATTTAAAGAGCCTTGCTATGTAAGCAGCTATAAATAACACTTGCAATCTGCTCAAGACGAATATACAAGATTAACTTAAAGCTGGGAGATATTACTTCTGGAAACCTGTTATCATGACACATCGCTTGCTCACCCTTCATCTTTTTAAATCCCCCCCACACACACACACACACAGAGGTTGATCCCCATGGTTCCTGCTCCTTTCGTTACCATGGAGACCAAGCAGCAGCCTCCGTGGACAGAATTGAAAAAAGAGGTAGCCCCACCCTTGGCATTTCACCATCGTAGAAAGACGCACAAAGATATCCATGTCTGTCGCCAAGGCAAACACACAAAGCGCTCACACAGAGCTCTTTCTTCACATGGACACACACAGTGATGCTATTCAGTAATTATTCCCCCAGGGGAAAATGTCACGAGGAGAAGCATGAGCAGGCAGGAAAGAATCAGTCCCCTCACCTTCACCACATCACTGCCAGACTCCTTGGCGACCATACATCACTGTCACCTGTCACACAAATGGACAGAAGGGAGCGATGGAAAGAGAAGGAGGGTGTGTCTGTGTGTGTATGCATTCATGTGCTGGTGACAAACAATGACAGAGTGGTTACTGTTTGAATAGTCTATAGGTCCTGTGTGGCACAACCAAGCCTTCATTCATTACCACTCAGGACCAGCCGTGTCCGATTTCATGCCTCATTACCCCTTTAACACATGTACACACACACAGTACACAATATGGAGTCAAATATGCTGGCAAATACACTGAGATGGAAAGATAAATATGGTCAGGAGTCATGCATGAAAAGATCAGGGATACATTAATTCCACTTTTCCAACACCTAGATCCAGAGAAGTGGCAGATACTCGTGACTAATTTGATACCAGGGGTCTTCCGGTAAAATCTCTCAACCATTTTATGTGAATAACATGTGCAGTGATGTAAAAAGAAGCTGCAAGTATTTAATTTGTGTTTTTTCCATTACACAGCACTATACAGCTATACAGCATGATATGAGCGAATCATTACTATAACATCAAGGATATTTTCTTTAGTTTGTCAACTACACTGAACAGTCAAAAGAGAGAAAATTAACTGGCATAGAAAGTTGCTGTCATATTTGAATTGTAGAATATGCCTAAAAATCACGTGCAAATTGTCCAATTACTATGAATGTAAATAAATAACTTTTTTTAAAAATATTTAGATCTTTTCAAGACCAAATTATTTTAAATTTTAAGAAGAGCCTAATGAAAAATAAATAAATCAAGTAAAATAAATTAATAAAACAAGTTTAAAAGTTTAAACTAACTGTGCTCCAGAGCAACATATGAGCAAACTTTATAAATTAGTACAAAAAAATTTCATCTTATTTCCCTACTTCTATCCACATCACCAATATAAAGGTTAACACTACAATAAAATGACGGTGTCACGTTTAATATTATCAGTAAAATCCCTGGGGCAATCCTAATTGTAAAAAATTTAGCTACGAACAGTCTTAGAAAAAAAATTAACATTCAGTGGGGTCATATGGCACTGAAACAATAGCCAATAATCCGAAATGTAACCCCACTGATTGATGCTTTACTAATGTTTTTAGGTTGATGTTATGCCACTATTTACTGCAAAACCAACAAATTGCATCCTCCAAATTAATGGTCTCTTTTTCTAATTTTGGCCTAAAATGAAAAGGTTCCCACATCGATGTTGTGTGGTTTGGCTTTCCAACTAAACCTATAACATTTGTGACTGCAATAGAAGGCAGTTGTTCCAATATTAGAAGTTAAGTGCTTAGGATATAAAGTCGGTGGTGTTGCTGAGTCACCACTCAGGAACCATTAAACCATTAAAGTGCTGGGGTTGTAAAAAGATTAAGTTGTCACATCCAGGCTCTCAGACTATGACAAATAAGTAACCAGACACACTGGATGACCAAGACATTTATTATGAATAACATGTGGCTTATGTCAGTTAATTCATCAATGATGTAAATATGGATGTGTGGGCATGATGCGATGTAAGGATGTTACAAAGGAAAAGCATGCAGACATCAGTGGAGGGGAGCCTAAATGTGTGATAAAAAAAAGCATAGAACTGGGCTAATATCATTTAGGGAGAATGCAATGCAATGCAATTTGCTGCCACTGTTACATTCCTCCATTTACTTCAAGGATCCAAAGTCAAAAAACGAAGCTGAAAGTTTCTTTCAAAGATTATCCATCAATCCTGAAATGGGTCAAAGTAAATTACATGGACATAGGGACCTATCTATGATATATCCAATAGTTTAATTTATCATTATAAAGGTGCATAGAAACAACTACACTGTGATTATGTTTACTGCTGAATTGACACTTTCTCTATTTGTAAAAGTGTTCAAATTGATTGAGGCTGACAACTAATCTGTTTAGAGGGATCAGAGATGGATCAGTTAATGGTCCTGTGTAGTTGAACAATGGCAAACACATAGCAATAAACATTCTAACATGAAAAAAGCACAGTCTCTAACTGAAACCATGGAACATGTTCCAAAGAAATTAAAAACTGTGAACCATAGTGTGAATATAACATACTGTACACACAGTGACAGTATTAATATGCACATGGCTTACTAAATCCTCCCAAAAAAAGAATTGCAAGTAGTCTGCAACATGATAAAACCACACAACCCAATAACCCTGTTAATCTATAAGTATGTGTTTTTTTTATGCAGAATATTCAACTAATGCTTTTAGAACTGCATCCCTAAAACTTTACTTTGAGCAAATTACATTCTGTATCACTTCTGGTAGAGGATGTATTTTCTCTCAAGATACAAAAAACACATCCAGATAGAGAAACATTAAAAAGAGAGGCTGAGAGTTTCCCTTTGCATCTCAACACTCGGTTATAGAGACTCACCCCCATCCAAACTGTCTGGAACAGACAGACAGAAGAGTTGAGGAGGACTGGATCTCATAAATGAAGAATTACACTTAACATTGTTTTCGCTACAATAGAGTCAACACTCCTCCATGCAATGTGATAAAAGCAGACGACAGTCGCACAACAAATGCATTTAATCTCTGCTGTAACCAGGTTTCTAATAAAACTCTGACCTGTCTGACTTCAGTCATTATGTAAATAGGACGCCGACCTTTCAGCAACAGCTGGCAGCTGTGCTCTTTGTATGAATAAAGCTTATACAATTAACAATACAAGTATATTGTTTACACAAACATGCACACTCATCAAGGGTGGCAAACAATTTCAACACTTGACATGAACACTGCAAACATGTACGATCTTTAACTGTATATATATCAATTTGGCAATTTAGAATTCGATAGAAAATTAATAAAAGACATTTAAAGCCACATTACATCTTCCTCTCCAATTTAATGTTCTTCTTCCGAGCCCAAACCCTGACCTCATACCACAAAACAAATAAATGAATACATTTTAAAAGAAGCATTGTCAGTTATGTCTAGATCATTACTTTTAACGGTTAAAAACTGAGCTTCATTCATTTCAGTGACTTTCAGTATACACAGTATTTCATAAGTCATAGTAACAGGATTACTGTATAGCTTGTCTTCTATAATGTAGCAGTAATCTGTTAACGTGTGCGACAGCTGTGATATCTAACTGGAGATCAAGACTCCATCCCACTGTCACATTACCTCCCACTGACATCATACTATGCAAGCTCCCTTTACTTAATAAAAAGCACATACTCTCAGAAACCATGCATTGAATTAAATGGCTTTTGAAATCCTCTGCTGTCACGCTGACAGCAATACCAAGGCTGATGTAGAAACTTAATTAATGCAGTTCATGAAGACACAGAAAGAAAGATGCAAATTATAGGTTTGGGCCAGAGAGAAAGACCAGAAATTATGAGAAGCAGCTTGAAACTACTATCTTGTAATTAGTGGTGGGTGTAAGATTGTAGCGTTGATCAAAAAAAGATAACCGTGTTTGTATGCTTCTTGGCTGGCCTGTCAGATCTGACAAGCTTAGGATAATGTGTTTTGCTGAGACTTTCACAGCTTGTATAGCACCCTTTCAACTTGGATCTGTGTCCCTAAATCCATGTTGACAATCATAAAAAAGAGAAGAAAAAAAAGAAAACC
Organism: Odontesthes bonariensis; assembly: GCF_027942865.1. Taxonomy (NCBI): domain Eukaryota; kingdom Metazoa; phylum Chordata; class Actinopteri; order Atheriniformes; family Atherinopsidae; genus Odontesthes; species Odontesthes bonariensis. Next base: position 26,742,868 of record NC_134520.1, on the reverse strand, counting down.
GTCAACGTCACTGTCACAGCTTTACCAGGAAGGGATTATACACTTAATTTCACACATGTCAATGGGGTTGTTTCCTGTTTATTTGACTGCAAAGGTAAGCACTGAGCTCAGTCCTTGAGCTTAGTTACACATTCTACCGTCACCACCACTCTGCTTGCCTTCCAGGTGGTTCCAGCTTGCTGGCAGAGCACTGCCACCCTGCAGTCATCACCATCTACCACACAGCAGCAGACACTCTGCAGTGTGCTCACACAACCTTGAATGTTAAACCTCAATAATTCAATTTGTTTGACCTTACTTCCACATGATCTGTTTATCCATTTAGGACTTCTCCCAACAATTGATACTGCCTGGTCAGTGTTCATGTAGATTTTTGTCTCGAGAACACAAACTTGACTGTTGAAAAACTGCACTGCACAACATGACGTGATTTAAACTAGGAATAGACATTCACAGGTTTTCTGAAAGTAAAAATTTTCCACAGAATCAACAGTGCATCAAAATATCATTGGTCAAATGGACCCACAGCTCAACCCACTGCAGAGCAAACTCATTTTGAGCTGTTTGCTTTCACAATCGTGTTATTTTTGTCATTACCCAGAATTCATGGCCACAGGTATAAGGATGTAGACAGACAGAAGAATCAAGAGCTTTGCCTTTTAGCTCAGCTCTTTCTTCACCACAACAATACCATTACCAGTGACAACGTCCCAACATGCAGTGGATCCCATGATCCCTTCTCACAGCAAGATCCTGAAATACCTAAGATAGATTACTTCTCCCCCTAAGGAGAGTTTGTCATCCTTTTCCAAGAAAGAACCATGGCCTCAGTGTTGATGGTGCTGATTTATATTCCAACCCCATCACACTCGGGCAGAAAACACAGCACATATTTGCGAATTAAATGTGCAATTAGCACCGTTCCCGTTTTCTCAAACATGTTACTGTGTTATATACATACTGACCTAAAAAAGTAAAAAAAATATCTGATGAACATTTAAAAAGCTTTTGGACATTGCCAAACCAGATATTCAAAGTGAAAGCCCGCATTTGTGAGTTAAGAAAATAACAAATCATACGACCAAATTTGCATCATGACTTAAATTACCTAACTAAAATAAAAAGAAAGTAGTGGTGGTTTTAAAAGGAATAAATAAATACATTTTTTAAAGAAAAGAGTCGCTGCGGAGTTGCATCCATCCTGCAGGACAACTTGAATAATTCTTCCTGGAATGAGAATAAGTGCTATAAACCGTGGGGATTGATGGTGTTGTGGCAGCTCAGATGACTCAGGCGCATACTGTGTACCCGCCAATCTGGCATGCAACCTTTATCACATGTCATCACGCCTCTCTCCCATCTTTCCTGTCTGTCTCTTCTGTCGACTACCCAAGACAACAGAAGCACTGAGTAAAAAAAAAAAAAAAAAAAGAAAAAAAAGAAAGAAAATGGGGAAAAAAGAAAATAAAAAAAGAATCTTCATGCTAGTCAATAAGCCAAAAAACAAATGGCTCAATCGATTAACAATACGATCTTTTTTAAATATTTCTGACTCAAATGTATCATTTAGCCATTACACTCAATGTGAGATGGATGAGTAAGTTGAAAACCTGAAGAGGAGCAGGATTGCTGCCACCACCCAGTTCCCCTAGGCCACAGTCAATGCTATGACTCGCCATTTATTTCAATTAAGATAACTGTTATTGGGCAGCATGCAAGACAAGAAGTCAATGAACAGATTGAGAAAATGTATTGTACTGATGGATTGGAGAGAAAAGTAGCGTAATGAGGGGAGCACGTCATCAGCAATAGGATCAGAGGTGCATTTTGTGCATTTATGCGACTTTTCTGTTTCACTATTTTCCATAAAAGATGGAAATAAGGACTTTTTTCCTTTATAGATAATCTGGTAAAAGTCCAGTTATATTACTTCAGTATTACACACAGGGCTTTCTTTTTGTTTAAGCAGGCCTTTAGGAACATCTTTGTGAAGACATGTGAATAACGGATGGATCATACATCAGCAAAGAAAATAAAGGTTCAATGTTTGCTTTGAATTAGTGATGATTAACATGCAGGTCCCCCCTGCGCTGCATGTAACACATGAACAGCAGAGGAATAAAGAGGGAGTCAACCGCAAGCAAGTACTGGGGTGAGGAGAAAAGGAAGCAATGGGTATAACACAAACAGACAAGAGCGGAGGAGGAGTGTCAGAAAGAATAACAAGTGAGGAGAGGAAAAGGAGAGGGAAAGGATTGCATTATCCCAGTCATTTATGGCTGGGTAAATCCACCATAATGGCCTGGATCAGTGTCTGCATAGACAAACACACACAGGAATAATCATACAACGATACATATATACAACAAGGGACACAACAATTTCATTAGTGTCAGTATAATGAGCCGTGGAGTCTCGTTAAAAAAAGTCCTGTGTTATTTTTACAATTGAAATAAAGAGAGATATAAAATGTTGAGACAACTCAAAAAGCTTAATCTAGGTAAATCTGTGGCCTTTGGCTGAAGTTAGGCTGGCATATCCCGTTACTTCACATGGTACTAAGCTACAGTTGACAAGCTGCTGTCACAAATTACATATTTTTTCCCCCTCAAAGAAACGTCTCGTTTTTTGGGGGGGTGGGGGTTAGCTCTCTCTAGGAAAATTAGACTAGCAGTATAACCTCAACTACAGTAAAGCAAGGAGCCCAACAAAGCTAAGCCAAAGCAGCAGTCTGTAAAATCAGACCTTAAAGTGACATACTTACATACACATACTGCATAAGTATGGTTATACACATGCATTTATTCAACAGTTCTCTGGCAACACTATGATCTGGAGTTACAACTCTGGTGAAGGGGATGTCAGAAGATAGTCAAAGTAAAACATTTATGAATCTACAATAATACACAGAGCAGAATGAGCCACAGCTTCCCTATGGCTGTGACTTTGTTGTTGCCAGCAGATTGAGAAAGTTCATAACAGTCTGAGGCACTGATAAAAAAAAATAAGATGCTACATGATGAGAGGGAGAGAGTGACAGAAAACCAAAATATACACAGCTGTAGATTGTATGACAAAAACAAGGCATGCTTCTCAACAAAACTCCTGCTCTTGCTAATATACTGATCCGTTTTGCCACTTTGTCAGCAACCTTGAGACGACACTAAGTGGCAGATTTAGGGGCTCCGAGGGCTTCTCAATGGCGTCTGACGTAGAATACAACACAACGCTTACACACAAAAGCCGAATGACAAAATAAATGCCATTCTGTCAACATTTTATTTCTTGAGACAAAGTGTCTGCTTTGTGCTTCTGTAAGAAAATTATAAATGTGATGCTCACTAAGAAACCTAAAGTTTATAAGTCATACAAATATGTGGTTTTTATCATGTTTTTTATTAACTCACCAGGAAAGAGAAACAATTTTTTTTTCAGAACGTTGGCACAGAAACAAATATCTTAAAAAGGAGTGTAAATGAATAAAAGTGTTTGAATTATTTTCACAAGTAACTCGCAAAATAATATGTTGCCAATCTCTGCATTAATTTGTGAAAGCTTTGCAGTCTGATCACTGGCTCATGGCTCTTCTGTGGTTCTGTGTGACTGACCTTCAAATGCCCGGATCAGAGCTTGGTGCCTCCTGAAATAAACCTGTAAAAAGGTTCCAGATGAGAGAAGAAACAAAGCGAGTGGGAGGATTCCTAGAAGACTCACAGACAATAAGATAATAGGGACTCAAGTCGGGCAGGATGATAAAGAAGAAGATAATAAAGGAATATATTCACAGTTGCACAGTAGAGGCTGCAACAAAAATCAATAAAAAGGGAAGATTTAGAGCCCCACCTACAGTTTTATCCGTCTCTAGTGCAAGAAAACCCACTACAATCTGAGCTTTACGTTCATAGTAAAATGTTAAGTCCCCCTGCATTTATAAGCTCTACATAAACATTCATTGTAATGAATGTACTTTAGGTTGTTGTACATATAATTGAGGACTCATTATCTGTCAGTTGTCATACATGCTCCTATGAGGTATTCAACATTACTAGAAATGCCATTACTTCAACAGACTGCCACCAATTAATTGTTCAGAAATAAATGAATAAATAAACCCTTACAATGCAAACAGTTCATTAAATGTGAACATACCACTTCTGAATACTAACTACAGG